>NC_135497.1:385725454-386027954 GCF_052857255.1 Amblyomma americanum | reverse complement strand
AATGGAACTAAAAAAAAGTCCTTTGCTGGGACTAATGAACGCTGACGATATCTGTTTTTCAACAGAAAACCAGAAAGATCTTGAAGGTTTGGCAAAGTTTTCTCTTCTAGTCATAAAATATAGCACAAAAAATGTGGTTTATAAGTTATGGTTTATAATGATGAATACTGGACGATCACGTTCAAGCATCGTGTTATCAGCGGGTAAGGCGTTCAAGCATCATGCTAAATAGATAAACTGTGGCAGGAACTACATGCGTGATCAGACAGATGAACTAAGAAAAATAGAAAAGAAAAGCAGATGTCATCAAGCATCGGGCATTTGTAGATATATGTCATGAAGGAAGCGGGGGAATAAATAATAACGCAGTAGTACTGGGCATGACATTCTCAAATACACTTGTGCGTTTGGGCAATGCCACAAGTTTTGTACTTGCATTAAAGCGAAGGGCAGTCGACAAGCTTACTTTGTATACTCTGGAAACAACTAGTAAGGCAGGCCAAGGTGAAAAGGGATGTTTAACGTCTGAAACGCGTCAGCAAAAAGTAACGTTCAGTATCAAGGTCGATTGGAGCACATGGAGGAGAAGCGGTGTGTGGCAAAGTTTTCAGGTACTTATAACAGTACACTATCTGTAATAAAGTGAAGAGAAGGGAGCAAAAAGTGAGTAAGGTAACCTTAAAATTAAGGTCGAAACCTAAAAAATGCTTACTGGTAAAAGCAAATGATGGACAAGTTAACTTTGGAACAGTATAGGGCCGCTAAAAGAATTACAAGGGAAAACTTTTTTGGCCACTCAAAAGGAGGCGCATTACTTTCCGAGGTTACGGCTGGGTGGCACACCTACACCATGCAGAAGCATCCTACACCAAGGAAGTTGCTGCATGGAGGACAGCAAAACTACAGAACAAATTTTTACGCGATAGCGTCAAATGCAGCGTTCACTAGAAAATCCTGTGTCGGCGTTGTTGGCGTCGGCATTGTGAGCGAAAAATCAGGAGAACGGCTCTTGCAGGTGGTCCCCAGAGAGTAACATAGGAGGCAGGTGGGCCACCTAGGTAACGTGACCTTGCGGTGTCACAACAACCTACCCACTGGATAGTGAGCAAACTGCGCCCATGGCAGGTGGCAGTGAAATTAATGATTCGTCAATCGTGAAGAGCAATCTAGGTCTTACAAGGCCCAGCGCTGAGAGCACCTGCCATCGTAGGGCAGTGGCGCATTACTTAACCGCTGCACCGCTGCGCCAGGAGGTGTGAGGACTACCAGGGATCTCTGAATGTAATGTAAAGAATGACCTTTTGCATATATGAAAATTAACACATTACTCTATTGCGGCATACCCTTAAAACGGTGTTCAAGTGTCCCCTCTACCTTTTTCTCCAGAATAAAACCCTCCAGCCCTCTGTGCACGAGGCCGCCATAGAGATCCAAAATGCACTGCGGTTTAGGTACACCAAAGACATGCTCCATTCAAAAAACGTAGAAGCAAGAAAGAAGCGATTAGATCAGTGATGAAGAAGGGAAAAGAATAGGTTGACTTTGGCAGAAGAAAGTTGACAGTTAAACGCAAGAAATTAAGCATGCTGGTATTTAATCAATTGGAGACACTTATAATGCCCCCCTCGATATTAAACAAATTCTAGTAATTATAAATCTATCTACAACAAATAATAAAATGAAAATGTTATTTTAGTGAGAGAAGAGGATTTTCTGAATAGAAACGTAATATATTTAGGTTTCATCTTGTCTAAAAAATTTAAGAAATTAGAATATTATCGTATTCGTTTTACAAGTGCTCGGGCACTTGGTTGCATACCTAAGTCTGTCAGACACTTCAGGGGATGACAGAAGCCGCACAACATCAGAATGATGCAGGAGTTTGGAAATAGAGTTTTATTACCGGACATGTCTATAGCTGATGCCCCGGTTCTGCTGCCCTTGGTTCAGCTGTGCATCGAGCCGCGAGCTTGCGGTCAAGCTTCCAGCAAAATTCCCAAGGATAGGGCACGTAATGCGCTGCCAACACATAGCTATAGCGCTTGGCCTGCGGTTGAAACAGCTCGGACGATTCATCGAACCAAAGTACGCGACGGCTTCCCCGAGCCCCGCTCTAGACGACATTCTGATATTTGGAACATAAACGCGGAAATAGGAGAGCAATAAACACATCTCAGCATTTTTTTAGAAAGAAGAGCTAGTTTGTCTCAAGCCAGATGTGCATACTGTGCTTTTCAGGATGACTCTGCTCTTATGTCTGCGCGGTGACCCGTTGGGTGACTGCCTAAGGCTCGGCCATGACGGCACCGCATAAAAAATGCTGTTTTATTTCGACGATACCGTATTGGCTAGCATTCAAGCATTTGTGTGGTCTGCCAATGCAACACGCTGTTCACTAGCGTACTTTTGTAGCGAGTACACAAGTGCACTTTATTAGGTATGTGCATACTGTTGGGAATGAGGGGTCCTTGAGTGAGCGGACTCTTTCAACGCCGCAGGTCCCTTCTCCGAATGACATTGTCGGACTTGGTTATGAAGAAAACTGTACAGGTGGTTTATTTTGCATTATTTACAAGATTTAGGAACCCATTGGAGGGTGATGGGGGAAGGTCGGAGGATCTGAGAAGATCTGAGGATGATCGAGGATTCCTCCTCATGGCACTCGTAGCCCGGTTTAAAAAGGGTCCGGTCCCTAGGATTCCCCAGGTTAGAGGAGGTCTTCGCCAGGTTGGGCGTGGCCTAACTTGCGCTGTCGTACACACACACACACAAATCACTTCACATAGCGACACGCCCCCGTCACATGTCTCGCCGGAGAGAGAGGGTGCCGCTGGACCATCTCCCCCATCTGTGAGAGCGTTGTCTTCGCGTCCGAACGACAGTTCTCACGCTGTCAAGCCGGACACGTATTCCGGGAAGTCCGAATGGGCGAGGCGCCGGTGAGCAGGCACAGTTGAAGGGGTGAGCCACCCCTGCTCGGTTTTGGCGGTCGCTAACTCCCTCCGTACCGCACGGTCGATCTTCCTGGAACAATGTTGTTTACAAACGGCAGCAGAGCCTGTTGTGTATTCTGTCTTTTTTGGGGGAAGGGTGAGTGCGTCTTCCACGAACGGCATCGTTTACTACTGCCTGTGTTTCTCGTCGTCCGTGTGCCCTCCTTTAAGTTTTGTGTGTGTGTGTGTGTGTGTGTGTGTGTGTGTGTGTGTGTGTGTGTGTGTGTGTGTGTGTGTGTGTGTGTGTGTGTGTGTGTGTGTGTGTGTGTGTGTGTGTGTGTGTGTGTGTGTGTGTGTGTGTGTGTGTGTGTGTGTGTGTGTGTGTGTGTGTGTGTGTGTGTGTGTGTGTGTGTGTGTGTGTGTGTGTGTGTGTGTGTGTGTGTGTGTGTGTGTGTGTGTGTGTGTGTGTGTGTGTGTGTGTGTGTGTGTGTGTGTGTGTGTGTGTGTGTGTGTGTGTGTGTGTGTGTGTGTGTGTGTGTGTGTGTGTGTGTGTGTGTGTGTGTGTGTGTGTGTGTGTGTGTGTGTGTGTGTGTGTGTGTGTGTGTGTGTGTGTGTGTGTGTGTGTGTGTGTGTGTGTGTGTGTGTGTGTGTGTGTGTGTGTGTGTGTGTGTGTGTGTGTGTGTGTGTGTGTGTGTGTGTGTGTGTGTGTGTGTGTGTGTGTGTGTGTGTGTGTGTGTGTGTGTGTGTGTGTGTGTGTGTGTGTGTGTGTGTGTGTGTGTGTGTGTGTTTCCTTCGCACGTGTGCGCGACGGGGTGCCATTGGGGACCGGAGCAGTGCGGGGACACTCCCAGTTTTTGGAGCGCCGGTGTCTGGCCCGGGATCGGGTTTCGACGACGGCACCCGGGAGGCGGGTTGGGCAGCGAAACGGCCGGGTGCAGCTGAAAGTGGCTGGGCCCCTCGAACTCTCGCCAGGACAGTGGCTTCTTAGACGACAAGGAAAAGAGACGTTTGTGCCGGGTGTTCCGTGTGACCACTCTTTGTGTATCCGTAAAGTCAATACAGTTTTCCTTGTCTGTTTGTTAAAGAATGCGTCTACGAGTCGTCACTGTTTCCTGGATATTCACGGTCGCACGATTCGACTCTCACACACGAATTTCTCAAAGACAACAGGGCAGCCAAGTCAGTGTTTTGCTGGGAGCGTTGAATTTCGCCCTGGGGTCGGTCTTCGGTTGGATGTTTAAGGGTCCGATATCCGTGCATACCTCAGTTGACAATTCAGCCAACTTCTGTGTCCTCATGGTAAGCACAGTCCTTGAAAGCACTGAAAGACTTGTGAAAGGCTTCTGGGAATTGGAAAGCATTGGCATTATGGATCATACCGGAGGGCCAAATGAGGAAACGTAAGCGATTGTGGGTCAGTTTGAAAGAAACATCAGATTGAAGAACGGCCGCTACGAAGTCGCCCTTCCTTGGAAAGAAAACAGTGGACAACTTTATGACAACCGCTCACAGGCACTAAAGCGACTGAAGAGCCTAGGGAAAAGAATTCAACGCACTCCGGAATTTGGCGCGGAGTATGAAAGTACAATGCGGAGCTACATAGATATGGGCTACGCCGAACGTGTAACACCTCAAGAGCAAGCCACCGATCAGGCTTATTACATGCCACACCATGCTGTTTTGCGCAGTAAAGTCAAGAAAGACAAAGCTAGGCATTGTCTTTGACGCCTTCTCACATGAACAAGGGTCTTCCTCGCTGAACGATCATTTGGAGAAGGGGCCTTGTCTCTTAGCTGACCTGGTCAGGCTGCTGATTCGTTTTCGACTTCATCAGATCGCGTTGACAGCTGACATTGAGAAGGCACTCTTGCAAATCAGTGTCCGAAAAGAGGACCGAGACTCCTTGCGCTTTCTCTGGTTTAACGGCTTGCCTTCAAAGGACGAACCTGATCCTGAAGTAGAAGAGTGGCGAATGAAACGTGTGCCGTTTGGCACCAAGGCTAGCCCTTTCCTGCTAAATGCCATCCTGCAATATCACCTTAAGACAGTTGAGGAGCCAAAGAAGAGAACAGCTGCGCTTCTGGTGGAGTCGTTCTACGTCGACGACCTGTTGCTTAGAGCAGACACAGAAAAGGATGCGGAGGAGATTTTCGTGCAAGCCAACGATATTCTTGGAGCTTGCGGATGAGTCTGCGAAAGTGGTCGTCGAACTCAACGCGCTTGCAAGACCTATTTGCGTCGCAGGGGAACGGGATTACTCAAATGTAACAGTAAAAATTCTTGGCCTTATTTGGAATCCTGCAGAGGATACGATCACCGTGGCCACCAAGTCTCTCTCAAGCGTTTTGCATAGAAAGAACAACTGCAAAAGTCTTGTTCTACAAACCATCGCCAGAATATTTGATCCTCTTGAATTGATCCTCTTGAATTGCTTGTGCCATTTACCATACAAGCCAAGGCACTCTTTCAGGAATTGTGGCAACGATACATTGGTTGGGATGACAAATTGTCCAATGATATTTTCAGGAAGTGGGAAGACTAGAAGTCGGAACTAATGGACCTTTGTTCACAGACCGTACCGCGATGTGTTGCGCCTCTAGTTCAACCGCAGAGTGTACAGTTGAACATCTGCGACGCCAGTCAGCGAGCGTACGGGGCATACGCCTACCTGCGACTACAGGACTCCAATGGCAGCGTTCACACGGAACTCATCTACGCTATAGAGAGAGTTTCACCCCTAAAAGGTATGACCCTTACCCGACTTGAACTGATGGGTGCACTGATAGGTGCTAGAATTGCCAAGTTTCTGGAAGGCTGCCTAATGATATATGCTGGTCGACTGAAAATGATTTACTGGACCGACTCCAGCATAACCCTTCATTGGTTGAAAGGAAACCGTTTGCAGTGGAACCAGTTTGTGCGAAACAGAGTGACCGCGGTTCAAACCTGCACAGAGAAAGACCACTGGAGGCATTTCCCCGGTTCACAGAACCCCGCAGATTGTGTGACACGTGGAATGACACTACAGGGTCTTCAAGGAGACCGACAGTGGTGGTTTGGACCGTCATGGCTTTCAGAGACAGAGGATTCCTGGCCAACTCTGAATGAGAGTTACGTCCCAACGCCTGAGGAAAGTTCGGAAGAAAGCAAAGAAGTAAAGGTGTTGCAAGTAAGGGCATTTATGCTGATCTTGGACCTGGCTCACCGCAGTAGTTTTTTTTCCGAATTTTACGGATAACTGCCTGGGTGTTCCGATTCATAAGTGCTTGCCGGAATCCGTCAGGCATAGTTTCTTCTTGTCTAGCATCGGAAGAGGTAGAAAGGGCCGAAGCATACTGGCTGAAAGTCGTTCAGGAAGAAGCATACACGGATGACATATCCCGTCTTGGCCTAGGGCTCTCATTGAAATCTCAATCAAGCTTACAGAAGTTACAGCCCATTTTAGACCCCGAGGGACTGCTACGAGTGGGAGGGCGGCTGCACTTCTCTGACGAGAATGAACAGGTGAAGCATCCACTGCTCCTCGGTCCCAGTCATCCGTTCACGGAGCTCGTTATTCGAGACGCTCATTTACGAACATTACACGGCGGCTCTAGAGACACCCTCATAGAAGTGGGAGAGAGGTTCTTGATCCCACGAGGACTTCAACAAGTAAAAAGGGTTGTAAACAAATGCAACATGTGCCTCAAAAGTCGCGCGAAGCCTGGAGAAGCTCCCACAGCGCCCTTACCAACAGAAAGAGTTTGCCGTTCTGAACCGTTTCAAGTGGTTGGCATAGACTTCGCCGGGCCACTCTTCACTAAGGACAAGGACACGGTCTCCAAATCTTACATTGCCCTCTTCACTTGCGCAGTTACGAGAGCAGTTCACCTGGATCTTGTCTCCAACCTATCATCCAAAATGTTCCTACTGGCTTTCCGACGATTTACCGCCCGACGAGGACTGCCATCAGTGATATACACTGACAACGCCAAAACCTTTCAGAGCGCCTCTAAAGAATTTGCAGCATTGAGAGACCCCTTGTTTGACGGAAATTTCCACGACCACTGTTCCAGGACACGCATCAAATGGAAATTCTCAAAAATTATATAAAGCGCACTTAGGACAACAGACAAGGGAGACCAAACAACACAATCGCTTACTCGCAACTGCGCGTTTATTCGAGAAACACACAAAAGGAAGAACAATCACAAACAAAACAAAAGCCATCGCGCAGGCGTGACAGTAAAAGTGCTCATACAGGTGCGTCAAGATAACAAAACTCTCTTTCATGCAAAACCGCCATAGGGTCGGCAACACACGTGTGCTGATTCTTACGGATGTGATAGGCCTCTGAAATCTCTCTGGTTAGCTGATTAGGGTGTCGGAACAAGATTTTAGTTTGGTCAAGCAAAGGCTTGCAGCCGCTGCATTTTGAACAGTGCTTAGCGAGATTAGATGAAGGCGACTTATTTAGTGACAAAAAATGCTCTTGCAAGCGCACATTCACTAAATAAGTCGCCTTCATCTAATCTCGCTAAGCACTGTTCAAAATGCAGCGGCTGCAAGCCTTTGCTTGACCAAACTAAAATCTTGTTCCGACACCCTAATCAGCTAACCAGAGAGATTTCAGAGGCCTATCACATCCGTAAGAATCAGCACACGTGTGTTGCCGACCCTATGGTGGTTTTGCATGAAAGAGTTTTGTTATCTTGACGAACCTGTATGAGCACTTTTACTGTCACGCCTGCGCGATGGCTTTTGTTTTGTTTGTGATTGTTCTGCCTTTTGTGTGTTTCTCGAATAAACGCGCAGTTGCGAGTAAGCGCTTGTGTTGTTTGGTCTCCCTTGTCGGTTGTCCTAAGTGCGCTTTATATAATTTTTGAAAATGAACAACCAACTAGCTCAGATGTCAATTCTGCTTCAGTAAATGGAAATTCATCGTGGAAAGAGCAGCATTGTGGGGTGGATTCTGGGAAAAGATGGTGAGGACTGTGAAATTTTGCCTCCGTAAAATCCTACACCAGGCAAGACTCACCTTCGAACAGCATACAACAGTACTGCAGGAGGTGGAAAGCATCGTCAACTCCCGCCTCCTAACCTACATTTCTTCGTCCTCAGAAGACCCCGAAATTCTTACTTCGGCGCATTTTTTTACAGGAAAGAGACTTACGTCACTACCTTCTCCGTGTCATGATGTCAGTTCATCAGCGCAAGCTGTGACACGAAGGTGGATGCACCGCACCGTAAACGATTGCTGGAGCAGTTTTGGAGGCGATGGCGGAATAAATATCTTTTGACGCTAAGGTCGGAGCACACTTGCGGAAAACAACAGGCTCGACAGACCTCTATAGGAGACTTAGTTCTCCTCCGCGAGGATAAGGCGCCGCGACACATGTGGAAGACGGGGAGGATCGTCGAAGGGATCCACGGAAGAGATAACCAAGTCCGAGCGTGTGTTGTGAAGCAGCCCAACGGATCCACATTGCGAAGGCTGGTACAGCTTCTCTACCCCCTCGAGTTGTGTGTGTAGTGCTGCCACTGTTGGGGCCGAGAGGTTGTTGTGTATTCTGTCTTTTTTGGGGAAGGGAGAGCGTCTTCCGCGAACGGCATTGTTTACTACTGCCTGTGTTTCTCGTCGCCCGTGTGCCCTCCTTCGTGCGTGTGTGTGTGTGTGTGTGTGTGTGTGTGTGTGTGTGTGTGTGTGTGTGTGTGTGTGTGTGTGTGTGTGCGTGCGTGTGTGTGTGTGTGTGTGTGTGTGTGTGTGTGTGTGCGTGTGTGTGTGTGTGTGTGTGTGTGTGTGTGTGTGTGTGTGTGTGTGTGTGTGTGTGTGTGTGTGTGTGTGTGTGTGTGTGTGTGTGTGTGTGTGTGTGTGTGTGTGTGTGTGTGTGTGTGTGTGTGTGTGTGTGTGTGTGTGTGTGTGTGTGTGTGTGTGTGTGTGTGTGTGTGTGTGTGTGTGTGTGTGTGTGTGTGTGTGTGTGTGTGTGTGTGTGTGTGTGTGTGTGTGTGTGTGTGTGTGTGCGCGCGCGCGCGCGCGCGCGCGACGGGGTGCCAGTGGGGACCGGAGCTGTGCGGGGACACTCCCAGTTTTTGGAGCGCCGGGATCGGGTTTCGACGACGTCGCCCGGGAGGTGGGTTGGGCAGCGAAACGGCCGGGTGCAGCTGAAAGCGGCCGGGCCCCTCGGACTCTCTTCAAGACAGTGGCTTCTTAGACGAGAAAGGAGAGAGCCGTTTGTGCCGGGTGTTCCGTCTTACCACTCTTTGTGTATCCGTAAAGTCAATACAGTTTTCCTTGCCTGTTTGTTAAAGAATGCATCTACGAGTTTTCACTGTTTCCTGAATATTCACCATCGCACGATTCGACTCTCCCACACTAATTTCTCAAGACACAGAGCCCTCCGTCTCGAATCCAATAAATTAGGCGGGGACCGGCCGTGGGTACCAAGATGCCTATCGCTGTGCAGTGACCCCGGTTGCAGGTGTCCCGGGCCGAATACGCAGGTTAACCAGACCGGCTGTCGCGAGAAACCTTACAGGTCCTCCGCGGCCCAAAAATTCTCGAATGTCTAGCGTTAACGACCGCTGGGCAGGAAGAGATGAGATGGCGTCCGTGTTGGTCCCCTGGATTGCAATATCAGCGCCCTCAAGGCAGAACCCAAAGCACCACCAACAAAGGAAAGCGCAGGTGGGACGTTCCAAACAGCAAATCACTGCCCCACCCGCAAGCGCTCGGAATTTGCCAAAGAATCACGAGGCTTCTTCCATTGACAACAATACACTTAAAAAATTGTGTT
The DNA here is from genome assembly GCF_052857255.1 of Amblyomma americanum. NCBI lineage: Eukaryota > Metazoa > Arthropoda > Arachnida > Ixodida > Ixodidae > Amblyomma > Amblyomma americanum. The sequence goes on along the minus strand of NC_135497.1, from coordinate 386,018,248 downwards.
TAAATTTGGGTTAATTTTGTGCCGACTGAGCGCGAAAGATCCCCTCTGAAACTGCCACAGCCGGATTACTATGAACAAGGTAAGAAAAAAAAAACACTCACACAGGAGGAGATTCTTCTAAGTTCTCCCGCTTACATCTTTCTGCTCAAGCCATCAGCATTTCCGTGCAGTTTCCCCATCTTATAACGCACCGAGAAATTGTACTGTTGGAGAGCCAGACTTGAGCAAGCGACCATTTTTGGGGGACATCTGTCACAGTCACGTTAAAGGACAATGGTCAGTCTCAAATACAAACTTCGCTCCATACAGGTAACACGACAACTTCTGCGCTGCCCAAACTAAACACGCGCACTCTTTTTCGGAAGCGCTGTACGCTTCCTCTCTACTGGTCAGTTTTCGGCTGATGTACAGAACTGGGTGTTCTTCATGGTCGTAGCCAACTTGGCTTAAGACAGCACCCAGCCCTCTATCACTGGCAGCACACTGGACTATGAACTCTTTCCCATAGTCAGGGGTCCTGAGCAAGGGCCGGGACACGAGTGCTTCCTTCAGGCTTTTGAAGGCGTTTTCTTTTTGGTTATTCCAGCTTACGTCACTAGGTGCTCCCTTTCGCCAGGCGTCAGTTAAGGGACTAGCCCGCTGTGAGTAGCTAGAAATATATCGCTGGTAGAACCCAACTAATCCCAATAAAGAGCGAATGTCCGTTTTCGTCCGTCGTTGCGGAAATGCCGTAATCGGGGAAATCTTTAACTCGGATGGGCTCCTAGTTCCCTGGCCTACAACGTGGCCCAAGTACGTCACCTGAGCGCAACCAAATCTACACTTTACTGCCTTCAGTATCAGTCGAGCCTGTCGGAAACTGGCAAACACGGTCCTTAGGTGTTCTAGATGATCTTGCCAGGTTTCCGAAAAGATAGCCACATCGTCTAAAAAAGAGAGTGCCAAGCACTGTATGGTCCTTCAGTACGATGTCCATGAGTTTTGAGAAGCTGTAGGGGGCGTTCTTCAACAAAAAATAAGCATTAAGGGTCGAAAGGTGCCCGCTGAGGAGATGAAAGCGGCATACCTGCTCGCGCTTTCTGAGAGGGGAACTTGCCAATATCCCCGTACGAGATCGAGGGTGGAAATGAATTTCGCGCCGCTCACCCTTTCTATTCTTTCCTCTATGTTGGGAATCGGGTATAGCTTATCCCTGGTAATTGCATTCAGCTTTCTATAATCCACGTAGGGACGAGGATCTTTCCATGGGGCCTCAAGAAGAATTAGCGGTGAGGTATAGTCACTTTGCGCTGGCTGTACAACCCCTAACTCCAACATGCGCTGAATTTCCCCGTCCATTATTTCTTTTTGCCGCGGTGATACCCTGTAGGGTTTCGACCGTACCCGCTCATCAGAGGTGAGCTCGATTTCGTGTGTCAGGAGGTGTGTCTTTCCCGGGCGACTGCTAAATAGGTCAGCGAATTCGCTCAACAACTGCTTTAGCTTGTCGACCTGGGTCCCGCTTAGGAAATCTGCATTCACGGAGAGAGCCAGAATGTTCTCCATGTTGTCACTAGCGTCCGTACCTCTCTTCCAACCCTGACTATCGCTGTCGAGCTCTTCTGGTTCATTTAGAGTCAGATTGACGATCCCGCTGCGTTCCACGAACGGCTTCATCACATTGCACTGATAGATTCTCACCTGCTTTCCCCTGCCTGGAACCCTTAGCGCGTAATTCGTCTCGGAAAGGTTTTGCGACACTTCCACTGGGCCATCCCAGTGAACTTCCAGCTTGTTTTTTCTCGATGGCCGGCGGATCATCACGCGATCGCCAGCGGTGAAACCTCGAAGGCGCGCGTTTTTGTCATAATAGACCTTGGCGGCCTCCTGGGCAGCTTTCGTATTTCGGTTTACTAATTCCCTCGTGTTGTTAAGGCGGTCCAGTAGCTGAAGCACGTACTCAACCGCTGTCTGGTTCTCTCCTGTCCCTTCCCACATTTCTCTCAGCATTCGGAGGGGAGAGCGGAGGGCTCTTCCGTACACGAGTTCTGCTGGCGTAAACCCCGTAGCTTCGTGGGGGACTGTTCTCAAAGCTAAAAGTGTGGCCGGCAGACAATTCTCCAAGTCTGCTTTATGCTCATAACAAAGAGCGCGTAGCACCCGCTTCAGCACTGAATGCCATTTCTCTACACTGTTGTACTGCGGATGATACACCGAGCTGTGTAACAGTTTAATTCCGCATCTTTCTAGGAATGTTATCGTCAAGGCGCTTGTAAAGACCGTCGCCTGATCGGCTTCGATTTCAGCCGGAGATCCTATTCTCGCGAACACTGACAAAAGGGCGTCAACTATTTCTGTGGAGCTCAAGTTCTTCAACAGAATTGCTTAGGGAAGTTTTGTGGCGGGACATAGCATAGTAAGCAAGTACTTATAGCCTGATTTCGTTTTAGGCAAAGGACCTACTGTGTCTATTACAAGGCGGCGGAAGGGTTCCGAGATCAAGGGAACAATTTTCAGTAGAGCCTTCCATGTCTCTCCCGGCTTGCCCACACGCTGGCACGTATCGCATTATTTTACATAGCGTTCTGCATCTTTGAAAAAACCCGACCAATAATATTCTATTAATAGCCGCTCCTTTGTTTTATTGATTCCCAGATGTCCTGCCCAGCCATTTCCGTGGCAGAGACTCAGATTGTCCGCTCTGTATTTTTCGTGCACGACCAGCTGATCAAATGTTTTGCATTGCCTTTTCTGTCCTGGTAGTGTCGGTATAGTAAGCCTTCCTTCTCATGCATCGTTATGTTGCGTCTCGCGATGCCCTCTTTAGCTGTAAGGGGCAGTCTTTCCAAAGTGGGGTCCTGCTTCTGTTCTCTTATTAGGGACTCCCTGTCCACCTGCACAAGGCGATCATAAATACGGGATGCTAGAGATAAAACGAATACTTCAGCGTTTTCTGCCTCCTCTACCGTCTTATTGGTTGAAGTCGCTGGTCGCTCATCTGCTCGGTCAGATGTCTGGCTTTCATTCCTCGTTTGTTCCCTTCCCTCCTCATTTGTTTGCAATGATATGCTGGCTAGTGCGTCTCTGGCTACCTGAGGTTCGGGAATTTGACTTAGTTGAGATGCCAGCTGACGAGTTTTCGACCTTGTCAAAGCTTGTATCACCCCGCTTACGAGCTTCTGGCCTCTCTCGCGTAGCAATTGGTCTGATCGATTCGAGAAGAGGTAAGGATATTGAAGTGGCACGGCCTTCGAAACTGCGGCCTCAGTAATTAGCTCTACAAACAGTCCACAAATTCTCACTCTAGCTATGGGAAGGCATACACTGTGTTTTTCTACTGCCTGTTTTATCCACGAGACTTCTCCCGTAAAATCTTCCACTGAAATGTAAGACGGATGGACAACGTTCATCGTCGCGGCGCTATCACGAAGTACCCTGCACGGTTTCCCGTTAACGTGCAGCTCGTGCAGGTATGGCTTAAGGAGCTCTAGATTCTCTGCGTTATCCTCGACGCACGAGAACACCAAACGTTGCTTTGTACACTTGGCTGCAGAGTGCCCGACACCATTGCAGTTGTAGCAACGAAATGGCCTTCTAGCCTCAAACTCTTTTTTCGCGGCTTTGTCGGCTCCCTGTCTCTTTGCCTGTTCTTCACGCTTTTCTGGCGCTACCTTCGTTGCCTCCAATTGCTCCGAACTTCTAGCCCTTCGCGTCTTTCTGCTAGGCCCTTTATCTCGCATAGCGTTTCGAGCGTGTGACGCACCCTCTTCTGTGCTCAACCTTCTGCGCGAAACTTACTCCTGTGCTAGCTCAGCGGCCCTTTCAACTGTTTCGACTTTTTCCCTGTCTTGAACCCACAGTTTCATAACTTGGGGAATGCTTCAGTAAAATTGCTCAGGGCAAAAACACTTGATTATTTTGTCTCGGCTTTCATAAACCTCGGCTCCTTTTAGCCACTTTAGCAGATTCGCCTTTAGGCCATACGCGAAATCCGGATAGCCCTCGCTATCGTTTTTCATTGTGTTCTTGAAGCGCTGTCGGAAAGCTTAGGCTGACAGCCGGTACCTTTTTAGCAGGCTGGGTTTGACTTTTTCGTAGTCAGCTGCGTCTTGTGTGCTAAGTCTCGCTATGACTTCAGCTACTTCACATGGCAAGAGTGTCAGAAGCCGTTGCGGCCATGTACTGCGAGCAAAGTTCTCTCAATGTTTTCCATGTACAATCCTATGTCCCTTCCACTTTCATAGGGCTGCAGGAATCTGTTCATTCTATATGATTGTACATCGCTTGCTCTTTCAGGAGACCCGGCTCTCGTACTGTCACCATTTTTTCGATTTTCGCTTTCAAGCTGCAATCGCTTTAGATTTGTTTCTTCTTTTTCAGCTTCCCACTTTTTCCGTTCTTTCTCTTTTTCCCATTCCGCTTCCCTTTTTCTTTTTTCCTCCTGTACCAAATTTCACGTATCTACCAGCTGATTTTTGAATTCTCTTGCATATTTCAAGTTTTGTAATTTTTCCTGTACTTCTATTGACAGTTCCTCGCATAACAACAGCATGTCCGACTTTGACAATTTCATAAGGTCCATGACAACGCTTTCTCCGTTTTGGCAATGCTATCTGCAAAATGTCGTGAGATTACTCTTTCTCAATTGACATACACTTCCCAGTGATTCAAGATTATTCTCTCAAAATCTGAAGCCTGGCGAATCCTATAGCAAAATGCCGAAACGCTTACCGGTTGGGAAAGCGCGATGTCGCAGGGTCCACCTCAGCTGCTGCCAACCAGTTGTTGGGAATGAGGGGTCCTTGAGTGAGCTGACTCTTTCAGCGCCGCAGGTCCCTTCTCCGAATGACGTTGTCAAACTTGGTTATGAAGGAAACTGTACAGGGGGTTTATTTTACATTATTTACAAGATTTAGGAACCCATTTGAGGGTGATGGGGGAAGGTCGGAGGATCTGAGAAGATCTGAGGATGATTGAGGATTCCTCCTGACGGCACTCGTCGCCCGGTTTAAAAAGGGTCCGGTCCCTAGGATTCCCCAGGTTAGAGGAGGTCTTCGCTAGGTTGGGCGTGGCCTAACTTGCGCTGTCGTACACATACACACACACCACTGCACATAGGGACACGCCCCCATCACATGTCGCGCCGGACAGAGAGGGTGCCGCTGGACCATCTCCCCCACCAGAGAGAGCGTTGTCTTCGCGTCCGAACGACAGTTATCACGCTGTCAAGCGGGACACGCCTTCCGGGAAGTGCGAGTGGGCGAGGCGCCGGCGAGCAGGCGCAATTGAAGGGGTGAGCCGCCCCTGCTGGGTTTTGGCGGTCGCTAACTGCCTCCGTATCGCAAGGTCGATCTTCCGGGAACAATGTTGTTTACAAATGGCAGCAGAGCCCTGCGTCTCGAATACAATAAACCAGGCGGGGACCGGCCATGGGAACCAAGATGCCTATCGCAGTGCAGTGACCCGGTTGCAGGTGTCCCGGGCCGAATACGCAGCTGAACCAGACCGGCTCTCGACAGAAACCTTACAATACTTAAAAGGAAACCAACGCGCCATCAGATATAAAATCACTGCAAGAACACATAGGATAGCGACATGAACGTGTGGATTGCAACGAAAGAGAGGTTACCACATGAAATGCGAAGTAAACTTTCAAAAAGGCCTGAAATAATAGTTACAGAGTGCCCTGTTATTCTTCTCTCATTTTATTTCCGTCTTCTTACAAAGTACACAGTGAACGCGCTGTTTAAAATTGGTGCCTTGGCAGCTTTAGGTATCCGCCACTTCAAATGTACTGAGAACTGCAGCAGACATTCCACCTCTCTTGTACTATACATTGCTGCAAATTATACACAAGCCGCAATAATATTTCTCACGCCACATCAGCGTTTCAGTCGTTACATAAGTTCTTTTTTCGATAATAGTACAGACATAGTGCGCTATGAACACAATTATTACTAACCTATCCAGCGCTGTAACAATTCCAGTGATAAGTAATTTTGTAACATACAATATTTTGACGTCGTTAAAATCTAGAATGAAAGCCGGCTGCACTGATGCGCCTTTCAGGTATAATTGACCAGTGGACTGGAAATGTACGAGCATCAAAGCTGGACACCCAACATTCGTAGTGGTTCCTTGGTTAACGTGTTAGGCTGCTCACTTCAAAATCTCTGAATCAAATGCTTTCCGCGACAGCCGCATTTTGGCTTGACGCGAAACGCAAAATTATCTGTTTACTCTGATATATTAGTGCATGTTAGAGAATCCCAGAGTGAGAGAATTAACCCGGCGCCCTTAATTTCGGCGGACTTTTCCATTAGCGTGCTGTCACTCTTCCTACGTCCCTTCCCTCATGGAGCGCTTTTGGTGTCGAAACAGAATGAAAAAATTGTCACTTTTTTCCCTGCCCTGCAAACAAAGGTTAGTACTGTAATTACACGCTGAACAACAAACTGAGGATATGAACCAGCGTTAATGACAATGTGAACGTTTTTCTATTACTTGTTTACAATATCGTATGCTATGTTGTCCTACTTGCAATATGTTATCTACGTTTGTTTATAACCCCACAATTTTTAAACACTTTGTTTTGCTAATTTTCTATTGCTCAAGATGTCAAGCGAATTTCTCGCCGTAGCCTATACCGCAGGACAGGCCCCGCAAACCTGTGACGTAATAGAGAGGTGGATTTTGCTTAAAGTTTATTGTGCACTGTAGTGTGTTATTATTTATATGGTTGCACTACCTTAAGTTCCTAAAAATGTCTTCTTAGAACCCAAATATTTAGTGCCAAAATTCTGCCCAGCTCTGTTGGTTTCGTTTATTGACGGTCGAGGCACGTAAGCACGTGTAGAGAATTCTTAAGCACTTTTCAGGTTTCAAGCTGAATATATTCAGCCGTGCTTTATTTCAGGCGACTGCAGAAGCTTTTGAAGCTATCAGCCATAGAATTTTGCTTACGAAGATATAATCTTAAGGCTTCAAAGGATCTTGCTATGATTTTCAAGACAATCTTTCTGCTCGGTCAAAATTAGTGAATTTTTAATCTGATAACTTTAGTCATCGATTTTATTTTAAAGTTGAAGTTCCCCATAGATCAGTTCCACTGCCATTACTCTTAACGGTTTCAAAATAGTTTCTATCATTTTGAAGATATTTTATTTTTCAATACATAAACAGCAGTGGTTTCTTTAAAAAAGCACAGATCTTAAAAATGGCAGTAGAGAATTTGAAAATCGGTGCACATAAAGCGAGGTGTTGCTTTACTAAAAACTGCCTTGTGATGAGCCCTTGAGAAGCAAAACATGTATCGTTTGGGAACCTGCAAACAGAAAACTATTATCATATTATTCCAGAGCGATAAACGCAAGAAACAAAAAGAACGATGGCAGGTATTCTTGGTGCTCAGACAATATGATGAACGAAAACCAACTCGGAAAATACTGCTTACAGTGCTAATAGACTAACCTTTTTTTTCGCACTGCCTTTATTGCTTCCGTTCTCGTTGTACACCTGTGGAAAGCGTGAATTCATTTTGAGATCAGAATGTTTTCTTTGGCAGTGACATGTCATAGGAATATTAGTAGTCGCATCTTTGTGCAGGTTTCTGAGACTCTCTGGACTGTGTTGTCATAAGGAACGTATCTCCTTCTTCATGTGAAGAAAAATAAATGTTAGTTACTTGTGCTCCACATCTTTGAATATTAGGCAGTTGACGTTGGCTTCGTTTTGTCCTCTCTGCTAGAACACTGTTTCCACTGTTTACTAAAACGAGAGCCCTAGCTTAGAAAGTCACTGGATCATTTTCTGGGAATATTTTAGAAAACTTGCTCTTTGTTGTTCTGCGCATTGTTTTCACAGACTGTAGCGCTCCGATATTTTTGGACTACTGCCTGGGCTTGGCTCTAAAATAACGTTTGTTTTGCGATTTCGGGCTTTTTTAAAAGACACGGGGTAGCTACACGTTGCGTTTATATTCCAAAATGTTTCAACGACTCACTGAAGTGTATATATGCCATGTCTTCTTAAAACGAGCACAGAGACATAGTTCTAAATAAAGAAATGAATGCCTGTCCTTTTTTCTTTGGCTTGGAGTACTTTTCAGTGCGCTGTTTTAAAGTGTAATGTTCGTTTCTTTACACCCTGGGAGCTTTCTAGTTTTAATGTTCCTTGCAGTTCATTCTGGTCAGTCGTTTTCCACTGCCGCTTTCTCTACCTCGTTTATTTCCCAGGCCAAGCCCCACAGGCCTGTATGACTTAGGTCCGTTTTGTATTTACGGCGAACTGAATGCAGAAGAAAGTTCATTGTAATTATTAAAAAATAGCAGTAGTAATGGTGGTCTCGGAGTAACCTTGCTTCTCTTTTCATGTATTTTTCCTCGCACATGTACCGTGCGTGTGGGCGCTTTTCCTAGTTGAGTGCTCTTGGAAGCGGCATTGGTAAAGCGACTCAGTGCTTCTATAATAAAATTTTGTCGGGCCACCATTCTCTGCTGTTGACGTTACCCCCCAAACACACGTACCATCGGACACAAAAGTAACAGTCCCTTTCTCCAAGTTCCGGCCCGTTCCACTCTGCGTGGAGGCGCCACCTGACAAAACACTTCTGATGTCAAGACCGGCGCAGTGGGTCCGCTTCGACACCAGAAGTGCAGCGACGGCAGCATCCAGCGAACATCTCTTGATCTGCTATTTCAACTGTGCAGATACGACTGGCATTTCCCGGATTGTCAAGCGCTGCCCGGTGAAGGATCCATCGGACATTGCGGATTTGCCTGGCTTTTTCTACCGCTCAAACTGCACAGTGCTCCCGAGAGCTGTGTGACGCCCAGGCCCCTGCCGCGTACACCGTCACCGCCGTGATCACCGGAGCAATCACCGCCGCACGCCCCTACTGCGCTTGCGCGCCTGACGGATAAATCAAGAGCACACGGGGAGGCAGTCATTTGGCAGCGACGGCAGCATCCAGCGAACATCTCTTGATCTGCTATTTCAACTTTGCAGATACGACTGGCATTTCCCGGATTGTCAAGCGCTGCCCGGTGAAGGATCAAGGATCCATCGGACATTGCGGATTTGCCTGGCTTTTTCTACCGCTCGAACTGCACAGTGCTCCCGAGAGCTGTGTGACGCCCAGGCCCCTGCCGCGTACACCGTCACCGCCGTGATCACCGGAGCAATCACCGCCGCACGCCCCTACTGCGCTTGCGCGCCTGACGGATAAATCAAGAGCACACGGGGAGGCAGTCATTTGGCAGCGACGGCAGCATCCAGCGAACATCTCTTGATCTGCTATTTCAACTGTGCAGATACGACTGGCATTTCCCGGATTGTCAAGCGCTGCCCGGTGAAGGATCAAGGATCCATCGGACATTGCGGATTTGCCTGGCTTTTTCTACCGCTCGAACTGCACAGTGCTCCCGAGAGCTGTGTGACGCCCAGGCCCCTGCCGCGTACACCGTCACCGCCGTGATCACCGGAGCAATCACCGCCGCACGCCCCTACTGCGCTTGCGCGCCTGACGGATAAATCAAGAGCACACGGGGAGGCAGTCATTTGGCAGCGACGGCAGCATCCAGCGAACATCTCTTGATCTGCTATTTCAACTGTGCAGGTTAGTTTGTTCTCCTATTTAATGTACGCGTAGTGGTGCTTGTGCTGCTGTCGCTGCCAAAGACTTGTATATTTTGCTGTATTGCCGGGCCTATTGTGGTTTTCTGCTGTAGTGGAAACAATGTCCCATGTCTGCTTCACTTGTGATGAAGCATTCCATGAAAATGAGGGGCGTGTAGCTTGTTCTGAGTGTGTGCACGAATACCATTTTGGAAAATGCGCGGGAATAGCTGAAAAATCATTCAAAGAAAAATCCGAAGCTGCAAAGAAAACATAACATGGCGATGCCAAAATTGCCGGAGCTCGGTACAAGATGGTAGCAACACTGATGAAAACAAGACTGACATGGATATAAAAGCTATCCTTGGATCTATTAATCTAAAGCTAGAATGCCTACCTTCCCTCGCCGCTCGAGTAGAAACTATGGAGGAGTCTGTTACGCACATGTCTGCCATTTTTGAGGAACTGAAAAAAACTATTTTCGTGCAGGAAAATGAAATTAAGGTACTTAGAAAGCAGGTACAGGAACTGGAGATGAAGGAGGATGAGAACCAATCTGCTCAGGCTCAGCTTCGGCGGGAAGTGAACGAACTTGAATTCCGAAATAGGCAGCTTAATTTAGAAATCCATGGGGTGCCTCTCGTGCAAGGTGAAAACTTGCATAATGTGCCAAACGGAGTTGCAGACCAGCTGGAAACGCCACATTTGGTCGAGCATGACATTGCCTCGGTACACAGGCTACCCGCACAGAAAGACAAAATTCCCGGAATAATCGTCCGTTTCACAAGGCAGTCGACAAGGGAATCTTGGTTAAGTAAAAAGAGCAAGCTAAATGATAGCCATCCACGCATCTTCATCCAGGAAAACTTGACCCGTCACAACAGAGACCTGCTACAAGCTATAATGAACTGGGCCAAAGTAGCTGGTTTTAAATACGTGTGGCATACACATGGAAAGGTTCTTTTGAGAATGTCTGATGGTGCAAACGCAATTCACGTTAGAAGCCGTGATGACCTCGACCGCCTTCTGCCCAAATGATGCGCCCAGCCAGTATCATTCTTGAACAGAGAAGCTAGAGATGGATGAACACGATTTCTATTCACCAGATGACTTGAACAATGTGGTATCTCATTTGGGACGTCATGCGTTAAAATCTGTGCATTTAAACGCCAGATCTGTCCGAAACAAAGCACTTCTGTTAGATGAATTCTTTAGCCAAGTTTCTTTCAATTTTTCAGTTGTCATGTTCAGTGAAACATGGAGCAAAAATGAGAGTGATGTTTTTAGAATGGAAGGCTATAATACACATTATCTCAGCCGACCTTGTGGTCGCGGTGGTGGTGTTGCAGTTCTAACTTTATAACAAATGGACTGCGAACTAGTAGACTCTTTCAGTATTGTAACTCCCGATTACGAAGTTTTATCTTTATTTGCGGATAAAGTACTGTATTCGGTTTGTTATCGGCCGCCAAGTGGGCATGTTCCAACATTTCTTGAATTTTATGAAAGCTTTCTTTCGTTTGTTGTGGAAAGCAGGTGCATGTTGGTAGCTGCAGGTGATTACAACATTGATATGGGTATTGATACTCCTGTTTGTACCAATTTTACCAATATTTTGCTGTCAAATGAGTTTAACAATGTTATAAATAATCCAACAAGAATAACAACTAATTGCCAGTCAGTATTGGATGTCTTCATAACAAATTTTGTATTATCGGATGTAAAAGCTGGTGCATTAGCATGTTCTATTAGTGATCATCTTCCGGTGTTTTTTTTGCCAAGATGTTGCCAGCATTCCTAAACATCCGCCTGCTGAAAACCTTTACCAGCCAGTAACTGACGCGGCTCTCGATGCATTCAGAAAAGAATTGATTCAAGTAGACTGGCGAAAGGTCCTGACTTTGGTCGATGCTGACAATGCTTATGGTGCATTTTTAGATATATAAAGGTTTTTATCAAGTTCACTTTCCTGTAAAAAAGCGCCAAAGAAATAGGAAAATTCGGAAACCATGGGTAACATACGAACTCCACCAACAAATGAGAACAAAAGACAGACTGTTCAGAAAATTTCTTCGCACGCGTAATCTTAATGACTCGGTTTTCAAACAATATCGAAACAAACTAACCAAGAAATTGTGCATTGCGCGCAAAGATTACTTCTCGTCTTTTGTGGATGTCAAAAATGTACCGAGCGCACTGCTTTGGGACAAACTAAATATGTTACTACGCCGTGGTAATAGCAGGAGCTGCATGTCAAAACTTACTATTAAGGGCAAGGACTTGCAAGGGGCGGAACTGGCTGATGCTTTCAACACTTTTTTCACAAATATGAGTACACCAGGTAGTTCCCACAACGCATGTCAATATATGAACAGGAGGAATGATAGAACTTTATTTTTACAGCCAGTCACAGTGCAGGAAGTGATTTCAACAATTAGAAGTTTAAACAACAGCAGCAGTAGGGATATCGATGAAATTCAAATAAAACCCGTCAAATACGTCGCAGATGTAATTGCACCAGTTCTTACGAATATTTTTAATATGTGTTTAACTACGTCTATATTCCCAGTAAAGTTGCAGGTTGCCAAAGTAGTAGTGCTCTTTAAAAAGGGGAATCGAAACGAATTGGGCAATTATCGGCCTGTATCTATATTGCCGATTTTTTCAAAGGTTTTCGAGAAAATAATTCATTGCAGGGTTTTGAATTTCATCGAAACCTCCAATGTATTAACACCTTACCAATTTGGTTTCCGGAAGAATATGTCAACTGAATTAGCCTTGCTTCACCAAGAAGAATATATTTTAACACAATTTGAGAACAAGAAAATCGTGGTTGGCTTATTTGTTGACTTCTCCAAGGCTTTTGACTTGGTCAATCATGAAGTTTTATTGAATAAGTTGGATATTTATGGTGTACGTGGATGTGCGTTACATTTACTACGGTCATAGTTGTCCCACCGGCGACAAGTAGTCCAAATTAATAACTCTCGATCACAAGTCCTACCACTGGCTTGTGGTGTCCCACAAGGTAGCATATTCGGGCCTTTGCTCTTTAACCTTTATATAAATGACATCGTTAATATTAACCAGGATGCCAAATTTATCATATACGCAGACGATACTAGCATATTTTTCTCTGGTAATAATATCGATCAACTTATCTCTAGTTGCAATGACACAATAGTTCAACTACAACAATGGTCGTCCTATAATTCTATGACAATTAACACAAATAAAACAAAAGCCGTTATCTTTCGGGCAAAGAATAAGCCACTCCTTTCTCATGCCGATATTATTTTTAACTCTCGTCCTGTTGACATTGTTGACCATTTCAAAAGCCTTGGTGTGACATTTACTGCTCACATGTCCTGGGAAACTCATGTGAACTTACTAGTGACAAATTTAGCTCGGATAACTGGAGTTATTGGTCGTCTCAGATACATTCTTTCTACAAAACTTAAACTATTGGTTTATAATTCACTCTTTTATTCACATGTTAACTATTGACAACTTATCTGGGGTACAACTACATTCTCTAACCTACAAAAAATTTATGTCATGCAGAAGCGATACCTACGTCATGTGTACAACGCCGGTTATAATGCAACAACTGCAGGTTTTTTTCATAGAGCGCATGTCATTACGGCTCATAAACTATATCTCTACCGTCTGAGTACGAGATTTAAATATGAAGTAAGATATAACATACATAACCTTGGTACTCTGGCATATTTAGAAAAGAATGAACAATATTATGCTACAAGACATGGAGAATGCTGGAAAATCGTTGCACCCCGTTTGAACTCTGGCATGGAACGCCTATGTTATTCTTTACCATCACTGTTAAACCATTATCTGTCTACTAACTTTGATTTATTTATTTGCTCCGCTGCTAAGCTTCGCTCTATGTTTACTGAGGATGAATAACTGATTTTACTTATCCTGGGATTTCATTTTTCGGACCACTCTGTTTTGCTTCTGTTCTGCACTGATCAAGTGTTTTCATTTTCTTTTGTTTGACTGTATGAATTGATTGCTGTTGACCAAACGCTGCTCATTAAGTGGGGCGATGGACTCGTCAAGCCGCCTATTGACGGCTTTTTTCCGTCGTCCTCCATCTGTGTACTGCACATGGTGGAAATAAAGTCTTCTTCTTCTTCTTTGTCAGGCGGCGCCCCTACGCAGAGAGGCACGGGTCGAAACATGGATTGGGGTCTGTTACTTTTGCCCCCGATGGTACGTTTGGCCAAAGAAGCAAGAATCAGCAAATAGCACCCGGAATATCACGCAGAGCACGCGCCAATCTCTGTTGTCTTGCCAAGTTTAGCAGTCACTTTGCTCCTCTCTGTGTATACATCTATGTATTCGTCTCAACAGTTAAAGCGGCAGTCTCGGTATTGCGTCACGGACTCCTGCTGTTGCCCTCTTATTCCGGCACAGGTTGCTTATGGGTGAGTACTAAGCATGATGCCTCGGTGTTTCAGGAATCGTTATGCTCGTTCTCCGCTGCCAGAGGCACTCTTCCCAGCGACGGGCACTGGAAGCCACGTGCCATGTTTGCTGCGTGCTTTTGACACCTCACACACTACGCGTCAGTGCTTCCGCCCGCAACTAGGAAAGTCGTCTCTGCATCGTAGAGAACTCAGTGCACAGCCACAGGCAACAATTTGAAATTATGAGGTGGGGTACTCATTCTATACATACAAAAATAAAAAGCCCAAAGGCCAATGGCACGTGTCAATAGCCAAATGGCAGTGCAGCACTAGAGGGTTGTTGACAAGTAAGTAGGCTTCTCCAGGCAACATCGCCATATTGTGCAATGCTGGTTTGTAATGCGAGTCACTGTTCTGCCAGTTGTTGTTCTGGAACTGAAATTGTTGGAATTAGGTGCAATTGAACAATAACATCAAATGAGCATGCGGAACCTCAGAGCTCAGACGCAGTGCCGCGTGCTTCGTCTGCAAGAACAATGCTTGTCGCAGTTAAGGACCTTATAGAGCTGCTGAAGGAAAGAGGCGCAAAGAAAAGTTGTCTCTAGTAAAAATTATTGTGTAGAACTCGTCACTGAGTAAATATTTAAGATAAAGGTGTATAATCAAGGCGATGAAAAGAACTGCTCTGTTTCTTTCTTGGCTTGCAGTTTTCCTCATTTCTCGCCTTGAACTTTTATTAATCCACATATTCTTGGTGTTATTACTCATTAAGAATTTGAGCTAATGCAAAATTTGCGTGAACTTATTAGATAATCTCAACATCCAAACAGGATTAGTGGCTTGAACGTGTTGTATATACCGCTGTCACACAATAATCTCGAAGGCCCTTGACCGAAAGTCCTCAATTCAATAGCCAATTGAGCGCTGTTACACGGGCGGCTCCGATGGCCATCGAGCCACTAGTTTTTCGACGCAACAGAGCGCGGAATTCTACCCAGATTTCTAAGGCCTTTCATCTGCGGCTGGGTGCACTTTTGGACGCGGACCGCTCGCAGCAAAGCCCTAGAAAATAAAATCAGTGCACTACATTTTTGAAAAAACGGAACTTCAAAAATTATATAACTTACATTGCCGAAATAAAAAGATCCTGGGGGTCATAACACTGCAGCAAACGTAATACCATTGTGGCCAACGATACAAAAACAACCAACCCCTGCTTCCTGAAAAGCACATAAATGCTAATACAGTTTGTCCATTTCAAGCGTGATTCTTACAAGAGTAACGATGAAAAATTTTTGTTTTCATTATATTAAAGTTAAACGTGTCGGTAGATTCCTAACAAAGCTGCGAAATTATTCACGGTGACAGTGGCGTCGCAAAACCTTGGTGTGAGATGGTGGAATCTCTCGACTGTGATCGAGTTTGCCGTGTAGCAGTGGCACAACTCCTCCGAATTCGTTAACGATTACCTCGAAGCCTGTTGACTCAATAGCCTCTGAAAATGTCCGTGTGACAGGGTAGTTAGATCGCTCTCCTGCACCTGAGGAACCCTTGACGCTACTCCAGCAACCATTCAGGACCCATCAATCCTGATACTTCCATGTTCCGCCATTTTCCCAGCCTTTAACGCGATACATTTGAGACTGCTTTCTTGTGTGGTAATAGTGCTCATTAAAAAAATGTCTCTATGCCTTATAAAATAAAATGGTGATGATCTCAACACACAGCATTGCTGGCCAGCGTCACTAGCCGTCTGGTATTACGAAGGACGCTTTAATCGCAGTCTCCGTCATAGAGCGTACCAAACGCGCAGTACGTTATAGAAAGGCAACAAAAAGCCATGCGGTCGCGTATATTCACATGAAGCACATCGTGTAAAATGCGAAGATAAGGAAATATTAAAAAAAAGCCCTAATTTATTATGAGAGTTCAAAAGAGAGAGACAGCTTGCTATAAAAGCAGAATATACTAAGTGTAGTCACATGAATGGCTGCCTACACCCGAGAGAGCTCAACGTTGCTAGCTTTCTTGAGCTGTTCAGTGACTGCATCTTGTTCATTGAAAGGCAGGCTCACGTAGTGCATGGGGTTCTACCACACGCGATCATTTATTGGAGTACCGCTGAAATAGTTTCGAAATGACAAATGTGCACCCTCACCCAGCGCCGCTTCCTCAGACACGCACTGAAATTACGTCGAATGTCCCTTCATCGCTGGAGAACGTAAAATCCAAGGGTGCATTCTTTTCACTGAGACTTTGTTCAGTGTTCACTAAACTGCTTTTTGTTTCAGTAACTGCGTGACTAGAGATCGTTTCCTCTGCGGCTCGATTAGTGCTGCCGCTTTTACCTTACGTGTAAAGGCGCAGTTCCGCCGGTAACCGCCCACAACGCTCAGAGAGCGAAGGAAAGAAGCACGCAGCCGACTTACCCAAAATTGCCACCCAGTCATTTCACGGCGCAGATGAGCAGCATTCCTGCATTGTAAAAGACTTCGTGATCATTACTTCTTATTCCTGGCTGAGCGCACGCAGCAAGGACATACGAAGTGCGTTAGAGGAAAGGGCAGAGCTATGTTTCATGTCAAACATTCTCGGAAAATGTTTTGAATATTGGAAAGCTGTAAGGTACTGGTATATAAATAGTGAAGGCAACGACCTATTCTTCTGTTATGTAGCAAAATCTTTTTTATATTGTTTTCATTGCTTGCATCGAGCAGTTAAGACTGCTATAAAAGCCCAATGGGGAACGCCCTTGACGGTAGCTAAAACGTTAATAAAAAGAAATTCGGGCCTGCCGACGGGAGATCTCGAGTAGTAGTCATCCACGGATTGAAATTTTACGCTATGTGTTAAACATTGCCTTATAAACTCTTTCCTGCTTAAAAATACTTTTGTCCCGAATTGTTGGGTATCAATAGATCTGCACCGTTAGGGCAGTGAGTACAGCCGTGTTTCCCTACGATACGGCTAGAAAATTTCCATGTGTATTGCCCTGGATGAGCCTCTTTCAGGATCTAATGATAGGTATAACTTAGGTCCAATGGCGATCAGCGTTGCTTTCTGAAGAAAATAAGGCCACTCCTAGGCCAGCGCTGGAACAGCTGAATTGATAAAGTGCTGGAACATTTGCGAATGAAAATTTCATCCTGGGTGCCTTTTTGCCCGCCTCGCAATTCTGCTCACTTCGTCAATCGAAAAAGTTGCTTTCAATTAGCCGTGTCGTATTTATTTAGCACATATGCTTTCGTAGTGATTCGTATGCTAAACGCTTTCAAGTATGTGGGGACCTGCCCTGCAGCCCCCTGAGTTTGCTTTCCCGCGAGGCACCGTGCAGAGGCAGTCTTACCTCGAGGCTGAGCGCATTCCCTTGTCAGTTACATTAACTGGCAATAGAGGGCGCCAGCATCGCTGCGCGGGAGACTGCCAAAGCTAGCGCGCTGATGAGGGGGGCTTCGGCTGGGATCGTCGGCGCGAGCGGACGTGTCGATCGCGGCTCCGCTCTTCGCATGTCAGCCGCGATTGAGAGGGGAGAACGTACTTATCTCCCCAATTGAAACCTCACATCTGGCAGCCCAACGTGGGGCCCGCTCTTGGAACATTGGACGACTGTCGGTTCGGTTCGAGGAACGCTCTTAGTCCGGACATGACAAGTGCTAGGCCTAGAGTGAATTTTGATCGCTAGGACATGCGGCATGCTTTCTTGAGTACGAGGTGTATTGCGCTGCAGCATGTTTGAACTTTTCGACATGCTCAGCACATTTTTAATTAGATTTCCCTGGATTTTCTTCATGAGAATCACTTCGCGCGTCGAGGAAGCGCGAGGCTTAGCGCCCGCGGAGTTCCCGAGCCCGAAGCGAGTGAGTACGGAAGCCGCGTGGGTGGTCCGAGTTTCTGTATATATTTTCTCTACTGTCTCTTTTTCGACTCTGGGAGTCGCGGCTCCGGGAGCCGGGTGGCCTGGGGCCACGGGTGCCGCTACTAGCTCGCTGGTATTGCAGCTCGGCACCGGGCGCTCCGACACCGTCCGATACGGTGGGCGCCGACCGCTCAGAAGCTGCTTTGTGCAGTGAGCGGGGTAGGACCACCCCACCAAGCTGATGTCTCCTCGCGGCTGCGCGCACGTAACCCGTTTCGTGTCTTTGATGTGTTCACGGTCGTTGTCGGAGTAGTAGTTAGGCGTAATGCTTTTCGGAGCTGCCTGCACCACGTCAGAAGAGGCACGACCACCGGACCGTGGTGTTGAGAGGGGGCGCACTTTGCTGCCCGCCCGATTTTTTGTACCCTCGCATGAACTGAGCAGTCTAGTTCAACTCAAGAAAGGGCTTTGTTCACTCGAAATTTGCGTTTGCGCAGCCGCCGACACGTTTTGCTAGTGAGTTAGGCATTGTGCAACGAGGCCCTTGCGGATGCCGTTTCCCCTCCCGTGACCTACTTTAAAGGCACGCCGAGAACGTTTCGGCAATTTTGCAGATCCGGTGGAGCCACCCAGGCTTGCTGTCCGATGCACATCGTCTCGCTGCCACCTGCTGCGACGGAGCGGCCTGTATCCTGTTCGCCGCATCCATCCGGGGGAGCTGTGGCGAGACCAGTCAGCAGTCACCTCCGGCTGCTGCTGCCCTGGCGACTATTGCAGAATCCTGGCCTGCAGTTTTCCCACCGTCCTTCGATTCGCGGGCCTGCGGACACGGTAGTCCGCTGGCCATGCGAGTCGTCCCAGCGGATACCTTCACGCCGCCTTCGGAATACCGCGGAAGTCTGCGTGGATGCTGTCGGCGTGACCTCCGCTGCAAGACGTGCCTCAAGGCCATGAAGACCAGGAGGTTCCTCCATAGCAAGTACTATCAGGCGCGTGGGTCTATTTAAGGTTGGGGGGATGTGGGGACCTGCCCTGCCGCCCCCTGAGTTTGCTTTCCCGCGAGGCACCGTGCAGCGGCAGTCTCACCTCGAGGCTGAGCGCATTCCCTTGTCAGTTACATTAACTGGCAAGAGAGGGCGCCAGCATCGCTGCGCGGGAGACTGCCGAAGCCAGCGCGCGGAAGAGGGGGGCTTCGGCTGGGATCGTCGGCGCGAGCGGACGTGTCCCTCGCTGCTCCGCTCGTCGCTGGCGGGGCGAGGAAGCGACGGGAGACAGGCTCCCGTACTCGTCCCGTCCGGCCTTCGGAGTATATATCCCTTGCCCTAGCGCGGGCGAACATTCGCTCGGAACCTTACTGGTGAGTCGGACGACCTTGATTCATTAGCGTACCTTGTGGCTAGCTGGCGTTATTGTTGCTGTAGCAATAAATGCCCGTTTGTGTCAGCCAATGTGTCGTTCCTTTGTTCCCTCAGAGCAAGGCCCGCCATGGTCGGCGAGCGCTCGGTAGCGTACGCGATCACGGGGTGCGGCCCGGGCGGCTTTGAACCATGTCAGCCGCGAATGAGTGGGGAGAACGTACTTATCTCCCCAAGTAAACCCCACAAGTAAGACAAAAAGGCCTGTACATAACGGGTTCAATCCGTAAGATTATGGAGCGGGTTTAGCTAAATTGCTACGTAATTGCTGCGTAAAGAGTTTTGGTGAAAAACAACTCTGTATTGGACATATTCATTGCTTGAATAAATTATAACCCGCTGCTGAAAAAGAACTATAGGGCGTATTGCGATACAGCGATTAAATATAATGAACTTTTGCTTTGCAAGTAGTATTTATTAGTACACAAGTTACCACCAATAATTGACACAGTATAATTTGTATTAAGAACTATGTTTTCTGACCCTACCAACTGAAAGCTTTTGAATTCATATAAACAAAATTGATCAGTCCGTAAGACAACTCTATTTTGACAACGCGAAATTCTTTACCGCAGAGAATGCAAATAAAGCTCCTTTAAGCCGTACAAACCGTGTTTTCTGCCCTAGTTGATCAGCCGTCTAGTCGTTTACAAATTATTCTGGCCATTAACGATATCTGTAGTTTTTTAAGGATAAAGTCAGTATTTTGGTCAATACTATTGTCTCTTTTAAGTAATAAAGCTATACATTTTCTGGAAATTTAAAGCAATCAGATGTTATTCTTTAGTGACACTTATTGTGGGATATGAAGTTTTCCGGCGTTTGAAAAAAAGCTAGCCATAATGATAGGTTTGTTCTATCGCGTACAGGATTATAGCACTCTCATTCATCATCAAATTTTCCTTTACCTCTTAATTTCCGTGTCCACAGAACCGTAACGTTTACTCGCATCGAATAACATTACATTCTACAGAAACTTCGATCTACAATGTTCAACTCATACGCCGTTAAAAACTTAACATGGAAGGAACAGTGGGCTATTATGAATCTTATGTAAAGCACTAAAGAAGGAAAACGTTCACTGCACGATTACTACACTTGGTGATGCGGATTTTCAGCCCCGCTGCCAAGGTATTTTCTTTTTGCGATGTACTGAAGAGCTACTAATTTGAATGAGATTAGCAAATATGCACAGTCTTTAGGCCACTATTAATATTTTTCCGCATATAGTTGTTCTTCGAATAAGACTGCATTCACCACTTCTTCAGGCGGTCAGGGGTTGCTCCCACTCTCAGTGAGGAAGAGGTCGTTATGCTAGGGAGTGGGCGTGCCCAGTGACACCGCGTCGAGGCTTACTTGCATTTAACCACGATGACCGAATGGTATCGTTTTTAGCAGGTTATGGGGTCATCCGATATTCGGCTTGGACCACTATAGGTGTTAAGTAGGGCTTACAGAGCTTCCATACAAAGCAGTTCTGGACAACAGCATTTTTGAGCGAACCCATTTATGAAAGAAATTTTTCATATTATGTAATATTTCACTACAACAATAAATATATCCGCAAATCACCTGACGGCAGTCTTCCATTTTTTTCTATTAACGCTTTGCAGTCGTCCAAAGCGTTCCCTATTGGTTTTCTATCGCAGCCTTAACTGTTCGATGTGATCAACCAAACACTTTAAAAGAAAGAATTTGCTACATATCAAAAGAATGGTTCATTACCTTCAATATTTTCTTAAGAGTGTCTTACAATTTCAGAATTTTCAAAATGGTTTCCCGAGAAAGCTGGACATTTCTCAAGCGCACGCCCCATAGGAAGCTGGGTGCCGGGCCGAGGGATGTTTGTACCAATTTTAACCAGTGGGTGTCCGGCAGTGGGTTTCGAACCACCCACATCCCGCAGCCACCTCTCGATTACACTATGGGGACCCAACGTTGCTCAACCTAGGGATCGGCGCTTAACAGCTGCGCTGTAGAATAAAACTTTCACTGGGATATACCAAACACAAACACGAAATCTCACCCATACAGTACACAGGATAACGAATAGGAATACTAAGAGGTTCATATTTACACGGTGCATTCTTCGTCTTTGCATTGCACTGATCTCGAGCGCGCGTCTCTCAGTGTCGAGGAAGCTGAAATAAACGGTTGGGCAGCTGACATTCAGCCTACATGTTCGCCTCACTAAGCTCTCAGGTCTTGCCCCCCTTTCTGGTTTCCTGGTCCTATCAGGTTCTGTGACAACATGAATATTAAGGAATAGAATGCTACCAGACGTAATTACTAGTTTGTTAAATAGCCTTCATAAAAACGATGCCTGCTTCTTGCTGGCCCTTAGTATTGGTATATTCTTAAGCGAGATTGATTGCCTCAGGGCATCAATGATTTGTGAAGCTGTGATGAAAGATGTAGTAGTGATTAAATTAATACAAAAAGGCCAGCTGATTTGATGAAGTCCAGTACAGAACGAAGGTATCGTCCCTGCGTCCAGGCAATATATGCAGCAGGGTTGCTTGGTGAAAGGCCCGCTACCTTCAGGTGCCGAATCCTTGTAGGCTTGAGAGCTGGGCAGTCCTACAGTAAGTGATGAATGTCGGCTTCAGTGCCTTCGTGTTTACATTTTGGACACCCAGGCCGAGGAAGCAAATCTTGGTACTGAAAGCACTTCCGAATGACGGCAGGTGTGAGGGCAACCCCGACCTGGATCCTCCTAAGCGCTACCTCCTCTGCACGGGTAAGACAGCGGGGGAGGGTTACCGCACACGGAGGGATGAGAGCACGTGTGCGGCGCCGGAGGAGTTCCTGCCTTGATGAAATGAGGGCAAAGTTGCCCAAATGAAGGAACCGAGGTAATGATGAGCCTCGAGTCGCAAGGCGGGTCGCTAAATATGCCTGGCTTTGAGAAGTCAGCAGATCCCGTGGTACCCACTCAATACGTACTGGCTTCGGGATGCGTGCCGCGAGCCGGTGGATGTCCTGACATATGGTTAGACAGCGGATAACAAGTCGTAGCCACAACACTACTTGAAGGGCGTCAGTGCGGGTGACAACGCGGGCCGCAGGGAGCATAGTTATGGCGGCCAGCGAGCAGAGTGCTTCTTGAGCTGCAGAGCTCAGCGCAAAAGGACGAAGGGGGTTCCGTAAGCTGAAACCTAGATGTTTGATTCAGGGCAGGTCTGCACGGGCACTAGATTGCTGTTGTTGCTTCGCAGGCTTGTATGCTTGCGTCTACGTAGACAACAATGGATCCTTCAGGCAGGCAAGCATCATGTTCCTCAAATTTGTGGCGAAGCAACGATGCTGAATTAACAGATGTTGGTAGGCGATTATCTGTTTGCTTGTTGTCGGTGAGCTGTATAAACTTCCATGGGGGAAGAACTGGCGTTGGCGGCTGAAGAATGGAGTGTGACAATGCATAAGTCCTCAGTACATGCGTGGAGTGCGATAGACTGGCCTAAAGGCAGCGCGCATCACGGCGCTGCTGCACCAGCTCATTAGTGGTATTGAGCTGCGCATTCTCTTGTACAGTTATGACCAGTGTGATGCGTGGAAGGCACGTAATGGTCCTCATAGCCTCTCGGCTCACGGCTTCAAGGCGATCCCATTGGGTTCTTGTAAGATGTTGAAACTGGGCTTGATAAACAATACGTGGCTGTAGAACTGCGCTCAGCAATTTCTGTGCAATGAACGAGCCTGCGTCCCCCGTTTTAGGAGCAATTCTTCTAATCAAAGCCAAAGTCTGAATAGCTTGCCTTTTTTTCTGAGAAAGCCATGCAGTCGCTGATCCTGATTGATGAATCGTTAAGATTAGTATTTTTACACTCGGACTTTACTGTCGTGGCGTGCCTGATAGACAAAGACGGATTGAACTTGCAGCAAGTTTACGGCGTCCCCAGCGATTGGCGACTGACGTGTATGTTGTTTTATGCACGGAAAGGTGAAGTCCGATGGATGATGCGTAGTTAGAGGTAACATTGAAGGCAGATTGAAGGGCAGGCTCCTGAGTATGGAGATCTTGGTGAGTACTCTACACCGTGATGTCATCAGCGTACTGCAGAAATTTTATGTCACGGATGTCATGTAAGCTCCAAGCCAGCGGGACGAAAGCAATATTAAATAACGTCGGCGACAATACGGATCCCTGGGGCACGCCGCAGAGAGGAACAAATGGTCCGACCGCTTCGCCGCTGAGGCGTATTGCAAAGTTTCTGCCTTCCAAATACGATTCGACAAAACTACGCACTCTCAGAGGGAGATAAAGCTTGTCAATGGAGTTCAGAATGGCTGCCTGAATGATGTTGTCATATGTCTTTTCAACTTCCATTGCTAAAATGGCAAGTACATTGCGACTGCGGTCGATTACAAAACTGCAGATGCCAAGAGAGCCAACCCGTCCTCTATACCAATATATGGACGAAAGCCGATTTGTGCGGGGTGATAAAATCCGTGATGATCTAGCCACCACGACAATCGTGTGGCTACCATTTTCTCCGCAAGCTTGCACAGCGTAGGAGTTAACGAGATAGGTTGTAATTTTGGAAGGTCCGTCGGAGGCTTTCCTCGTTTTGGGATAGGAATCACGACAGCAGATTTCCAGCTCTCGGGCACAACGCCATCCAGCCATATTTTGTTTATGGTGTCTAGTAGTTGAGGAAGTGCAGCGCTACTCCGGTTCTTTCACACCTTGTACTGAATATTGTCCGGGTCGGGCGCTGTTCACCGTTTCGCATCATCTGTGGGAGCGGCAGTGGGAGCGTAAGTGGGAGTGGCAGCACCGCAGCGACCATGTTGCCTGAGCATGCTTGGCTTGCTTTGGAGGTCCTGCCGCTAATCATCATCTGCACGATATCAAGAATTGAACTTCCAGCCCTGGCGTTAACAACTTTTCCTGAAGCAATTGACATCAACAAGTGGAAAATATCGGCCAGCGAAACGTCATATTCCGGCGGCGAGCGTATATAGCCTTCCCTGCAGCCGATGGTCTTCAGTGAGAGCGGCAGCACCGCAGCGACCATGTTGCCTGAGCATGCTTGGCTTGCTTTGCAGGTTCGTTATTGGTTCAAACTGTCTTTGTCTAATTGTGCTGTCGCTCCCAGTGAAGTTGCGTGAATGTTTGCTTATTATGTGGTGTTGCGTTGTGCTTATACTGTGCGGTGACATTGAAACAAATCCGGGCCCAACAACAAAGGCCATGCTTCAGCTTATTTTAGACAAACAAAACCAAGTTGAAGCTCGGCTTGCTGATACTGAAAGCAAGTTAGAATCCTTTACGGACCAGTGCTCTAAATTGCTAACACTTGAAAGTGCTGTTTGTGACCTTGAGCGCACTGTGCAACTTCAGCAACAAAAGTGAAACGACATGAAAGACAGACCCAGACACAATAATATCATTGTGTTTGGTGCGTCAGAGGACACGAATGAAACAAAAGCGTATATTGAAACTAAAGTTATAAAAGGAGATTTTTTTCTGAGCAGCTGGGTGTTTCTGTGACATCACTGGAAAGAATACATAGACTTGGGCAAGGGAAGGTTGACCGAAACCGGCCCGTTATCATGAGGCTGTATGATTTTAATGAAAAATTAGCGATATTTAAGAATTGCAGCAAGCTGAAAGGTACTAGTGTAATTGTTTCCGACGACTATTCACAGACAACTTAGCGCAAAAGGAAACTTCTTTGGGATTCCGCTCAGATCGATAAGGATGCAGGGACGAAAGTGAAGCTTGTGCATGATAAACTGCTTATCAATAGCACTGCCTAAGTCTGGGACCTGAAAACAAATATCCGTGTAAAGCTGCTAGCCACCCAAGCGAAAGCATCCACTTCCAATGACTGACAGAAGCAAAAACATCAATTAAGAATACTAAACATAAATGCAAGAAGTATCATAAATAAATCAGGGCCCCTCGAATTTTTAACGATACTGCACAATCCTCATGTAATTGCCGTGACTGAGACGTGGCTGCACGACTATGTTCAGAGTGAAGAAGTTTTTCCTAATTCGTATAATGTGATCCGAACAGATAGATCAAACAGTGGCGGAAGAGTGGCACTGTTAATCAAGAAGACACTGGAGTATGAGCCTTTGCCCTTTATTAGTTATCATGAAAGCGTATGGTGTAAACTAATTTTAAACAATTTGATATTAGTAATTGGGGCCATTTATAGGCCACCAGCCAGCCCTGTTGAGTATCTGCAGAAGATTGACGAACATTTAAGCGCTGTTACTAACAATAGAAGCAGAATTATGCTTTTAGGAGACTTTAATTTACCAGGTGTAAATTGGGAAGAACGAGTTCCCGGACCTACAGATAGTTCTCACGCTGACATTATGTTAGAGATTATGACGAAATATGGTCTTATTCAAATGGTCGATATGCCCACGCGAACGCAAGGGAACTCTCATTCGCTGTTGAATTTAATATTTCTGTCTGCAGAGGCTTTTTATTGTATAATTGATATTGAAGATGGTATTCCGACCATAAAAGTGTACTTGCTACAATTAATGTTAGCGAGAAGTGCGCCTCAAAACAGAAGACGGCGAACGTTTACAATTTCCACGCAGCGGATGACACTTCAGTTAATGACTACTTGGTATCTTCTTTTTATATGATACCAACAAAATGACAGCGTTGAAAACCTGTGGAATTACTTCCTTTCAACTGTCAGGCATTGTTTGAGGCGGGTTGTACCGCTGAAAAAAGAAACCGGTCACGAAAACCGAATGCTTGGATTACCCGAAATATTATCCATTTAAAACGCCGTCTAAAACGCGCCCGGAATAAGAAGCCTAAGCAAAGCAACTTAATTGCCACTCTCAGTGCGCAAGTACGAAAAGAATTGAAAGAAGCCAAAATGCACTTCCTTTCTACAACACTGGCAGTATATATGCACAGCGCTCCCCGAAAAATTTGGAGGTATCTCTCTGGTTCCAACTCAATAATAAACAGAGTAGTATTAGATTGTACGTTATGCTACGAACCGAAATTAGTCGCTGAAGC
The DNA here is from genome assembly GCF_052857255.1 of Amblyomma americanum. Classification (NCBI taxonomy): domain Eukaryota; kingdom Metazoa; phylum Arthropoda; class Arachnida; order Ixodida; family Ixodidae; genus Amblyomma; species Amblyomma americanum. The sequence continues at coordinate 385,991,944 of NC_135497.1, read as the reverse complement.
CTTCAATATATCCTTTGTGTCGGTATTTGAACCTAAACAGCATTTACATCCAAAGAAATCGCCAAGCGCCCAGCAGCATGATGGCATAGTCATATCACGAGAAGGTATTCTTTCATTACTCTTAGAACTATATTCCAATGAGTCACCTGATCCTGATAACATAGCTAACGAATTTTTGAAGCGTTACTGCGAATGGGTTTCCTATTTTTTAGAGATAATATTTATAGCATCATTACGTGACAGCACTGTAACGGGTGACTGGCTATTAGCAAGAGTTCTGCCAGTTTTAAATCTGGTGATAAATTTGATGTTTCAAATTACCGTCCTGCATCTATATCATGTTCTGTGTACAAAATGTTCGAGGATATAATATCTAAATACCTTGTAGAATACATTGAATGTAATCACCGTTTTTATAGTAAACGGCATAGCTTCTGTAGCCGTCTCTCGACAATAACACAACTCTTTGAAATTACTCATGCTTTTGCTACATCCATGAACTCAAAAGAGCACATTGATGTCATTGCGATAAATCTTTCCAAAGCATTCGACAGAGTGTGTCATGGCAAGCTTTTACACAAGTTGCATGAGATGTGTATGTACAAATAATTAATTAAATTCAGGCTTACCTAAATTACAGAGAACAATTTGTACAAATAGATAACGAACGCTCATCGACTTTACCAATATCATCTGGTGTTCCGCAAAGGTCCGTTCTGGGTCGTAGATTAATTTATTATATATTAATGATATTGCGAAAGACGTACACCCTCTCGTCGAAGCGCGCTTATTTGCTGATGACATTGTGTTATTTTGTCGCATAAAATGCCTGCAAACACCAGGTTCCCTTGAATGACTCTTTGAAGCTTGTGTATGATTGGTGTGTAAAGTGGGACATGGAAATTAATTACGAAAAGTCAACTTCTATGATTGTGTCGAACAAGAAGAAGCCATTAACGTTCCAGCCGCCGCGGTAGCTGAGTGGTTATGGCGCTCGGCTGCTGGCCCGAAAGACGCGGGTTCGATCCCGGCCGCGGCGGTCGAATTTCGATGGAGGCGAAATTCTAGAGGCCCGTGTGCTGTGCGATGTCAGTGCACGTAAAAGAACCCCAGGTGGTCGAAATTTCCGGAGCCCTTCACTACGGCGTCCCTCATTGCCTGAGTCGCTTTGGGACGTTAAACCCCCATAAACCAAACCAAACCATTAGCGTTCCCGTACATAGTTATTGACAGATCACTAAAGCGTTCTAATAAATTAAAATATTTAGGTATCACGATTAGTCAGGACTTAAGCTGGAGTGATCATGTACAAAACATTTCTGGAGCAGCTCAACGAAAACTTGGATGCCTAAGGTGGAAGCTAAAAGATGCACCATCGGATGTCAAACTACAAGCTTATAAATCAATAGTAAGACCAACTCTGGAATACGCAAGTTTAATTTCGGATCCGAATCAGCAATATCTTGTAGAAAAAGTTGAATGTGTTCAAAGATTGGCAGTAAGGTTTATATTTTCGCCTTTCCAAAGAACGCAGTCCGTATCAGAACTTCTTTTACGAGAGCAGTTACCAACATTGGCTATTCGCAGAAAAATTGCTGGGCTAAAGTTTCTTATCAGCTTTATCACAGTGCGTTCAATCTGTATTCCAGCTTGTTCTTGCGGCCACCCGGAAGATTGCCATCGCGTCCTAACCAACTGTTTGCAGTTATGCCGTACAGGCCGAGAGTTGATGCGTATAAGTTTTCGTTTCTGCCTAAAACATGTATAGAAAGGAATAACCTTGACCGACGCGTATTCGACAAAACATATTCACTTTAAACCTTTGCAAAACAGCTGAAACTGTGTTGTATTGACTGATTATCCTATTCCCACCTTGTAACAGCCCGCAAGGGCTAACAATATTTGGAAATAAAAATAAATAAATAAAAATCTATTGCAGCCAGCAACTCAGGCATAGAGAACGGACACGCGACTCCATCTGCGTCGACATCAGACGGCATTTGATATGCATGCGCTGGGATGCCTGCCATATTTAAACTAGCGGCTGAAGAATCCATAGCATCGTATTTAGGAAAAAACTTTCGCGCTGCTTCTTTGGCGAAATCACCTGGCGACAAGTTAGCCGCGAAGGATGCGGTTGCTCCTTCGTCAGTAGAACGGGGACCGCGTTCCATTGTACGGAATATTCGCCAGCGAGAGGAATTCGAGGATTTTGCAAAAAGTTGTTCACACCACGCATGCCACTGCCATCGAGAGAGGTGGCGTTCATATTTGTGTGCCTTAGCTGTAAGATAGTGCTATCGCTTACGTGCCTGCGACGAAGTATTGGTATTTAGCTGACGTTTAACTTTATGCTTAATACTGAATATGGATCTGTTTAAGTGTGCATTTAGATATCTTTTTATGTATACTTTTGTATACTGGCGCGTGATATGCTATAAGTTGGCCTGAATATTTCACAATAATGGTTGAACTGGTAACTTTTTGACGAGATAATTTTGTGTACATGTATGGTGCAGTGGTATCACTGTATCACTTTTTCTGCGTATAATGACGCGGTAGCTACCTCCTCTTGTAGTTCACAAATTTTCAATTTTTGACATCCACACTTTGCTGTTACCATGTCTGGCCTCCCCTATACGTTACAGGATGGGAAACGCCGCTCTAAAGAGGACGGGGAAAAAGATGCGGATCGGACGAGCACTTCCCTTCCTCCTACATGTGCGTCCAACTGGACCAAGCTTCTACGCTCCCTAAAAGTCTCCGGGTGTGGGAACTGGTCAAGCAACCGATTAGGGTGCTTTTTCTCTCATCCCCTCAGTTGATTGTGCAGACGAAATAAATTAGATAAAGTTTCGGAATTTTATACAAATATCAGTGGGATAGGTCTTACCACGGCGTAACTAAAGAAAATTATATCATGGGTTCAGCGAGAAAACAATCGTGCATGAGGGGCCTTTTAATTTGGTTATATGTCGTGACCAGCAAATAAACCTCTGGCGTCATTATTATAATAAGAAATGGCCCTAAGTACACAGCACTGCTCATAGGATGTGTGCGCTTTGAAAAGTGCCAAATTATTCGCAGCAGAAAGAGTAAGGAAAGATATTGCCACGAGCCCTCGCTGAAAACTGGCGTCTCCTTTTCAAACCCACTGAGTTGAAAGTGTTGCAACAGCGAATGAAGTACAAATTTCAGTAGATAGTTTAAAACTTAACTTGGCAACGTATTCTCAAAACGTTCGAGAGATGGGCCTAGCGAAAAAGTCCGTATATGAAGATTACGGCTCAAGGCATCCGTGACGTTTTGGCAACAATCACCGCGTGTTGGATTTCCTCAGGGGAAAGCAACGGCACCTTCATATTTTCCGAGGGCCGAGAACTCCCGTGTTCACCCACTTGCCAGCCGCAAGATTCCCCAGCTGGGCTGAGATCGGTCGTCAGGAAGATGGGAGTCAGAAAGTGGGCACTATCCAGATCTGCACTCTACATTATAGGGTCCAGGCGAGTCTGGAAATAGGTTTAGCCACATGCATGATCGACAGAATTTGGTTCAAATATTCCTGCCTATGAGGCCCTGAAAAAGGCTAAAAAGTGTGGGAATTTTTTATGCGAGAACAGTGCTCTGGAGATGATCTGTGCACTAGTAACCATCTCATATCTAGGGAGGCCATACCGATGAACTCAAAGAAGCAGTTTGGACGTGGGTTGGTACAGTAATGTATACAGTCGAGCTCGCCTATAACAAACCTGATGGTCGCGCGGATTGGGTCCATTGCATCCAAGGCTCGTAGTAAGTGGACATCTCATTTAACAGCCCGAAATACGAAGTTTAAAGAAGCTGGCGTTTACATCTTCCAAATCGTTGTTATACGCGTCAGCTTCTTCAAAGCAGACCATATCATGGTGCTTTCCAAGTCATCACGAGCGGCTATATTTTAGTTCCTCGCCGAAGAACTAACTGCCAATAATTAAGCTGCTTTAAGAGCACGATATAAGTAATAGTGGTTAAAGTGTTCACGGAAATTAGTAAAATTTCGGCCTCTTCATTGTCGTCATAAGATTCTCGGCAGTCGGGCAGTCTTCGTACTTCAAGTGGAATGGCTTCATCAGCCTATGATTTCGTGATGCACGTGTAAAAATTCATACTAACGAAGCCATCTAAGGCGAAATCATGTAGAGCCATCCGTACACCAACCACGATTTGTTACAACCCCCATGCGTCTAATCATGTGGATGTTTAACAGCGCTCTCAGTCGTTCCTTGTCCCATCAAACTCGCTTTACGGAAGCAATTACTCATGCACTCCGCAGTCAGACCAATGCACATGGCCGTAACCACTTCCACAGCAGTGAACAAATATATCTGAACCGGACCATTGAAATCTGGTGTGTGAATTGCTATCAACATGAGCTGGATGATGGTTTAATTTGGTTTGGGGGTTTAACGTCCCAAAGCGACTCAGGCTATGAGAGACGCCGTAGTGAAGGGCTTCGGGAATTTCGACCACCTGGGGTTCTTTAACGTGCGCTGACATCGCACAGTACACGGGCCTCTAGAATTTCACCTCCATCGAAATTCGACCGCCGCGGCCGGGATTGAACCTGCGTCTGCACCGATGATAGGACATCTTCAACTCGTGAATGGCGCCCATATCCGATGGCTGGATCTTGCACTTGTCATTTTGGGGCGAGAAGAACGTTGTCGCCACAGCCATATGGAAAGAAATGCCTGATGCTTTGGAAAGTTTTCAAGCGCGAGTTAGAGCTCTCATATTTTTGCCACGTCATGGTCAAATTCAACGACACACTCAGCAAGCAAATCGCGCGCAATAACCATAGTGCCTTTGGAACTTGTGCCGAGTTGCACGCTCGTTGCATAAAAACAAAATGCCACGTGTTTTTCATGACAATGTGTTCGGGCTGTAGTACAAGAAAGCGTAACTTCAAAAACATCGCAGTGCGCGAGACTTGTCGATGACAAAGGGCCGTTCCTCTTTTGTGCACCATATATGTTAAAGGGACTACGCAATAAATTAATTGTGATTACGTAAAGCAGACGAGAGATAGGCATTTCATCACTCGTGACCCCAACGCAAGAATTTTTAAGCTGGCATCAATAATAACGAAGATATGAACGATTAAAAATTACGCTCCTCCTCTCCCCTCGCAACTCGTACACGCGGGGCACCAGACAAAAATAAAAAAAAAACAGCTCTGGGACTGGGCCCAGCCCATGAATACGCCATCCGCTGACGTTCCTTTTGCAACTTTTGGTTGTTGCTCCTAGCACCCTAGCAGCAGCGTCAGCGGCGTGATTGCGGCGCGCGTCGGGTTTCTTTGCTTGTCGTCTGTTGTAGTTAGCAGTTTTAGACCCCGACCGCGAGGCGCGACTGCTCGCTCTTACGGCCGTGATGGGCATCGAGCCCTATGCGTTCACGCCGTACCGGCTGAACGCCAGCGACGACAGTAGCGGCTCGGCGGCGGCGAACCACTGCGAGTGGCTTCGGAACTCCCGACAGAAGGAGGCAGCAGAGGAAAATTGAAACCATATGCTCGAAGGCAATGCCTTCGCTCGCGCTTGCCCGAGAGGGTGGGGCGGCGGCACGAGTAGACGATTTTCACGGCTACCGGATGTGTGCCCGTGACGTCGTGGCTTCCGTGGCTCCAATAAATGACCGCGTGTGGTGGCCTGCTGACGTCATGGGTATAGTCACGTCTTTTTTTAACGATTTTAGTTTCATATTCGGTCACTACGAGCACACCAATCGGCCCGGGAATTTTGAAAAACACGGTTTTTAAAAATTCATAATAAATTGCCGGCTCAGCTCCGAAGATTCATACTTGGTGTAAAGGCTTCTTAGCATCATTTGTTAGCATTGGAAACATTTACAAGCGACTTTTTATTCATTGCATATCTACTTTAACGAAAAAATCGCCTCACCAATGCATGTGTCACTTTTCAATGCGTGCGTTTTCTACCGCAGAATTTAGCAAAACTGTGCCGTTTGACGGCAGCGTCTTGGCTTTCTTACTTGCGCTTATCCCCACATTCTTTTCTGGGCAGGGTGCCCGGAGGGGCCCGAGACACGCGCCGCGCGTACCGGAAGCGCACGGTACCTCCTCGTTTGTTCTAGCCGAGTTGTCACTTCTATATGAGTTGTATTCTTATTGCCCTATACATATTTTTACGGTATCAAAGCCCTTGTTTCTAATAAGCTGGCGTTTTGTATATTTACAGCCCGCTTGGGTACAGACTGTTCTTTGACGCCCCTTCACAGTACAACCCTCGCACCTTTAAAGCACACATTCATGCATACAAAATATCCAAGGGTATTTAAAAACTAAAGCGAAAGGTATTTTGAAAATGAATAGATAGTTAAAAATGAAACATATGAAGTCAAATGTGTATAGTTGGGCTTGTAACTTCGTATTATGGGAGCAGCGGGATACGACAAAACCGAAGGACACGACACCTATGGTAATACAACGCTGACTTTCAATACCTTCTACTTAGAAGGGCTTGTTTAATATGGGCTCAAAAAATGGCAGTAATCTAGTTGAGGCTTTCAGCACGTGTGCGGTGGCTCAACGACCTTTCGCGCAGCCTCATATGAGAGGGGAAACAATAAAAAAATGTCCTTTTTGAAATTTAGTTGGTTGGCAAGGCCTCCAGGTAGTCGAAATTAATCGTGATCCCCCTGGTTTGACGTACATACCTCACCGCCCAGAGTTTTGCTGTAGCAAGAAAAGATACTTTTTACCGTCAGCCTCCCGCTCGGGTGTGCTTCGTACGTTATACTTGCCTCTGCACTGTGTTTTAACCAAATCAGTGATTTAAAAGCTCTGCCCTTGCATTAATAATGTTATCTGGGCTAGTTGGTTTTGTAAGATGACTTGAAAACTGCACAAAAAAGCCAGGCCGAAAGAAGGACCATTATAAATGTTTGTTCTCATCGGAACGTTAATCCAGAAAATGCAGCTCTTCTCCAGTAAAAATGAACAACGCGACCCAGGGCGCCGTGTGAAAGCGAGCAACCTTCTTGAGAGAAAACAAAACAAAAAGTAGATGCGATGATTGCAAAACCATGCGCATCTCGAACCAAAATACCGCAAAACTGGCAGAAAAACAACCATGCATCGTGGAGAATATTAGCTTAAAACCACAAGCAATAGGCAGGCGTGCACCTTCTAACGCTTCAATGGTTAGGTTATTGGACTAAGCTAAATGAGGTTCTTTATAAAACAGAACTGAACAAGCCTGTATTCCACATCTATCTCGTCTCTGATGCTGCTATCAGTCTTCTAGTATTCTGCTCACGGTGTCGGATCGCCTCTAAGGCTGCTATCGGTCGTTTAGTACTCTGCTTACGTTGTCGGAAGAGAATCGACGCACGGCTGATGTTTCTAGCACATCCATGGGTCTTAGTACATTGCACTGGCATATGTTAGTACTGGCTTTTATCAGAGCGTTCTTGTGTTCCATCTGGCTGGCGCTCACACAGAGATGAGTTTGACCAAAGTACACAGTATTAAATGAGTAACTGAGCTTCGAAGTTCTAATCTCAGTGACAGCAAAGCTGCAAAAAAACTTGAAACCTCGGAACACTACCGACCGAAGTAGGCAAACAGAAAAAAGAAAGGTTGTTGTTTTGCCTTACCTTCATCAGGTTTCGCACAACCTCAGAAAAATTGGAAGTTTGGAAGCAGGGCAGGTGTCGATGTTGTTTCATTGCCGAGAAAACTTCCCAGCATGGGCAGAAAAGTAAACTGTAAGGATTGCGAACCGCGCAGGTGTTCAAGTAGACACAGGGATTGTTTTCGTTCCGTGCCAAGAAGGTGTAATCTACACTTTGTCCATGTCTTGTGGAAAAATGTACATTTGGCAGACTTGCGCTGCCTCAATAAAAGGTTAAAAGAGCACAGTGAGAATGTCGCACATGCAGCTACTACAGGCCACGTAGCCAAATATTGCAGGGACCGCAAATCAGAAGATGACAGCGAAGCTAAATATGAACCGATGTACACCAAATGCGGTGCCATAGGAAAAAATTGAGACGCACTAACAAGAGAGATTTTTACAGGCCTTTATGATTGTAAGATTGCAGGACGACTGCATAAGCGCACCATCAGGGGCATTGTCTCAAAAAGAAATCAAATACCTAGATTTTGAAATTTGACACGTGGCAGCTAACCGACGGTGCTTGTATTTTTAGCGCATGTTTTTCGTTTTGTTGTTCTGAAATTTTTCCTTTCTGGTCTCCAGAGGGTATAAAATCGTGCTGGCCCTCGTAAAATGTTTAGTTGAGTCAGCACTGTTGTTTACTCCTCTTCTCTTGTGCCGTCTATGCGCTGTTAATATGGAAGTGTTTTGTCAATGATATACCAGTTTTTTTTACACGACGATGACTGCTCGGAACGTGACCACAAGGTCACGAAGCTTTTCATATCAAAACAACACAGCTACATATTGATTATGTTGCCTTCATTTCTTGAGCAATGAAAGGGAGGACTTGGCCACTCTATTGCTTCTTTCGCCTCTCTCAAAAGAAGTCTTTGACGCCTCTTTCGAACAGGCTAGCAGGCGTGTTGGGTGGCTGCATTACTGATTGATTTAAACTTCTGTGAAAGTGAAACCTAGCAGCGGCTTGCTAGAATTCTTCCCCTAAATTAATTTTTCGAGTTGTTTGCCTTTAGGCTTACTGAGAAGGGGAGAGGGAATATAGAAGAAAGTTAGAAGGAGTGTAGACAATCAAAAATTATCCAGACAGCTGCTGTGCAAATTGACCTCAGGTATGCTGTCGTAGAAGCAGCTTTCTCAGTGGTATGTTTGGGGCAGTCGGTTATATAGCTTATCTAGGCTTAGTACGTATAGGCCATTTCAGATCTTCAAGTGTCTTAAAGGCGGGATTACTTACATCTCATGCGCGTATCTGGACACTTAAGTAATACTATAAACTCGAACTTACGGAGTTAAGATGTTGTGCAGCTTTCACGGGTGGCATAACTATAGCATATACTATATATAGGTGAAAACTAATAATTGATGCCTCCACAATTAACCAAGTTCTTGAAAGGTATGCCGCATGTGAGACGTAACAATTACTTGTGCATATGTACCGAAATATATAATGTACACAAGTCAATACTGCCCCTCTGTTGTTGTTTGCATCACCGGGCCAATGCTGCGGAGTCTTTCGAAAGTTTGTAGATTTTTAGGTGGATATCTCAGAGCGAAGGCGTGCAAGGAGGACTGCATGAAATGCAATAATTTTGTAACGTGTCCAAATCTATGTTTGGAATAATAACATGCGCCTTAACTTCGGTAAAAATAACGTTTTTTGTGGATTTCAGTTATGTGTGGTACTGAAGATTACAGTTGCTCCCTCAACTGTGTCTGCCTACTCGCCTTACCTCTGTGCAAATATGGTTTCAATCTTGCTGGTTGTTCAATAGCTAAAAATACTGTTTGTTCAATAGCTAAAAATTTCGAAATTTCAGTTTTCAACACCGGGAATGCTTTGCGGTCCAACTAAGACGTGTAAGCTTTATTTTCATCGTTTTTTCGTAAGCTTCGCTTGCTCCGTTGCTTAAAATTTACTTACATTTTACCTTTTTAGTCCGGGCTGTCTACCGAAAAAACGGCACAAACTATCTGTACATTCATTCCTCATCCACTTTTTACAATGGCCAGTGAAGAGCGGTTCACGACAATTTCACGGACCACACAGCGCAGCCTGGAACGATGTCTCCTACAAGCAGGAAACAAAAGGCGAGCAAATAAGTGTATTTATTTAGTTGAAAAACTGAGTGACTTAAAGAGGAACTGCATTGACTTTAGAAGTCAATGAGCTTAAATGGGTAGAACGTGCGGAACCTGCGGGTAACGCATGCGAAGTCCTTCTGGGCTAGCATTTGAAATCGTGGCATAATCGCATATTAAAAAGCAACGGTCTTCAAGCTTCACTGCAACGCGCAAAGGTAAGGGGGGGGTGCATGATGACGTCGTGGAAGCTGCCGGTACATTCCCAACGCATAAACGCTTACTTCGAAGGAAGAAACCTAATGCCACCGAAGGCAAAGCCCGCCGAGCGTTGTTTGGCCGCATCCATCGAGGCATGGAAGGGTGTGGTTGACGAGAGCAATAATTTGAAATGTTACCTTCCGTGACGTCACACCAAGTTCCCCGGACAATTCTGGTGCTTTGAGGAGAAGCATAAAGTCATTCATTGATTACGTCACCATTTTAAATGCCAGCTCAAAAACACTTGGAACGCTTTACCAATAGCCTCTATAGCCTCAATAGATTTCAATCTTAGAATATCGCGGCATTTCCAAAAAATAGTGCAGTTGCCTTTTAAGGCTTTTCCATGTCAGAGCGAAAACTGTCTTATAGCACTTTAATAAAGAAGAGAGCAACAAAAGAACACCGATATAGAAACCCTTATTCAGCTAAGAGCCAGCGCTTGAGGTGAAATGGAAATTTGCGGTGAATTTCCTCTAAATTCATATAGTTAGGCAGTAACCTGACACTTGATAGATTATTTGAAATTAATCCTGTAACAAGCCCGTACGAGTTTAGACAGAAAAATTCAGGTTTTAAGCACACACACCTCTATATGCACACATAAACATATAGCGTGCCTCCGAAATAATACGGTGATCCTGCACGCCTAACATCATTACAAGACAATGATTAGGTTTGAACCTAAACCAAATATTTTATGTGTTACTCACGCAATACAATTTTCTGTCTATCAGAAATTTTTTTTGTACAAAAAGGCGTTCATTCTGCACAGTAGTTATAATTAACGACTTTTCGGTCTCTATACACTCGCCTTATAAGGCGAGTGTATAGAGACCGAAAAGTCGTTAATTAAGGCTATAGACTATAATACTATAGTCTTATATCCAACATCCTTGCTAACCTACCAGTTCCCCCTGACCTGCTATACTAAAGTATATTTCTTACAAACTTACGTTCATTGCGATGTTGGTAGCCAGCAGTTTAACTATTGGGAATGCCTGGCAAATGCCATGTGTTTATAGCACTATACTAATTTACATTGACGCATATGTACGGCCCAAATTCTCCGTTTAGATGTTGGCGCCTTTTCCAGATTCCTTATCTTTTCTTCAGATTTCCCCATGACTTCCCAAGCACAGTTTTGTATCTTACCTGTTGACGTTCTAAACTACATCTTAGCATTCCCCAGAGCTACTCAGCAAAAAACTATGCCGAGACACTCAGTATAGTGTGTGGGAAGCTCCTGCTACTTTACACTGGCTTTTTTGTTGTACTGAAGCGCATCAGTAATATGAAATACCTTATATTACTGACTGTGGCAGCTGCTCACTCAAGACAAAGGTTCTGCATGTCGCTCGGTTCAACAGACTCCACCCTCAAGAACCTGCTTAACTGATCCTGGAAACTTCAGCTGCGAAGAAGGACATGTCACGCGGTTTGTGTCGACGACGGAGGTAGGTGAATACGAGCGTCGAGTGAGAAGAAACGTGTCTGCATCGCCGTGCTGAGCTCTCCGTACCTGCTGGACAACATTTTCAATGAACGGCCCAGTATGCACTGAGTGGGTAACAGTTCTGGCGGCATCATCTTGAGCTGCGGACCTTTGCTGGAAAATCCGATGCAGACGTCGATGCGTGGCTCACGAACTACGAGTGGGAGAGCCAGTATAGTCGGTGGGATGCTACAGCTAAACTAGCTCACGTCGTGCTGTTTTTAGAAGGAACTGCGCAAATTTGGTTCGAGAACCATCGAGACACACTCGGTACCCGATACCGCTTTACGGAGGCTATTACGAAGCGTTCTGGCTATTCATGTGCCTGAAACACGTCAACCAAACATTTCCTAAACGAACGCAAGCACCTGTTGAGATTAGCACCACATGCATCGAAGACATAAAGCTGCTCAAGTTATTGAAAGGGATCGCTCAGGTGCTTATACGTTCGTCATAAGCAAAGAAAGTTTGAATTTTACTGCTGACGTCATCAAGCACTGTAGAACGTGCGAGGTGCTGTAGCTGCGTCGTATCACACCGAAATTTGAGCGACTGATCAATGTCACCTTCATCGCCAGTGGTGATTTAAATGCTAGCATGGCCGTGACTGACATGATATAACAAAGTTTGCACGAGTAACTGCTACGGCATGAGAGCATTATGCACTGTGATGAAGCCGTGCACGACGGCTGCGTGCTGCAGGCAGTGCCCGCGGCTCTGTCCGCTTCCTGGGTTCCGGCTAGCGTTCAGCCGAACTTCCACGATGGGAGACACTACGATGAATGCTTCACCTTCCAGCCGATGGGATGATTGAACACCTCCTACAAAGGAGACTTGGTTCACCAGCGGCGACAGCCTGAATACAATAAATGTCCCAACCAAGTTTTTCACGACTCTTACACTCACCGGTAGAGCCTACCACCTGTGTGTTAAATTTGTGGTATGAACGGACGTATCTCCGTATATAGGAGACGACAGGACTGGCTGCCGCAAAACAACCGCCCGAGGCTTAATTCTCGTCGGAACCTTACCACTGAACCAATAACTACATCTTCTTGAAGTACCTACCACCTGGCACTGCTGCGAAACTCCTCTCCTGCCTCTGACCGCAGCCTCACGGCACAGCCCTTCCCTTACACGAACCCTCACATACCCCTCGGCGCCGTTCTCCTTCTCTGGGAAACTGGGCTGCGAGGCTGATGGAGGTGGGGCCGCCAAAGAGTCACTGTAGCTGTACCTCTTCTCGTGTTTGTGTTAAGAACAAACGTCAAGGTCAAATCAACTTTAAATATTTAATTCGCACTATGGCGTTACTAGACAATAGTGCCACAGTTATGACTTTCGCCCAAAAGAAAAGTTTGGGATGAAAAGTTACGCTCGGCTGGATGAAGCAGAAGTGTTTCGTTGTTTTGGGGGAGAACTATTTGTTCCACTTGGTTTAGCTCCGCGAATGTTGTTATTGGTGGGCGGGTGCTTTGAACACAGTTATCTCTGCTGTGTTGTTTTCCGCTTGACGTGATCCTTAATATCCACTTTTTGAAACAGCGCGGTGCAACTTTACAGTGCGTGCCCGAGGGATTTCATTGAACGCTACTCCAATGTCAGCTGTTGTGGAAGGCTCATGTTGCGATTTCTGAGCGTTTATTATGTCCAAAAATTTAGCTGTGCCTGAGGTGTCCGGCGGATTCTTTCCAATTGGTCCTTCTCGATTTTTGTGCTTTGTGATTGACGCAGGGGTGAAACCTACTACACTTACCTGCGCAAAGAAGAGTATCCCTGTGTCCTGCTGCAGAGTTCCAGTGACCAGATGCCGCACTTCACAGCGGACAATGGATTAATTAATCGCAAGAGCACGCCACGGTACCATCTGGCTTGAAACCCGCGTTTTCTGAATAAGGCGTTTCAGTTTCAGTCGGAGTGCTAAGTAACCGTGCTCTTGAAGAGAAGGCGCAGCCTTGTGTAGAGCCTCAAGTTAAGGCTGTGATTTAGAGTATTCTTACCACTAACGATCGCCGCATTTTGGTGGGACTGCTTTCGAAGTATATACTGCGTCTGACTTTTCCACGGACAATCCAGCCCCGCTGCTACCTTCTCGCATCCATCATATGATCGATACTTAGTCCGTTCATCTCTGATACGACAGAACCCTTACCGAGTGCTTCTGACGGAACTTAAGACAATACACAAACAGGCTCATGACATGCTACAATCACGTCCAACAATTTCGGACAAAAATTTTGAAAAATGAGAAATTGTTACATACTTTTAAGGAAATATTAAAGGCAATGCTCCATTCCTCAGATATGTAGAGAATACTGTCTGTTAAATTGTTTCCATCAATCGCATCAAACACTTAAACTCCCATAGAAAACCAATAGGAAACGCTTTTGACGATAACAAAAACTTTAATAGAAAAAACTTAAGACTACCGTCGGGTGATCTGCGGATGTATTAATTGCTGTAGTGAAATCTCAAATGAAAAAAATGTGTTCCTCAAATTTTTCCGCTCAAAAATGCTTGTGTTCAGATTTTTTTGCTATGCTTTATCTTAAGAAATCATTTACTGTTAATTCTGACATGTATATTTTGTCAAACACTCCCATCATTTTTGCATCCATTCAGCATATATGATTAAAGGGTTTCTTTTAGCCTTTTTTTCATATTTTCTGTAAGATGTTTGCAATTGTACTTCGCGTGTGTACGGATACGGTCGCCGATGATGCGATGGTGATATTTTTTATAATATTTACGCAAGCTTCATTATTGTTTTGGTTGAGTAGCGAATAAGTGATTGTTAATAATACAACAAATGGAGTCAGATGCTGTACATGTAATTACTGCATTTTTACCTATAGTCAATTCAACAGTTTTCGTAATAACCTAACTGATGCCTTCACTGCGGAGGTGCCAGTGCCGCACCCAACAAAAATTACCACTAGAAACTTCACAAAGAGGTAACATATCTCAAGTAATTCGATTTCAGGTGCTGCTGGCAAGGTTCCATAGAAAAGACACATCAGGTAGTAAGCTAAGTTAACATTTATTGCACCAGATGAATAATTCTTGGTACGTCCACTTTTAAATTAGGTAGTTGTGATGAGTTTTATAGGTAATTTTAACCTATTAGAGCACCATTTTCGCTTGCCCATTTAAAACTTTTACATGGGTTTTCTAATTTCAGGTCTTGGTTCTGAAACGCGAAGTCTATGCTGTTTAATCATGGAATGGAAACCGACCCTATGGGTGCAGCAAGATAGAGCATGAGTGGCCCATTTCCTGCTTTCTGTGAAGGCGGTCGATTTTGCATCCGCACTAAAGAATCCAGCCAATAAAATCCGTAAAAGTCTGTGGTCAATAGTATCTGACGAACGACACGACTTGGGAGGGGATAGAGGTTGGTGGCTTCAAACTTCATTGCGCTGTTCTCGCTGAGAGCACGGGCGCCGAATTCTTTAACATCGATGGGCTCCACACGTATTGCAAGTTTGGGCTTCGGCCACTACAAGGCCTTTAGGGCGTAGTTAGGCAGGAAGGCGCCGTGGTCTTGGGAAACTGGGATTGACAGCTGCCGCTGTAAAATTGTTTACTCCTATCACAAACTGAAGGAAGGGTTGAGCGCTTGAAATGGAAGCCTTTAAGGACTTTGCACCTATTTGTCATCTCACAATTGACTTAATATCACACTTATGACTTAATACCGCACTAGAAAAAAAAACTTATATAAGGCTCTGAAAAAAGAGTATAATTAAAAGCAGTAGCATTACAGGTCGATGCTATGTAGAAAACATCTGAGAACAAATTCTTACAGCAAAAATATTTTCACTTGCAACACTAAACTAAAGACCACGGGAGCACACTCCTGCATGTTGTGATACATATTAATTTCGTTGGTATATAAGATTTTGTAATCTCTGCTTTTCACAGCAAATACCCTGAGCAGTAATTTCCAGTAGCCCTCTAAAATATTACGGAAATGTAAGCAGTTTGTAAAAGTTTTTGTTTAAGTGCAAGTGCATTATTCGAAGCCAGTTTTATAAGAAATGTGTCCATTTATGTACTCGCCGAGAAAAAGTACAGAAAAATTCTAATAGATTGGACAATTTCACCTGCTGCTGCTGGTAGAATGCATATTCCATTACCACCCGGGGTCTGTCATATCTATGGTGTCCTTGTTTACCTCCGCAGTGCAAATGAATCCCTGTTTTCCCAACGATGAATTTTGATCGTGTATGAAATATCTGTTTCCGTTCCGGGATTAACGAGGTCCTTATCAAAATATTTTCTCATGGTTTCTATACCCTAATTTGAACAAATATTCTGTAATGTTTCTATTTTATTTTTTGGAGGATGAGCACCTGTGCAACTATATTTAAGCAGAAGTTGCACTTATAACGCCTTTTCGAAAATATTTTCACTCCAGATCAACTGTTTAATGCAAATGATCTGGAGAAAAGCGAATCGACTATTTTTACAAAAAGCGCCAGGCTTTAACTAGCTAAATGGTATTTTGACCGTGTAGAAGGAATCAAATCGACCACCCCAATATTTAAGAGATACGAAGGAAGCCTACAGTCAACACAACGAAGGATCATTAACACAACAGATTAAAAAAAAGATAAACACTCCTTGTACTTCTCGACATCGGTGACTGTTGGCTTCCTTCACATATTTGTCATAACGAGCCCCTCATTTTCCCTTCTCTAGTGTGCTCAGTGGCTTAAAAGTGCCTCGGTTCTGGCACTCTTAATGCCATAGGTGAAAAAGAGGGCACTCGCAGAGCTTCCGCCCTCTCCTTTCGATGACGTTCCACGTGACACTCGCGGCAATACAGGAGGTATACAGCCCGCTGCTACGGACGAGGGTGGCGCTAGTGAACACTATCAAGGTTAGTTTACACGCAACGCAAATACGCGCGAAAGTAGAAGATTGGACAGCTGCTACCGAAGCTTGGTTTGTAAAGCATCGAACGAGAATTTCAAACGTCGTGGGTTCGCATCCCTCCGGCGGCATAGGGTTGTCTCTGCTACAGCGTAATAATTATGTTCCAGCGATAAAATATTTGCACTAAATTTCCCCTCACCAACACCACAAATATAAAACAGAAATTTGGGAGAAAGATGACTAACTCCAACCAAGTTAATTTTTTTGAAAAAAAACGACATTTCGGGACCGGCTCTGTCCCTTTTTCATGGTGTAAATACGGACGAGCGCAGTCTGGCTTTTTAAGCACTCGTGTGGAAGACTTCTAGGTCAGTGGCCGCAAACCATAGATGTAAGAAGAGGGAAGTGTCCCCAGGGCGCGATTAACATTTTTCCGTGTCTGTTGGATGTGCCACGACTGGAGTAGAAGCTTCCTGCGCGGGTTAGCTTAGATTTCTAGTACAATACTACCGTCAAAGTCAATTAGGTGGTCCCATGCCTCGTAGTATTCGGCCACAGCGCTGCTTTGACGGTCCATTTGTCGGACGTCTGTTTTGTGTTGACTCACTCTTTCCGCTAAGTTGGAGCTTTTCATTAGGGTGATAGTCTTTCGGGCGTTAGAGAAGGCGTCCGATGGTGGTAGTCGGCGTGTGCGTTGTTAGCACCCCTTCATTACCGAGAATGCGAGCCAGCGTCTCGCTTCCGCCTTTCAAGTATGGCATGAAACCCGTTTTTGCTTCTGGCGCGTGATTGGGGAAAGAATGGAGCTGTTTTTGTTCTGTCTTTTTTGTTCTTGGTTTGGTTCGTTTGGTTTACGGGGGTGTAACGTCCCAAAGCGACTCAGGCTATGAGACGCGGCAGTGAAGGGCTCTGGAAATTTCAACCACCTGGGGTTCTTTAACGTGCTTTGATATTGCACAGCACACGGGCCTCTAGAATTTCGCCTCCATCTAAATTCGAATGCCGCTTTTTTGTTTTTGGCTAAGGAGTCGGATGAATGAACTGGAGTCCCATTTTTTTGGAGATCGCAGACGAATCGGTTTTCTCGTTTCTTTTTTCTTCATGTCAGGAACATATAGTGTCGGCTCTCTTCGATAACGATGTAATGACAGATGCCTTGTGGGGACTGGGATGGTTAAAGTTGAAATGGAGGTACCGTCCCGTGTGGGCTAGCTTCCTGTATACCGCGAACCGCAAGCTTTTGTCGTGCCTTGTGAGAAGAACGTCGAGAAATGGAAGACTGTCCTGTTGCTCACGTTCAACTATACATTGTATGGCCGGTTCAGTTCAATTTCGATGGGTTATGAGGATTCCTATTTCTGACTTTTCCACTACCAAAAGCAGTCGTCTACATAACAAAGGAACAGCTTTGGCTTAGGATTGAAGGTGGTAAACGCCCGGCTTTCGACGTCTTTCATAGTTAAATTAGCCATTGTGAGTAGGGTCGACGCCCCCTTGGAAGTTACGGTTGTTTGCTTGAAAAATTCTCCTTTATAGGTGAAAAAAGAAAACATTCCCCTGCGCTCCTTGGTTTCGGTGATTGTTGACTTCCTTATGGTTGTCATAACGAGCCCCTCATTTCCCTCTCCTTGTCTGCACAGTTGTGGAGAGGATGAGGCTATAATGAGGCCGACGTACCTTATTGCCCATCATTACCCTCTAGGGCAGAGAACTGTCCACAACGCAAACCATTTCTACATTAATTGTCCTCAAGCCGGATTTTATATCTGCTTTAGTCTGTGACGGCTACGCAACTGAATAGTATTGACAAGAATAGTAGGTGAATTAAATGTGCAAAATGACGCTAGATAGGCAACAATGTGTCTCGAAATGTCCGCAAATTTTCAAAAGAACTAAGAACATCGTACATGCGAATCTTCAGAACAAAAAAGCAAATCCCTTTGGGAGAAATTGATATTCTTCGCATTTCATTCCACTAAAAATTGAACAGTTATGTGCTCATTTCGATTCAGCGATCTATTATATCCTAGAGCCGCCTACACATCGTTCAGGTTTTTATCGGGCTGCACTGAGCGACATTACGCAGCAATTCAGTCACAAATTAGGGAAGAACCAAGTTACTATTATTTAATTGTATTTAAGTACCAGATGGCTCAGTTAAAATGAGAAATGTATAATGGCTTTTGTAACATGGTGCGGCGGTTATAGGAACGTTAATAGATAATATAAATTTTAAAAACATTCCTAGAGCCAATGAGACTAAAATTCATACGAAAACAAGGGATAATGGAATTGACATTGCACATAACTGGCCCACAATATGTCGATGTTAATATCTCCTACTATTACTACATTGAACGCCGAATTAGAGACAAAGGTAAGTGGGCTTTTGATTTTCTTAACTAAACTTGGCACATTTCCCGCCGGAGGCCTACATACAACAATAATTATTACGTCACTATATTTGACAGTGAGCATTTTGCAGTCACGCGTAATCGTTGAGTGCTCATGTGAACAAATATATTGAAAAACATGCTTTACGTAAACGGACACTCCAACTCTGCTATTCTGCCGATGCAATCCGAGGGGGATTTTTTTTGTTTGGTTTATGGGGTTTAACGTCCCAAAGCAACTCATGCTGTGAGGGAAGCGGTAGTGAAGAGCTCTGGAAATTTCGACCACCTGAGGTTCTTTACCGTGCTTTGACATTGCACAGACACGGGTTTCTATAATTTCGCCTCAATCTAAATTCGACCGCCGTTTTTTTGTTTTTGGCTGAGGAGTCGGATGAATGAACTGGGGTGCAATTCTTTTCAAGATCGGAGACGACTCGGTTCTTCTCGTTTGTTTTTTCTTCATGTGATGAACATATGGTGTCGGCTCTCCTCGGTAACGATGTAATGACAGATGCCTTGTAGGGAGTGGGATGGTTAAAGTTGAAATGGAGGTACCGTTCCCTGTGGGCTAGCTTCCTGTGCACCGAGAACCGCAAGCCTTTGTCGTGCCTTGTGAGTAGAACGTCGAGAAATGGCAGACAGCCCTGTTGCTCACGGTCAACTGTAAATTTTATGGCCGGTTCAGTTCAATTTATTTGGGTTATGAGGTTTCCTATTTCTGATGTTTTCACAAAACAAAAGCATTCATCTACATAATGAAGGAACAGCATTGGCTTCGGATTGAAGGTGGTAAACGCCCGGCTTTCGAAGTCTTCCATAGTTAAATTAGCCATTGTGAGTGAGGTCGACGTCCCCTTGGCAGTTCCGGTTGTTTGGTTGAAATATTTTTCTTTATAGGTGAAAAAAGAATACATTCCCCTGCGCTCCTTGGTTTCGGTGACTGTTTACTTGCTTATGGTTGTCATAACGAGCCCCTCCTTTCCCTCCCTTGTCTGCACAGTTTTGAAGAGGGTGAGGCTATAATGCGGTTGACGTACCTCATTTCCATCATTAACCTCTAAGGTAGGGATTTGTCCACAACGCAAACCATTTCCACATTGTCCTCAAGCCAAGCCCTCCATCCACTCCCAAACTTAGCTGAAGTTGAAGGTTAAGTTTTCACAATATCATCCTACAATAAATAAAGGAAAATAAAGGATATCGAACAAGAGCGCTTTCTAGCAGGTGACTGCACACAGGACTCGAAACAATATCTACAGCCAGGCTGGAATCAAACACTAACCGCGCCTGTGAACAAAACATAATATTTTACCTGTGCACTTTCAGCTGAGGGTAATGGGTCTACCTCAGTACATATTCATAAACCGGTTGTCACGTCATAATTCGGTGCGAAATAGAAGTACGGCGTATGCGTGTTCGCATTTCGTTCTGCCCAGACGGCGCGCTGAGGAAATAGCGTCATACAGATCAAACGTGTATAATTCAGTTTCTATGCTCAGAGTAATACAAGAGTTAAAGTAAAACTAACTAGGGGCAGACACTCAAAGGATAATACTTAACTCTGACTAGAGTCGTACGTCACAACACAAAAAAACAAAAGAAAAAACTTATTACTCGTGCCAAAACATGCTTGTCACACTCATTCACTGAAGGGCATAATTTTCTTCCTGAATTTAAATAAAAGCTATTTGAGTCAAAGCACGCCTGAACGCACCAAGTGATGAAAGTTATTCTATTCCGTTAATATGTTTCGTATTTTTGTTCAAAAGCACAGGTATTTGAGATTTGGACTTTGCGCACCAAAATTAGTGCGCAGCTTTGTAGCCCGGTATGTTTTTTTTTTCTGAGAGCACAATTTTGATTTGTTACAGTATACACTTGTTATAAACTATCTGGCTTTTTTCTTATTTCAGTATATACATAAGCCGCAAGCTTGTTCTCATCAAGCTTGTCTACCACCAGTACTCCGTAGCTCCGAAGCTATCTCGGGAAGACTGCCTGCTCCTCGCTATAGTTTTTACCTTGCAGGGCCCGAATGGACTTTTTCTGTGTGATAAATATGTTTGTCATATTCGTAGCAGTAGTTGTGATCGATATCAGAAGACAGTAACACATATGTGAGCGAATCACTGAAAAGTAAATAAGTACTTCATATTTCCCAGGAATTCGATTTCTTATCCTCCATAAGGCTCCTACAAATATAGATAGTTTTAATTTCAGGTAATGAATATTTGTATTCCAGGAGAGGTGCATGTCAAAAACAGACATAAAATTTAATGGATTCTGAGCACTACATCACGTAACGTCAAAAATCCAAAGGTTTTTTTTTTTGTAATTATGGTGTCACGAGCTCTTAAAATTATCTGTTTTCTTTTATGTTATGTTCTAACTAATTTGTAGTTAACCATTCAGAGCGTTTACGTTCCCGTAGCCAACTATTCGCCTCTATTTCGAATTTTTAGAGACTGCATCCAGCAAAGAAGACGTCGGTATCATCTGCTTGCAGGAGCAATTCTTCGGTGAGTAGAATGCAGGCTGACTGTCATGCAGGTGCAGCAGAAAAAGCAGTGGCTCCAGAATCAAGGCCTTAGACTCATCTGCTGAGGTAGGCTCTATTGTGGTGGTGGTGTTTGTACCATGTATCACGCGCTGTACGATTTGACAAGTAGGTCCTAACAAGCTGAAGTGCACGTACTCACATCTCATAGATTGGGAATTTGTTAAGTAAAATATGGTGTTCAGCAGAGCCGAAAGCTTTAGGCATAACCTTCAAGATTCCCACTGTAAAAAATATTCGTTCAATATTTTCGTTAAACCTTTCTTTCGCAAAGAACAGAGCTAGTTTTTTCCTCTTCCGAACTAGCATGATGAAATTACTTTAATTTATAAAAAAACTACGGAACTTGCCAGTAAATACACGGCCTATAACACTCGAGAAATACATAGCACAGATATTGTTCGGTAAAAGTAAAAATCATTTTGGACTCACCTTTATGTTTAAAAGTTAGTGAAGTAATGTTAAGTTCATGTGCAAAGAATCAGTCCTAGAGCATGCAGTTTAAACTTGACGGGAAATCATGAAAGCAACCTCTTTAAATGGCCCAGCCTTTATCTGGTACAGGAATGCTGCACTACGGTTATTTAAAGAGATAATACTGTTTACAATTTACAATCTATAGGATCCCGTGCTCGTATTGCGGGCTTCTTTAATTTGCCTGAAGACAGAAAATCGTCACTATGCAAACCAGGCAGTTGAGCTGTTGAAAAAGGGCCCTCTATCAACTGAGAATTCTTCCGGCAAACATATCAATAGTTCATATACGGCCTGCCTATTTGTAGGCCTTCCAAAATTTATGTTATTTATTTGTAGTGTCAAATAAATGTACATTACAGAAATTTCTTGCCTCCCTGATGTCTGAGTTCAGTGCGTTTCGTATTTTCTTATACTCCTGAAAATTTTCAGTGGCTTTTGATTTCTGGAACTGCTCGAATAACTTGATTCATTTTTGAATAATAGTATAAATTGCCGTAAATATCTAACGCTTTCCCGCCGTCTTATGCTTTTTCCAAACGCGAAGCAGAAATTCGCGTCATCGAGGTCGATCATTTTTCTGTAAGAATCGGTCAAGGAAGATGCAACATTATGTCATTCATAATATCTGACCAGTCAGCTTGCTGTAAGAGGGAATTGAATGTGTCTGTATAGGGTCTATGTAATTTTTCACATTTGAAACATTGGTAGCAATGTATGGCGAGCAGCGCGACAGTCCAATATAGAAAAGGCGGATGATCACTTATATTGACAATTGGAAAACCAGAATCAAATTTTTTATTGCTGTTTGCAAAACAAACATCAATTTGTGTTTCATAGATGGTGTGATTCTTGTGGCAGAGCTAATGAGGCTGTCAAATCCATACGAAAACAAGGGATAACGAAATATACATTGCACAAAACTGGCCCACAATATGTCAATATTAATATCCCCTGCTATTACCACATTGAACGCCAAATTAGAGACAAAGGTAAGTGGGCTCTTGATTTGTTTCATTAAACTCGACTCATTTCCCGTCGGAGGCCTACATAACAACAATAATTATTACGTCACTATAATTGACAGTGAACATTTTGCAGTCACGCGTAATCGGTGAGTGCTCAGGTAAACAAATATATTGAAAAACATGCTTTACGTAAATGGACACTACACCTCCTCTATTCTGCCGATACAATTCGAGGTGGTTTGTTTTGGTTTGATTTATGGGGGTTTAACGTCCCAAAGCGACTCATGCTGTGAGGGACGCTGTAGTGAAGGGCTCCGGAATTTTTGACCACCTGGCATTCTTTAACGTGCACTGACATCACACAGTACACGGGCCCCTAGAAATTCACCTTCATCCAAATTCGGGCGCCGCGTCTGGGATCGAACCTGCGTCTTTCGGGTCAGCAGCCGAGCGCCATAACCACTGAGCCACCGCGGCGGCGTATATGCGAGGTGGTAATAACCCTAAAAACCATAACCTTCTTTGCATGCGTAGTACAATGTCCGCGTGAAACACAGTACATCAAATTTCAAATTTAATGAGTTAAGGTACATGCCAAGTTGCTCAATCTCACTGCGCAAGTTACATGTGTTGGGGTGAAATACAGAGAGCGTGCTGTTGGTTACCTTAATATTAATTAAATGGTCATTAACGTTTCGTATTGAATGTCTTCCCATTCATACCGTTCATGTTGCGTAGGATACCAGGTTCCGACATTATTTTGTTAAGGTCATCCTCTATAGCTACTCTGGTGGCAGTTTTACCATGCTCTTTCTGCACAAAGATTTTAACATTGCTTTCTCAAGCAAACACATAGTTTCTCTCGCTCGAGAGCGTGTCAACCAGGAAGGAGGTTTTATTTAATGCTGTCAGGTTGTAAAGTAAATGGATATCATTAATGTTTGCGTTATCATTCAGTTTCTTTCCTCTGAGATTCATCTGTCGCTTTTCCCGATCTGTAGTGAATGACAGTTGCGGAAACCTGATCCTGGCGTGCGGGCAACCTGTGTAGGGCTTGAACATCAATTCGTTTATCTGTTCCAGTCCCAGTAACACACCACCGTAAATACCCGCAGAAAATAAATCTCTCTGAACTTTCGGTGAAATTACATGCAAAACTATGTTTAGCCTCCATCCATATTTCTCAAGATAGTTTAGCTTCTGCCCTAAACGTCTGATTTGCTATGTGAGGTTTGTTTCTCCTATGGCCTCAACCGTGCCATTAAGGTTCGCTACTGCTGTGTCCTGCGCATCCAGCCCATGTATGAAATCATCATATTTGTCTGATACCACCTTTACAGACTTTTCAATGTCGTCGGCAGTCTGTATCTTGTCCAATATGGCGTCCATTTTTGCTGCAAGCTGCATAAGCATTGCGAGCCTTTAGTGGATATTATGTAGTCGTTCCTGTGCACTGGCGGTCATTTCCTCTTCGTGTTTTCTGGCTCGAAGAACTGTCGCGTATATGTGTCGTGCAAGTAGTAAATTTGCACGCCTAATTTGAATCACAGCCCATTGACCTGTAAGCCTGAGCTGGACCACAAGCACACTTCTCTCTATGGTACGAGGACCCGCAGTCACAGCTGTACAGCGCACTAAACAGGCCAGTGAATGATTTACTGCATCACTGACAAACGCCAGTCCTTTCAGTGCTCGTGTTAGCCCCAGGCTTGTGTTAACAACCGCGACATAGAACAACGATGGAGGCAACAGCGGCAGCACATCCGACATTTCATAGTGAAACTATGAATAGAAGTACACCAATCTTTAAAAAACGAGATTTCTTGAAGCAGAACGTCAAAATAGAGCTGCCTGACTTTGCTTCCTCGGGGATCCTAGTCAAGTTCGGGTGAGCGGATTACAGCCCGCAAAGATGCCTCCAAGGTCACGTGTTGTGCCGTCTGCGCTTGGGCAGTGCTGAATTTCGTCCCTTGATACGCTGTCCAATCATGCTCGAATGTAAAGAGGCCTTTGAAGGAACCGTGTTGCTTACGCACAGTCCAACACAACTTATTTCACACGATTTATTCCTTATGAACCTCGCAGGCCAGGGAGCTGTATCTGCAAAAAGCGAGAAGCTTTCTTGAAACAGGACGTTAAAAACAAAGCTGCTGCCGCTGCTGCCCCCGGGTACAATGTGCACAGTTATGTTAAGTCGTTAAATGGCTTATAAATGCTCGCATGCGATCGTTTTAAACTATCAATGAATAATGCGAAAGGAGGAAATCTATGAATAGTAGACTCTAGCTAAGCCTGTGAGCATTCTAAATTTTACCCTCATAGCCTTAGTCACTTTCGGACATGAAACTATTCTAACTGTGCCGTGATGCATGCACGAGACAATGTATTGAATTTGTGTCGTGTGGTACCGAATCTGAGTTAGTTGTTTAGTCTTAGTTGCACATCTAACTATCGATTTAAAATTATGGAATGCTTTTAACTGATAATTTTTGGTAAACGCGAGTATTACATAGCTAAGAACTGCGGCGAAATGGAGGACGAACAAGGACTCTAATTATAAGCGAGCTATGCGTTCGTTTCTGCCCGCACGCTGTACGGATCAGCGCGCCCGGGCTGAAGCACGCCATGTGAGCCTTCGAAATTGTCGAATGAACTCGATGCGAATAATGCTAGGCTGAGCGGCACACTGCGTCACCAGAGCGGTCGCATCGCTCGAAAGCAGCCGCGCCAGAATGAGGCGAGCGCCGGCAGGAGCTTGTGAAAGTGTGCGCCCTCGGTTGGGACCATACAAGTAAGAGAAGCAGCACGTTTTTAAAAAGAGTACTTAGCCCTGCAAAAAAGTGCGTGATGCATAACCAGGTGTCCCAGCTAAAAGTAACCAGCTTTTATAAAACACGGAATATCCTAGCCACGTGAGACCAACTGAAGGTCGTTACGAGACGTTTGGCCTAGTCTGCAGTGTTTTTGTTCTTCAAAGTTAAATAATTAGTTAAGTCTTATTAGCTACATTTTAATTATTACCCTGGGGTACAAAGTGTCAATATAAAAATTGCACATCACTTTAAAAAAACAGTTGATTGCAATATTTGCACCCAAGATACCGTTAACGTAAAGTTTTTTTTTTTCTGGCCTTGAACCCTTTTTGAAAATATACAGCGCGGAAAACGGGGACTTCAGGGTACAAAACACAGGACAAGAAAACACAGGACAACCCAAGCTCGCAGAATTAAAAGAAAGCGTCTACATGACAATGGTGGCATTTAAACGTCCCAAGACGCGTTTTAGAAAACAAAATTCATTTTTACTGAAGCGCACTCTCCGGTGAGCCTTTGCCTACACATTGGGGCAGAGATGTGACCCAACAGCTGTTCACGAGATAGCTTTCCTTTAAGGCCAATAAGAAAAGCTATGTGAGTCGTACACTGACAGAAACAGCGCTGCTAGCAGTTTTTTGAGACGATCTACAACTTTTACTTTGACGCTCAATTCCTCAATTCAAAAATTAAATGTTTAGCTAATTAGACTTAACTAATTAATTAGCTCTGAAGAACAAAGAGTGACTGTAGAGGAGGACACGCGATTCTAAACAACCTTCAGTTGGTCTCACGCGTCTAGGACATTCCTTGTTTTTTAAAAGCTTGGTTACTTTTAGCTGGGACACCTGGTATATGTTATGTTCCGCTCAACGCGTCGAACCAGCCGAAAAAGCGTATGCCAATGCATAAAAACAATGCATAACCTACAAACCCCGCAACGTGTTTTTTTAACCGAGGTCAACGTCATTTTGTAAGAAGCCGTCGTAGAATGCGGTACACCTTTTGTGAAATGCGTTTCACACATGCACGCACTCTCGGCAAAAGAATAGCCTACAGTTTTTCATGCACAAAGCAACATCACCGAGTGGGACACTTACAGCGAAAGTGGGTGGCAGAGAGAATCGCAAACTGTTAGCAAAAAGTAAAGGACCTCTGAACAGACGACTTCACTTAAGCTTGAGAAGAACCTGTTAAAATATGCACGTATAACTGTGCCGTCCAGACGACTGTCTCACAAATAATGAAAGAACAGAAACAATAAAAAAACGTGCGGCAGAAGGACTGTTTACATTTTGTTTTCGCGACAATTTGTGAAGAAATCAGGCGCCGGACCTTCATGGTTAAACTCGACTAATTATCACTGTCCTCATTTCGCAGACTATTGAAAGGATTTAACCGTAGAAGTTTCTTCTCTTTCTAAAGCAGCTTCCACCCATGTAGGCTTTTATTTTGAGGTGTTCTAGAACCAACACCAGAGTTGTAACTAAGAGAATGAGCAAACCTGTTTTGCCTATGTGCCAGATATTTTTTTTCGGGTAGACATGTGTGGGTCCTGAATTCAGCATGTATGCAAGTTCTAAAATTGGTCCCATATTTTTACATACAACATATCCGCTGAAGTCAATGGCGCTGTTTGGAAGCTTAAATAGTTGAATTTAAATATCATTATAGGCTATGAGCCGTTCATGTTTTTCTGTAGTTGTGACCAGACGAGAAATATATGCCCAAGTATAGGGCATTTATTTCGTGAATAGGTCGTGGATATTATTAAAGATACTGCCTCTTGAATGGTCGCCGCGGTGGCTAAGTGGTTATGGCACTCGGCTGCTGGCCCGAGTTACGCGGGTTCGATCCCGGCCGCGGTGATCGAATATCGATGGAGGCGAAATTCTAGAGTCCCGTGTTCTGTGCGATGTCAGTGCACGTTAAAGAACCCCAGGTGGTCTAAATTTCTGGAGCTCTTCACTACGGCGTCTCTCATACCCTGGGTCGCTTTGGGACGTTAAACCCCTATAAACCAAAGCAAACCAGTGCTGATGATGCTCCAAAAAGAACTGGAGGACGCTTAAGCTTCCTGAGCTTCGCCTTTAAGAGTAGAACGCGACAGCGCTATCGGACCACCGCCACTAATCAGCAGCCGCTATCTGCAGCCAGCCGCGCCGGGGAGGGGGTGCATCATCAGCACTGGTTTGCGTTGCACAAAGCACAAAGCACAAAGCCACGCCAGAGAGGGGGTGCACCATCAGCACTGGTTTGCTTTAATGCAAACCAGTGCTCATGATGCTTTAAAAAGAACTGGAGGACGCTTAAGCTTCATAAGCTTCGCCTTAAAGCGTGGGACGCGGCAGCGCTATCGGACCACCGCCACTAATCAGCAGCCGCTATCTGCAGTCAGCGTGCCGTGGAGGGGGTGGCTTCGCAGATGAACGGGATCGCAGCGCCCCTCGGCGGACTGCGCGACGGATGGAAACGTTTCCCCAGACAGCCGAGATCTAATGTCAAAGTAATATCGCATCACCACTTGGCGGCACACTCGGCGCCCCGCGGTTAGTTTATACCTCTTTCTTTCCCTGATTTGTAATGTCCGAAAAACAACTTACACATTTATACATCACCCATACACAGATCAAACCAGAAAAAGAATATAAATATAATGAAACTGATTGAACTACCTAATCACAAATTAGCACGGTGATATTTAACAATGCGCGCTTCAGTACATGTCCTTAAGATGCCTCACCAAGTCAAAGTCCACAACGCCTTCGCCAGGTTCACCTCCGTCCAGCTTCACCCGACGAGCGTTTGTGGCCTATGGGTAGCGTGTCTGTCTCGCAATCCAAGGGTCGTCTGTTGGAATCCCAACTTTCTCACCTCAGTTTAGTTTTCATCACACTTACTTTACGTTGCATGTTTAAACGTCGTTAAGAAGTTTGCGACCAATCCCAGCAAGCTAGCCCCAATTTATGCCTTTCACCGTGCCGGTTGCGCTTTGACAGAGCAGCATATACTATATATGGGAATCAAGAGCGGGATCGACCTAGGGTGTTTGAATTACCCGCGCGAGGACATGTTGTTGTATCGTCACTTCTCTGTCTATTATGTCTTTTAGGCCACGCCACTGATTCTGTTTACACTTTTGAAACACCCATCTGAATGTTCGCTTAGCTGGCTTTCCCGCATTGTGACAGTATAAAAGAGCGTCGCTAGCCTTTCTAATGCAGCATGTGCAAAAGAAGGTTCTGAATGCAGTGATGTGCTGTCTTTGCCAAGAGTAACCGAGCAGCCCCGACGGCAGAGGAAGCGGGCTCTCAGCCCACGGTGGCGCTCCTGTACCCGGCGTTTAGGCGGCAAGCAACTTCGCATCTTTGGTGCCCTGTCATAGCGAGCGAGGGCGCAGGCTTACGTCAGCCAATGTACACCCGCAACCGGGGAGCAGCCGCCAGCGCCGAAGATAGCAGCGCCGTCGCTCGGCTGCAAATCCGCTACGGCTGCTGGTTCGGCTGCTCGGTTACTTTTGGCAATTAGGGCACGTGGAAGTTCGGGTGATTTCGGCGATAATAGCACACGCAGTGACTTCGATTTATAAATATTAAACGCGGGAAAGACAACTCAGTGAGCTTCCGAAAGAGTAGTTTGATTGCTTGATATTTCGAACCACAATGACGACTCAGAAAATTTAACATCTTGCCTTGCCTTCGATGTTGACGGCTTTCGTTAACGCTGTGCAGTCTGGCCCCTAAAATAAACACGTCAAAAGTTGACTACATAATATTAGTTAATTACTCACCTAATAACTCAGCTGTACCAAGTACACATTGTCCGCACTGCTTAACATTCGTCCTGCGCAGACCACACTGACGTGTCTCCCACGGTTTTTATGATAAAAATCTTTATACTTTCAAGAATATCGCTCCATTAATTAAACTCGTTTCACCGGGGAACTTACGCGCTTCTTAAAGCACATGTGTGGCACACGCTCTTACATATTTGGTAGGCAAAAAGAATTAAAAGCCTTTGAAAAGATTTTGTTTGAAGTACCTGCTTTTAAAGCTGCAGCTCCCCCGGTGGCTCAGTGGTTATGGTGCTCGGCTGCTGATCCGAAAGGCACGGCTTTAGTCCCGGCAACGGGGTTGTATTTTGATTCAGGCGAAATGCTAGAGGCTGGTGTACTGTGCGATGTCAGGGTCCGTTGAAGAACCGCAGGTGGCCGTATTACCCTGAGCCCTCCACTGCGGCGTCTTTGATAGCCTGAGTCGCTATAGGAGGTTAAGCCCTATATTACCACGAAAACTCCATTTTTAAACCAGCGTTTTAGATGCATTTGAAGTATGCAATAGGCATCACTCCTTCCAAGCTCCGGTTATGTTGAAGTAACCTCTGAGCTGCAATTTGCTCTCATTAACTTGGCCGCTTCTAGAGCAAGCTTTTATTGTAAAGAATAAAAATTCTTATACAACGGCCTAGTGCCGCATTGAGAAAAATGCCTCAGTTTGCTGACGGTCCCAGCACAACTCATAAAGTCATTGATACTCGTGGTAATGTTTCACTCCGAATGCTTCAATATTTCGCTGCCATTATCTTGTAGATAATTCAAAAAACTCTTTTTTCTTTTTACAACTTCTTTTCAAGACCATCCAGTGCACTTCGGTAGCATAGTGCTTCACACAATGTGCTTTGTGCTCAGGGCAAGTTATTGTTTCTAGTGAATCTAGACGCGTCACTGGCATATATCATCTATAAGCTATGAGATTGAAATACCAGAAGAAGCACGTGTGATTTTCCCAACAAAAAGTGCTACCCTCTAATTGCGTGAGTGCTTAGCCGTGCAATGACGGAAGTGCATCGACGAAGCATGTAATCCGAGCAGCGCGCGAAACATCACGACGGCTCGTATATTCAATGTGGCTGCGCGCAATCGATCTTCTTCTAGCCAAATCCATGGTTGTAAAATCCTCTTCAAACAACAGGATCAAGGTTTCGGACAACAAGGCGTGTTACAAAAAACTACGTACTATATAGGGAAGCACTAGTTATCACAATTGGCGCTGTTATCGGTAGGCGCGTATGAAAACGCCTTCAAGCTTTTCCCACACGCGTGTAAGCCTACGCAGTTTCCTGAAGAAAGAACAAAGTTATTTTTCGCATATCGATCTTTCTTTCTATTTTTCTTTTATTGATGCTTTTTTCAACGCGCATGCATGAACACATAACGTGCATGAACGTGCATGAAGTGAACACATATAGTTTCAAGTTTAAAGACCCTAAGTATGTAGGAGAATAGTCTGTCTGCTCCTATTACAGACGTTTTTTTGGGTTGCCTTTCAAAGGTGGCAAAGTTTTAAATATCGCAATTCGCGATACCCAACGTGCGAAATTCCCCATCTTGACCGCCCGCGAACACCATTCTTGACGGGTACGCACTCGTCACCCAGGGAGCAACAATAGACTAGTATGACAGCTG
Organism: Amblyomma americanum; assembly: GCF_052857255.1. Lineage (NCBI taxonomy): Eukaryota > Metazoa > Arthropoda > Arachnida > Ixodida > Ixodidae > Amblyomma > Amblyomma americanum. The sequence continues at coordinate 385,960,874 of NC_135497.1, read as the reverse complement.
TGAAGCTAAACGCGGATGCTTTCGAGAGTTCGATCGCACAGTTACTGTAACTCCAACAGCGCTCCAAAGTGTGAATGTGGCTCTTGTCGTGAAAGTGAGATAATCACGCATTTCGAAGACGCTGATACGCCCTGAACGCCGTACACTGAATCGCGCATGAAATTTACTTAGGCGAAAGAAGTGATCGCAGTTTTTTACCCCCCAAAATAAAGGCTTATAGGGCAATATCTGTGTCTCTATTTAAGATGCTGCTCGTTATATTTTAGTCTTGTTATCTTGCTCCAATAAACTAATTTCACATACATTGGGACACTTCGGCTCACCCATAAGATGCGTTTATCGTAGCGGCATCCCAGGATTCAAACCGTTGTGCGAAATAAACGTTGAATATACCTGTCACTACTGGTGAGCCTTAGGTAGAATAAGCAATTATATCGTGAAACTAGCATGTGAAGAAAAGTGTAAGTTTGTATTCAGCGACATTAGGACTTGTCTTCTTAAATAAGAGCCAATAAATGGGCACTAGCGCTTCCATTGTGAAATGTTAGAGCTTTTACGAAGAAATTGGCAGTCGTCATGGCGTATTTACCGAGTCGTGCCTGACAGACACCAGTGCGTTCGGGCAAGTTTTTTATATTAGCATAGTATGTACACACAATGAAGTTGAAGGCATTATTTGGCATACACGTATAAAAGTTTTCCTAGTATTTTCCTTGTAGTTCCTCACTACCTAAAAATAATCACCGTCGATTGCTTACAGCCACGTGATGTGACTCAAAAATGACTTTAACGTGGACCTTCATCTACCTTGTTTAGAACTAGCCCCAGCCAGCTCCCTATACAAGGACTTAATCGTGTTTTGTAGTATCTAAGAAAGGATTTCTCTTGCATTGCTGAGAGAATGGCCGGTCATTCAATTCTTTCTGGTCATGAAGCTTCCTGCAAATTTTGTATGGGGATGGAGCTGTCGTTGGGGACTGCCTTCACTGCTTATAGGGTTTCGTAGCGGCGCTAGCGCTGGAGCTCCGTGGCAAACGTAGCAGCCGGTAACCAGCTTCCATGGAGTTGCCGCTGGTGATAGCGTCTTTCGAGTGGGATTGTGAACATTGTAAAAGGCTTTTTCTTGGTTGTAAAGACTGATAAAGCGCGTTCTTCCACTTGACTACAAGCTCCTAATGGCCTTACCCGCAAAACTATTCGAACTAAATTTCATTGTTAAATTTAATTAATTACCTATCTAATCAGCATGGCTTACCAAACTTCCAGCGTTAGCTGGGGATGGCAGGGTTTCTTGAAAAAAAAATATTTTTACTTCGAACAACCTATTTCCAGTAAATTTTGAAAGGTTCGCAACAACACTCGGTATTACTTTTACCCTGCTTCTAATTAAGGGGCGGCATTTATGCTATTTATTTATTATTTACGTATATAACGACATTAAGCTACAATTCTAGGGGGGTACTTACGCCGGGCTCATGCAAATGCAATGAGTTACCAGTGAAGCACGAATACTTACATAAGCTAACGCAGCGGTAAATAAACACTAAAAAGCAACAGTAAACAAGCAAATCCCCAATAAAAAATATCCCAGAATCACAATAAAAATAAACCGGAAATACATATCAAACAGTGAAAACAGCTGAATAGGTATGCCCAATGAAAGAACGAATATTTCATAATAGAAACATCTCTGAGTAAGACATCCAATAACGTTTTAGAAATAAGGCGCAGCCATAACATCACTAGGGAGCTGATTTCAGCCGTTTGTTGTTTTGGGAAAAAAAGAAATATTCAAGGATAATATTACAGGACTGGTAAGCCCGAATTGTTATAGCACTGCTTCTCTATGACGTCCGCTATTTAATGCGCAGTGTATTGTTATTACCAGTTTTATTCGTATATACACTGCGAAGGAATTTCAAACGTCGTATTTTCCTGCGCACAGACGGTGTTTTCCAACCCAGTCCTCCATATATATCCGAACCCCTGGCTGCAAAGCTATAAGCCCACCTAACAAACCGCGCTGTTTGTTGTGACTGGGGAGAGAGTTTTGTTAGTAAAATGGAGAGAAAAAAAACAATGCGATGAAAAACCACTCCAGTCAACATCACACAAAAAAGAAGCTTTCCACATATAAGAACGCTTGCGAAATGCCACACCAGAGTGCTATTTTATCCAGTGCAAATGACTCTCGATCAGTGGAACGAAGTTCAGCACGTTGTGGGGTCCAGAGCAGACAACCATTTGGAAAGCGCTAGAACATTCCTTCCGGTTAAGAATATGTCATGTTAGCAGATGCGCAGTAATTGTGTCCGCGAAGCTGCGAAAATTTGCAATTCACAAACTAAGCTGTGTGCACCGCTGCACTGACGTAATTTCGGGTGCGAAAATGCCGGATTTTATATCTGCTTTAGTCTGTGACGGCTACGCAACTGAATAGTATTGACAAGAATAGTAGGTGAATTAAATGTGCAAAATGACGCTAGATAGGCAACAATGTGTCTCGAAAGGTCTGCAACTTTTCAAAAGAACTGGGAACATCGTACATGCGAATCTTCAGAACAAAAAAGCAAATCCCTTTGGAAGAAATTGATATTCTTCGCATTTCATTCCACTAAAAGTTGAACAGTTATGTGCTCATTTCGATTCAGCGATCTATAATATCCTAGAGCCGCCTACACATCGTTCAGGTGTTCATCGGGCTGCACTGAGCGACATTACGCAGCAATTAAGTCAAAATTAGGGAAGAACCAAGTTACTATTATTTAATTGTATTTAAGTACCAGATGGCTCAATTAAAATGAGAAATGTATAATGGCTGTTGTATCATGGTGCGGCGGTTATAGGAACGTTAATGGTTAATATAAACTTTAAAAAGATTCCTAGAGCTAATGAGGCTGTCAAATTCATACGAAAACAAGGGATAATGGAATTGACATTGCCCATAACTGGCCCACAATACGTCGATGTTAATATCTCCTACTATTACTACACTGAACGCCGAATTAGAGACAAAGGTAAGTGGGCTTTTGATTTGCTTAACTAAACTTGGCACATTTCCCGCCGGAGGCCTACATACAACAATAATTATTACGTCACTATAATTGACAGTGAGCATTTTGCAGTCACGCGTAATCGTTGAATGCTCATGTAAACAAATATATTGAAAAACATGCTTTACGTAAACGGACACTCCACCTCTTCTATTCTGCCGATACAATCCGAGGCGGGTTTTTTTTTGGTTTGGTTTATGGGGTTTAACGTCCCAAAGCAACTTATGCTGTGAGGGAGGCAGTAGTGAAGGGCTCTGGAAATTTCGACCACCTGAGGTTCTTTAACGTGCTTTGACATTGCACAGACACGGGTTTCTATAATTTCGCCTCCATCTAAATTCGACCGCCGTTTTTTTGTTTTTGGCTGAGGAGTCGGATGAATGAACTGGGGTGCAATTTTTTTGGAGATCGGAGACGACTCGGTTCTTCTCGTTTGTTTTTTCTTCATGTGAAGAACCTATGGTGTCGGCTCTCCTCGGTAACGATGTAATGACAGATGCCTTGTAGGGAGTGGGATGGTTAAAGTTGAAATGGAGGTACCGTTCCCTGTGGGCTAGCTTCCTGTGCACCGAGAACCGCAAGCCTTTGTCGTGCCTTGTGAGTAGAACGTCGAGAAATGGCAGACAGCCCTGTTGCTCACGGTAAACTGTTAATTTTATGGCCGGTTCAGTTCAATTTATATGGGTTATGAGGTTTCCTATTTCTGATGTTTTCACAAAACAAAAGCATTCATCTACATAATGAAGGAACAGCGTTGGCTTCGGATTGAAGGTGGTAAACGTCCGGTTTTCGAAGTCTTCCATAGTTAAATTAGCCATTGTGAGTGAGGTCGACGCCCCCTCGGCAGTTTCGGTTGCTTGGCTGAAAAAGTTTTCTTTATAGGTGAAAAAAGAATACATTCCCCTGCGCTCCTTGGTTTCGGTGACTGTTTACTTGCTTATGGTTGTCATAACGAGCCCCTCCTTTTCCTCCCGTTGTCTGCACAGCTTTGAAGAGGGTGAGGATATAATGCGGTTGACGTACCTCATTTCCATCATTAACCTCTAAGGTAGGGATTTGTCCACAACGCAAACCATTTCTACACAATCCACAAGCCAAGCCCTCCATCCACACCCAAACTCATCTGAAGTTGAAGGTTAAGTTTTTCTCAATATCATCCTACAAGAAGTAAAGGAAACTAAAGGATATCGAACAAGAGCGCTTTCTTGCAGGTAACTCGGCTCAGGATTATAAACAATATCTACAGTCAGGCTGGAATCAAACGCCAACAGCGCCTGTGAACAAAACAAAATATTTTACCTCTGCACTTTCAGCTCAGGGTAAAGGGTCTACCGAAGTACATATTCTAAAATCGGGTTCAGGACATATTTCGTGCGAAGCAGAAGTACGGCGTATGCGTGTTCGCGTTTCATTCCACCCAGACTGTAAGCTGAAGAAAGAGCGTCATACAGATAAAGCTTGCATAATTCGGTTTCTATGCTCAGAGAAATACAAGAGTTAAAGTAAAACTAACTAGGGGCAGACACTCAAAAGATAATACTTAACTCTGACTAGAGTCGTACGTCACAGCACAAAAAACAAACGAAGAAACTTATTACACGTGCAAACACGTGCTTGTCACACTCATTCACTGAAGGGCATAATTTTCTACCTGAATTTAAATAAAAGCTATTTGAGTCAAAGCACGCCTGAACGCACCAAGTGATGAACGTTATTCTATTCCGTTAATATGTTTCGTATTTTTGTTCAAAAGCACAGGTATTTGAGATTTGGACTTTGCGCACCAAAATTAGTGCGCAGCTTTGTAGCCCGGTATGTTTTTTTTTTCTGAGAGCACAATTTTGATTTGTTACAGTATACACTTGTTATAAACTATCTGGCTTTTTCTTATTTCAGTATATACATAAGCCGCAAGCTTGTTCTCATCAAGCTTGTCTACCACCAATACTCCGTAGCTCCGAAGCTATCTCGGGAAGACTGCCTGCTCCTCGCTATAGTTTTTACCTTGCAGGGCCCGAATGGACTTTTTCTGTGTGATAAATATGTTTGTCGTATTCGTAGCAGTAGTTGTGATCGATATCAGAAGACAGTAACACATATGTGAGCGAATCACTGAAAAGTAAATAAGTACTTCAAATTTCTCAGGAATTCGATTTCTTATCCTCCATAAAGCTCCTACAAATATAGATAGTTTTAATTTCAGGTAATGAATATTTGTATTCCAGGAGAGGTGCTTGTCAAAAACAGACATAAAATTTAATGGATTCTGAGCACTACATCACGTAACGTCAAAACTCCAAAGGTTTTTCTTGTAATTGTGGTGTTACGAGCTCTTAAAATTATCTGTTTTCTTTTATGTTATGTTCTAACTAATTTGTAGTTAACCATTCAGAGCGTTTACGTTCCCGTAGCCAACTATTCGCCTCTATTTAGAATTTTTAGAGACTGCATCTAGCAAAGAAGACGTCGGTATCATCTGCTTGCAGGAGTAATTCTTCGGTGAGTAGAATGCAGGCTGACTGTCATGCAGGTGCAGCAGAAAAAGCAGTGGCTCCAGAATCAAGGCCTTAGGCACATCTGCTGAGGTAGGCTCTATTGTGGTGGTGGTGTTTGTACCATGTATCACGCGCTGTACGATTTGACAAGTAGGTCCTAACAAGCTGACGTGCACGTACTCACATGCCATAGATTGGGAATTTGTTAAGTAAAATATGGTGTTCAGCAGAGCCGAAAGCTTTAGGCATAACCTTCAAGATTCCCACTGTAAAAAATATTCGTTCAATATTTTCTTTAAACCTTTCTTTCGCAAAGAACAGAGCTAGTTTTTTCCTCTTCCGAACTAGCATGATGAAATTACTTTAATTTATAAAAAAACTACGGAACTTGCCAGTAAATAACACGGCCTATAACACTCGAGAAATACATAGCACAGATATTGTTCGGTAAAAGTAAAAATCATTTTGGAGTCACCTTTATGTTTAAAAGTTAGTGAAGTAATGTTAAGTTCATGTGCAAAGAATCAGTCCTAGAGCATGCAGTTTAAACTTGACGGGCAATCATGAAAGCAACCTCTTTAAATGGCCCAGCCTTTATCTGGTAGAGGAATGCTGCACTACGGTTATTTAAAGAGATAATACTGTTTACAATTTACAATCTATAGGATCCCGTGCTCGTATTGCGGGCTTCTTTGATTTGCCCGAAGACAGAAAATCGTCACTAAGCATCCCAGGCAGTTGAGCTGTTGAAAGGGGGCCCTCTATCAACTGAGAATTCTTCCGGCAAACACATCAATAGTTCATATACGGCCTGCTATTTGTAGGCCTTTCAAAATTTATGTTATTTATTTGTAGTGTCAAATAAATGTACAACAGAAATTTTTTGTCTCCCTGATGTCTGAGTTCAGTGCGTTTCGTAATTTTTTATACTCCTGAAAATTTTCGGTGGCTTTTGATCTCTGGAACTGCTCGAATAACTTGATTCATTTTTAAATAATAGTATAAATTGCCGTAAATATCTAACGCTTTCCCGCCGTCTTATGCTTTTTCCAAACGCGAAGCGGAAATTCGCGTCATCGAGGTCGATCATTTTTCTGTAAGAATCGGTCAAGGAAGATGCAACATTAAGTCATTCATAATATCTGACCAGTCAGCTTGCTGTAAGAGGGAATTGAATGTGTCTGCATAGGGTCTATGTAATTTTTCATATTTGAAACATTAGTAGCAATGTATGGCGAGCAGCGTGACAGTCCAATATAGAAAAGGCGGATGATCACTTATATTGACAATTGGAAAACCAGAATCAAATTTTTTATTGCTGTTTGCGAAGCAAACATCAATTTGTGTTTCATAGATGGTGTGATTCTTGTGGCAGAGCTAATCAGGCTGTGAAATCCATACGAAAGCAAGAGATAACGAAATATACATTGCACAAAACTGGCCCACAATATGTCAATATTAATATCCCCTGCTATTACCACATTGAACGCCAAATTAGAGACAAAGGTAAGTGGGCTCTTGATTTGTTTCGTTAAACTCGGCTCATTTCCCGCCGGAGGCCTCCATACAACAATAATTATTACGTCACTATAATTGACAGTGAACATTTTGCAGTCACGCGTAATCGATGAGTGCTCAGGTAAACAAATTGAAAAACATGCTTTACGTAAACGGACACTACACCTCCTCTATTCTGCCGATACAATTCGAGGTGGTTTGTTTTGGTTTATGGGGGTTTAACGTCCCAAAGCGACTCATGCTGTGAGGGACGCCGTAGTGAAGGGCTCCGGAATTTTTGACCACCTGGCATTCTTTAACGTGCACTGACATCACACAGTACACGGGCCCCTAGAAATTCACCTTCATCCAAATTCGGGCGCCGCGTCTGGGATCGAACCTGCGTCTTTCGGGTCAGAAGCCGAGCGCCATAACCACTGAGCCACCGCGGCGGCGTATATGCGAGGTGGTAATAACCCTAAAAACCATAACCTTCTCTGCATGCGTAGTACCATGTCCGCGTGAAACACAGTACATCAAATTTCAAATTTAATGAGTTAAGGTACATGCCAAGTTGCTCAATCTCACTGCGCAAGTTACATGTGTTGGGGTGAAATACAGAGAGCGTGCTGTTGGTTACCTTAATATTAATTAAATGGTCATTAACTTTTCGTATTGAATGTCTTCCCATTCATACCGTTCATGTTGCGTAGGATACCTGGTTCCGACATTATTTTGTTAAGGTCATCCTCTATAGCTACTCTGGTGGCAGTTTTACCATGCTCTTTCTGCACAAAGATTTTAAAATTGCTTTCTCAAGCAAACACATAGTTTCTCTCGCTCGAGAGCGTGTCAACCAGGAAGGAGGTTTTATTTAATGCTGTCAGGTTGTAAAGTAAATGGATATCATTAAAGTTTGCGTTATCATTCAGTTTTTTTCCTCTGAGTTTCATCTGTCGCTTTTCCCGATCTGTAGTGAATGGCAGTTGCGGAAACCTGGTCCTGGCGTGCGGGCAACCTGTGTAGGGCTTGAACATCAATTCGTTTATCTGTTCCAGTCCCACTAACACACCACCGTAAATCCCCGCAGAAAATAAATCTCTCTGAACTTCCGGTGAAATTACATGCAAAACTATGTTTAGCCTCTTTCCATATTTCTCAAGATAGTTTAGCTTCTGCCCTAAACGTCTGATTTGCTATGCGAGGTTTGTTTCTCCTATGGCCTCAACCGTGCCATTAAGGTTCGCTACTGCTGTGTCCTGTGCATCCAGCCCATGTATGAAATCATCATATTTGTCTGATACCACCTTTACAGACTTTTCAATGTTGTCGACAGTCTGTATCTTCTCCAATATGGCGTCCATTTTTGCTGCAAGCTGCATCAGCATTGCGAGCCTTTAGTGGAAATTATGTAGTCGTTCCTGTGCACTGGCGGTCATTTCCTCTTCGTGTTTTCTGGCTCGAAGAACTCTCGCGTATATGTGTCGTGCAAGTACTAAATTTGCACGCCTAATTTGAATCACTGCCCATTGACTTGTAAGCCTTAGCTGGACCACAAGCACACTTCCCTCTATGGTACGAGGACCCGCAGTCACAGCTGTACAGCGCACTAAACAGGCCAGTGAATGATTTACTGCATCACTGACAAACGCCAGTCCTTTCAGTGCTCGTGTTAGCCCCAGGCTTGTCTTAACAACCGCGACATAGAACAACGATGGAGGCAACAGCGGCACCACATCCGACATTGCATAGTGAAACTATGAATAGAAGTACACCAATCTTTAAAAAACGAGATTTCTTGAAGCAGAACGTCAAAATAGAGCTGCCTGACTTTGCTTCCTCGGGGTTCCTAGTCAAGTTCGGGTGAGCGGATTACAGCCCGCTGTTGCATTTGGGTTGCAAGCCCCAAGGGTAGCGTTGGCCTGGCGGCCTGGGGCAAAGCTGGAAACATCCGAAGGTCCCGGCAAAGGATGAGTCGACTGGCAACAGAACAACTTGTTTATTCTGGCATCTCAAAAGAGCAGCCGGTCAGGGCGACCACGTTACTCGAAGGAAGGAATCGAAGTCCCCCTCGGCGTCCGGGGCAGCGGCGTTTTATACCATCGGAGTCGAGGGCAAGAGGGAACGGCTTGGGAAGAGTCATCCGATACGGCGTCGCTTCGACATGTCCAGACGTGACGGGCGCGTCCGCCAGGCCGGCGCCGGTCAGACCTCCTCGCCTCCCATTTGGGGAGCTCCTCTCCCCGGCTGCCGCGCTTTGACAAGCGTGGGCAAAACATGCACACACACACACACGCACGCACGACGACACGTGGCACTGAAACCTGCCTGGACGCGCTTGGCGGGAGGCGTTGCGGCCGCGATGAACGAAGCCGCGGCGTCCGTTGCATCCGCGCCGGCTATACCGCGCGTTGTAGGCGAGACGTAACAGACCGCCCCGCCGGGAGAAGGAGATCCCGATGGTCAGGGGACTGCATCCGCTGTCCAGAGGGATGTCGCTCGATGATGCTCGTAATCGAAACCGATCGTCCCTCGACGTTGCTTGAGCGCAGCGCACAGAGAAGGCCTCGTTCTCGGGTTCAGGATCACATAGGACACTGCAAAGTCACTTCGGGAGAGTTGCCATTTTTGTGCTCGTTCCCAGCAAGCGTTAGAACTACGCCGAAACGCAACCGCTCAGTCAGCAAGCACGAGACAACCCTCACTAAGCTCTGCCAGGCTCTTTCCCCTTTTATACTACTGCCTAGTTCCTTACAGTAGTCAAGCAGCACTCAGAACGCGTCCACAAATTGGAAAATTGCACTAGAAAGCACATAATCACTTTGAAACACTAAACAAAAGCAATATGTTAAAAATCCTGCCTCAGGAAGAAAACATCAGTAACCAACAACTTTGAGGCGGATTCCTACGTTAGGGGCTTCGACTTAAGCCATCGGCGTTACCGTTGAGACTCCCCTTTTTGTAACGCACCTCAAAGGAATATTGTTGCAAAGCGAGGCTCCAGCGCAGGAGGCGGCCATTTTTGGGAGATATGGTCTGCAGCCATTGGAGAGGGCAGTGATCCGTCTCAATGATAAACCTCGAGCCGGCTAGGTAGCATGACAATTTCTGAACGGCCCACACGAGACACGCACACTCTTTCTCGGTGGCGCTGTACGCCTGCTCACAACAGGTCAGCTTACGACTAGCATACAGGACGGGGTGTTCCACTTCTCCATTGTCCCTTTGGCACAGTACAACGCCCATGCCTCGCTCACTAGCATCGCACTGAACAACGAACCCTTTTGTGTAGTCTGGCGATCGTAGCACAGGCTGGCTTGTTAGGGCGCTCTTTAGGGCGCTAAAAGCTCTTTCCTTTGTCTCGCTCCAGACGACTGTTTGGGGCTCTGTTTTTCTTAGAGCATCCGTCAGGGGAGCCGCGATATCGGAGTACCTGGGGATGTACCTCTGATAGTAGCCGGCGACACCTAAGAACGACCGAATATCGGTCTTCGTGCGCGGTTGCGGGAAGTCTCGCACAGCGGCCACCTTTATTTCAGAGGGGCGGCGACGACCCTGTCCAATCACGTGACCGAGGTAGACAACCTCGGCCTGTGCTAATTGGCACTTGGGAGCCTTGACTGTCAAGCCCGCTTCGCGCAGGCGGGTTAGCACTGCCCGCAAGTGTGCCATATGCTCAGACCAGGAGGCGGAGAATATCGCTACGTCGTCTAAATACGGTAAAGCGAATTCTTCCTGTCCCCGCAACACTTTGTCCATGAGGCTTGAAAAGCAGTATGGCGCGTTCTTCAAACCAAAACTCAAAACTTTAGGACGGAATGTTCCCATTGGTGAAATGAACGCCGCATACCTACTAGCCTCTTCTGTAAGTGGAACCTGCCAATAACCCCTGACAAGATCTAGGGTGGAAATAAACTGAGCGCTACTAACTTTCTCAAGGCGCTCCTCGATGTTAGGGATCGGATAAATTTGATCCTTAGTGATGGAATTAAGCCTGCGGTAGTCGACGCAAGGACGAGGTTCCTTGCCCGGTACCTCAACTAAAATCAAAGGGGAGGTATAATCACTCTCACCCGCCTCAATAACACCGAGCTGTAGCATTTTCTTTACCTCAGCCTCCATAATATCGCGCTGGCGGTGTGACACCCGGTACGCCTTGGATCGTACTGGCTCTGGGGAGGTAAGTTCTATATCATGAGTAAGGACAGAAGTCCTACCAGGCCTCTCAGAGAACTGACCTTGAAACTCTTGTAAGAGTTGGTGTAGTTCGGATTTCTGCTCAGCCGACAGCGGTGCTTTAATGATTAAGTCACTAATGACCTGATCAGTGTCTTCCCTGTTCGTCACTGAGCCTATTCCCGGAAGCTCGACCGGAAGCTCTTCTAACTTTCCCGTGTCGGGCATTTCCTCTCCAGTACCTGGTGCCTTCAACGCTACAGGCTCAATTTTATCCAGTTCTGACGTGCTCTGAATATCAGCTTGCTGCGCCTCCGACCCTTTTTCATTGTTCGACAACGTCGGCCCCGCAACTACCGCCTTTGCAGCGAGCTCCCGAACTCTCGGTCTGGTTAAGGCCTGAACGCTAGCCTCACCAAACAAAAGCCCCTTCTCGCGCAGGAGGTGATCGGACCTGTTCGAAAATAGGTACGGGTACTGGGGGGGCAGCCTAGATGACACTACGGCCTCCGTCTCAATTGCTCCGAAAGGTCCTTCAATAACCACTTTTGCTACGGGCAGACACACGCTGTGAGCTTCCACTGCTTGCTTGATCCATGCGCACTCGCCCGTGAACATATCGGGTTCTACGTAAGAGGTGTGAACTACATCCATTGTAGCTGCGGAATCACGAAGCACTCGGCACTCTTTCCCGTTCACGAGGAAGTCTCGCATGTAAGGCTCGAGAAGCTTCATGTTCTCGTCAGTGCTACATAATGACAAACACACGACTTCTCTTTTTGTTTCTGGACACTGCGCCGAAAAGTGACCCGGCTTCTGGCACGTATAACACACGCGCGCTTGCCTCGCCTCGAACCGCTTTCTGCGTTCGGCTTCGGCTGCCGCCGTCTCCTTACGTTCGGTCGGACTGCTTTCACTCGCATCCGCACTACGCGTGTCCCCCCTTGCTCTCATGGGTGTGAACTTCGGCCTCTCAGACTTGGAGCCAAATTCACCCTTTTGACCGTCCTTAGCTCCGCGAGCCCGACGCGTCACAAACTCCTCGGCTAGCTCGGCGGCTTTAGCCACTGTACTAACGTCTGGCCTATCCAAGACCCAGTACCGCACGTTCTCAGGTAACCGACTATAAAACTGTTCCAGCCCGAAACACTGCAGAATTTTCTCGTGGTCACCAAACGCTTTCTCTTCTTTGAGCCACTCCTGCATGTTTGACATAAGCCTGTAGGCAAACTCTGTATATGACTCATTTCTGCCTTTTTCATTTTCCCGAAACTTCCGACGGAACGCCTCCGCTGACAGCCTGTACTTTTTTAGCAGACTCGATTTCACTTGGTCGAAATCCTCTGCCTCCTCTCTCTTCAAGCGAGCGACTACGTCGGCCGCCTCGCCGGGTAACAAAGTGAGCAAGCGCTGTGGCCACGTTTCCCGAGAGAACCCCTGCTTCTCGCACGTTCGCTCAAAGTTAACCAGGAACAAACCAATGTCCTCTCCAAGCTTAAACGGCCGCATCAGGTCAGTCATTTTGAACGATACCCGTTCTCCTGCACCGTGTGCCTGACTTCCATTACGAGCGCGTTCCATCTCTACCTCGAGACGCTTCATTTCCAAAGCGTGTTGACGGTCGCGCTCTTCTTTCTCTTTATCTTTTTGCTCTTTACGTTCGCGCTCCTCTTTCTCTTTTTGTTCTTTACGTTCGCGCTCGTTTTTCTCTTTTTCTTTTTGTTCCCTCTCCTCAATCGTCTCAAGGCATTCCGACAGCTCGTCATCCTCAGCCTCCAACTCAAGAATAGCCCTTAGCAGTTCTGGTTTTCTGAGTTTGTCTGAGACATCCAGACCCAACTCTCTTGCAAGCTCCAGCAATTTCGGTTTGCGCAACGACTTCAAATCCATGGCTGCTCCGAATGCTGCTTTCTCTACTGCCTACTATTGTCTTGCCGCAAACTAACCCGGCAGCAACGACAACACAATTACCAGCTCTGTTTCTGACACTAACAAAAGCCTGGCAAAACTCAGAAGAAGAAAGTCCCGCACTCACCAAACCTCGCAGCCAAGAATTCAGCGCAGTCGTTCCGCTGCAGGCAACCAGTCATCACACAGGGCTCGTTGCACTGCTCCCGGATGGTCGTTGAGCTGCTCAGCATACAGTTGACCGCATATCTTCGCTGCTGGCCTCCGTTGTCGGGATCCCACCGCTGGCAACCAGTTGTTGCATTTCGGTTGCAAGCCCCAAGGGTAGCGTTGGCCTGGCGGCCTGGGGCAAAGCTGGAAACATCCGAAGGTCCCGGCAAAGGAAGAGTCGACTGGCAACAGAACAACTAGTTTATTCTGGCATCGCAAAAGAGCAGCCGGTCAGGGCGACCACGTTACTCGAAGGAAGGAATCGAAGTCCCCCTCGGCGTCCGGGGCAGCGGCGTTTTATACCATCGGAGTCGAGGGCAAGAGGGAACGGCTTGGGAAGAGTCATCCGATACGGCGTCGCTTCGACATGTCCAGACGTGACGGGCGCGTCCGCCAGGCCGGCGCCGGTCAGACCTCCTCGCCTCCCAGTTGGGGAGCTCCTCTCCCCGGCTGCCGCGCTTTGACAAGCGTGGGCAAAACATGCACACACACACACACGCACGCACGACGACACGTGGCACTGAAACCTGCCTGGACGCGCTTGGCGGGAGGCGTTGCGGCCGCGATGAACGAAGCCGCGGCGTCCGTTGCATCCGCGCCGGCTATACCGCGCGTTGTAGGCGAGACGTAACACCGCAAAGATGCCTCAAAGGTCACGTGTTGTGCCGTCTGCGCTTGGGCAGTGCTGAATTTCGTCCCTTGATACGCTGTCCAATGATGCTCGAATGTAAAGAGGCCTTTGAAGGAACCGTGTAGCTTACGCACAGTCCAACACAACTTATTTCACACGATTTATTCCTTATGAACCTCGCAGGCCAGGGAGCTGTATCTGCAAAAAGCGAGAAGCTTTCTTGAAACAGGACGTAAAAAACAAAGCTGCTGCCGCTGCTGCCCCCGGGTACAAAGTGCACAGTTATGTTAAGTCGTTAAATGGCTTATAAATGCTCGCATGCGATCGTTTTAAACTATCAATGCGTAATGCGAAAGGAGGAAATCTATGAATAGTTGACTCTAGCTAAGCCTGTGAGCATTCTAAATTTTACCCTCATAGCCTTAGTCACTTTGGGACATGAAACTATTCTAACTGTGCCGTGATGCATGCACGAGACAATGTATTGAATTTGTGTCGTGTGGTACCGAACCTGAGTTAGTTATTTAGTCTTAGTTGCACATCTAACTATCGATTTAAAATTATGGAATGCTTTTAACTGATAATTTTTGGTAAACGCGAGTATTACATAGCTAAGAACTGCGGCGAAATGGAGGACGAACAAGGACTCGAATTATAAGCGAGCTATGCGTTCGTTTCTGCCCGCACGCTGTACGGATCAGCGCGCCCGGGCTGAAGCACGCCATGTGAGCCTTCGAAATTGTCGAATGAACTCGATGCAAATAATGCTAGGCTGAGCGGCACACTGCGTCACCAGAGCGGTCGCATCGCTCGAAAGCAGCCGCGCCAGAATGAGGCGAGCGCCGGCAGGAGCTTGTGAAAGTGTGCGCCCTCGGTTGGGACCATACAAGTAAGAGAAGCAGCATGTTTTTAAAAAGAGTACTTAGCCCTGCAAAAAAGTGCGTGATGCATAACCAGGTGTCCCAGCTAAAAGTAACCAGCTTTTATAAAACACGGAATATCCTAGCCACGTGAGACCAACTGAAGGTCGTTTCGAGACGTTTGGCCTAGTCTGCAGTGTTTTTTGTTCTTCAAAGTTAAATAATTCGTTAAGTCTTATTAGCTAAATTTTAATTATTACCCTGGGAAACAAAGTGTCAATATAAAAATTGCACATCACTTTAAAAAAACAGTTGATTGCAATATTTGCACCCAAGATACCATTAACGTAAAGTTTTTTTTTTTCTTGCCTTGAACCCTTTTTGAAAATATAGAGCGCGGAAAACGGGGACTTCAGGGTACAAAACACAGGACAAGAAAACACAGGACAACCCAAGCTCGCAGAATTAAAAGAAAGCGTCTACATGACAATGGTGGCATTTAAACGTCCCAAGACGCGTTTTAGAAAACAAAATTCATTTTTACTGAAGCGCACTCTCCGGTGAGCCTTTGCCTACACATTGGGGCAGAGATGTGACCCAACAGCTGTTCACGAGATAGCTTTCCTTTAAGGCCAATAAGAAAAGCTATGTGAGTCGTACACTGACAGAAACAGCGCTGCTAGCAGTTTTTTGAGACGATCTACAACTTTTACTTTGACGCTCAATTCCTCAATTCAAAAATAAATGTTTAGCTAATTAGACTTAACTAATTCATTACCTCGGAAGAACAAAGAGTTACTGTAGACGAGGATACGCGATTCTAAACAACCCTCAGTTGGTCTCACGCGTCTAGGACATTCCTTGTTTTTTAAAAGCTTGGTTACTTTTAGCTGGGACACCTGGTATATGTTATGTTCCGCTCAACGCGTCGAACCAGCCGAAAGAGCGTATGCCAATGCATAAAAACAATGCATAACCTACAAACCCCGCAACGTGTTTTTTTAACCGAGGTCAACGTCTTTTTGTAAGAAGCCGTCGTAGAATGCGGTACACCTTTCGTGAAATGCGTTTCACACATGCACGCACTCTCGGCAAAAGAATAGCCTACAGTTTTTCATGCACAAAGCAACATCACCGAGTGGGACACTTACAGCGAAAGTGGGTCGCAGAGAGAATCGCAAACTGTTAGCAAAAAGTAAAGGACCTCTGAACAGACGACTTCACTTAAGCTTGAGAAACGTGTTAAAATATGCACGTATAACTGTGCCGTCCAGACGATTGTCTCACAAATAATGAAAGAACAGAAACAATAAAAAAAGTGCGGCAGAAGGACTGTTTACATTTTGTTTTCGCGACAATTTGTGAAGAAATGAGGCGCCGGACGTTCATGGTTAAACTCGACTAAGTATCACTGTCCTCATTTCGCAGACTATTGAAAGGATTTAACCGTAGATGTTTCTTCTGTTTCTAAAGCAGCTTCCACCCATGTAGGCTTTTATTGTGAGCTGTTCTAGAACCAACACCAGAGTTGTAACTCAGAGAATGAGCAAACCTGAATTGCCTATGTGCCAGATATTTTTTTTCGGGTAGACATGTGTGGGTCCTGAATTCAGTATGTATGCAAGTTCTAAAATTGGTCCCATATTTTTACATACAACATATCCGCTGAAGTCAATGGCGCAGTTTGGAAGCTTAAATAGTTGAATATAAATATCATTAGAGGCTATGAGCAGTTCATGTTTTTCTGTAGTTGTGACCAGATGAGAAATAAATGCCCAAGTATAGGGCCTTTATTTCGTGAATAGGTCGTGGATATTAATAAAGATACTGCCTCTTGAATGGTCGCCGCGGTGGCTAAGTGGTTATGGCACTCGACTGCTGGCCCGAAATACGCGGGTTCGATCCCGGCCGCGGTGATCGAATATCGATGGAGGCGAAATTCTAGAGTCCCGTGTTCTGTGCGATGTCAGTGCACGTTAAAGAACCCCAGGTGGTCTAAATTTCTGGAGCTCTTCACTACGGCGTCTCTCATACCCTGGGTCGCTTTGGGACGTTAAACTCCTATAAACCAAAGCAAACCAGCGTTGATGATGCTCCAAAAAGAACTGGAGGACGCTTAAGCTTCCTGAGCTTCGCCTTTAAGAGTAGAACGCGACAGCGCTATCGCACCACCGCCACTAATCAGCAGCCGCTATCTGCAGCCAGCCGCGGCGGGGAGGGGGTTCATCATCAGCACTGGTTTGCTTTATTGCAAACCAGTGCTGATGATGCTTTAAAAAGAACTGGAGGACGCTTAAGCTTCCTAAGCTTCGCCTTAAAGCGTGGGACGCGGCAGCGCTATCGGACCACCGCCACTAATCAGCAGCCGCTATCTGCAGCCAGCGCGCCGGGGAGGGTGTGGCTCCGCAGATTAACGGGATCGCAGCGCCCCTCGGCGGACTGCGCGACGGATGGAAACTTTTCGCCAGACAGCCGAGATCTAATGCCAAAGTAGTATCGCATCACCACTTGGCGGCACACTCGGCGCCCCGCGGTTAGTTTATACCTCTGTCTTTCCCAGATTTGTAATGTCCGAATCACACCTTACACATTTATACATCACCCATCCACACATTAAACCAGAAATATGATATAAATACAATGAAACAGATTGAACTACCTAATTACAAATTAGCACACTGATATTTAACTATGCGCGCTTCAGTACATATCCTTAAGATGCCTCACCAAGTCAAAGTCCACAACGCCTTCGCCAGGTTCACCTCCGTCCAGCTTCACCCGACGAGCGTTTGTGGCCTATCTGTAGCGTGTCTGTCTCGCAATCCAAGGGTCGTCTGTTGGAATCCAACCTTACTCACCTCAGTTTACTTTTTATTACAGTTACTTTACTTTGCATGTTTAAACGTCCTTAAGAAGTTTGCGACCAATCCCAGCAAGCTAGCACCAATTTATGCCTTTCACCGTGCCGGTTGCGCTTTGACAGAGCAGCATATACAATGTATGGGAATCAAGAGCGGGATCGACGTAGGGTGTTTGGATTACCCGCGCGAGGTCATGTTGTTGTGTCGTCACTACTCTGTCTATTATGTCTTTTAGGCCACGCCGCTGATTCTGTTTACACTTTTGTAACACCCTTTTGAAAGTTCGCTTAGCTGGCTTTCCCGCATTGTGGCAGTATAAAATAGCGTCGCTAGCCTTTCTAATGCAGCATGTGCAAAAGAAGGTTCTGAATACAGTGATGTGCTGTCTTTGCCAAGAGTAACCGAGCAGCCCCGACGGCAGAGGGAGCGGACTGTCAGCCCAGCGGTGGCGCTCCTGTACCCGGCGTTTAGGCGGCAAGCAATTTCGCATCTTTGGAGCGCTGTCATAGCGAGCGAGGGCGCAGGCTTACGTCAGCCAATGTACACCCGCAGCCGGGGAGCAGCCGCCAGCGCCGAAGATAGCAGCGCCGTCGCTCGACTGCAAATCCGCTACGGCTGCTGGTTCGGCTGCTCGGTTACTTTTGGCAATTAGGGCACGTGGAAGTTCGGGTGATTTCGGCGATAATAGCACACGCAGTGACTCCAATTTATAAATAATAAACGCGGGAAATAAAACTCAGCGGGCTTCCGTAAGAGTAGTTTGATTGCTTGATATTTTTAACCACAGTGCCGACTCAGAAAATTTAACATCTTGCCTTGCCTTCGATGTTGACGGCTTTCGTTAACGCTGTGCAGTCTGGCGCCCTAAAATAAACACGTCAAAAGTTGATTACATAATATTTGTTAATTACTCACCTAATAACTCAGCTGTACCAAGTACACATTGTCCCCGCTGCTTAACATTCGTCCTGCGCAGACCACACTGACGTGTCTCCCACGGTTTTTATGATAAAAATCTTTATACTTTCAAGAATATCGCTCCATTAATTAAACTCGTTTCACCAGGAAAGTTACGCGCTTCTTAAAGCACATGTGTGGCACACGCTCTTACATATTTGGTAGGCAAAAAGAATTAAAAGACTTTGAAAATATTTTGTTTGAAGTACCTGCTTTTAAAGCTGCAGCTCCCGCGGTGGCTCAGTGGTTATGGTGCTCGGCTGCTGACCCGAAAGGCACGGGTTTAGTCCCGGCAACGGGGTTGTATTTTGATTCAGGCGAAATGCTAGAGGCTGGTGTACTGTGCGATGTCAGTGTCCGTTGAAGAACCGCAGGTGGCCGTATTACCCTGAGCCCTCCACTGCGGCGTCTTTGATAGCCTGAGTCGCTATAGGAGGTTAAGCCCTATATTACCAAGAAAACTCCATTTTTAAACCAACGTTTTAGATGCATTTGAAGTATGCAATAGGCATCACTCCTTCCAAGCTCCGGTTATGTTGAAGTAACCTCTGAGCTGCAATTTTCTCTCATTAACTTGGGCGCTTCTAGAGCAAGCTTTTATTGTAAAGAATAAAAATTCTTATACAACGGCCTAGTGCCGCCTTGAGAAAAATGCCTCAGTTTGCTGACGGTCCCAGCACAACTCATAAAGTCATTGATACTCGTGGTGATGTTTCAATCCGAATGCTTCAATATTTCGCTGCCATTATCTTGTAGATAATTAAAAAACTCTTCTTTCTTTTTACGACTTCTTTTCAAGACCATCCAGTGCACTACGGCAGCACAGTGCTTCACACAATGTGCTTTGTGCTCAGTGCAAGTTACTGTTTCTACTGAATTTAGACGCGTCACTGGCATATATCAGCTATAAGCTATGAGATTGAAATATCAGAAGAAGCACGTGTGATTTTGCTAACAAAAAGTGCTACCCTCTAATTGCGTGAGTGCTTAGCCGTGCAATGACGGAAGTGCATCGACGAAGCATGTAATCCGAGCAGCGCGCGAAACATCACGACGGCTCGTATATTCAATGTGGCTGCGCGCAATCGATCTTCTTCTAGCCAAATCCATGGTTGTAAAATCCTCTTCAAACAACAGGATCAAGGTTTCGGACAACAAGGCGTGTTACAAAAAACTACGTACTATAGGGAAGCACTAGGTATCACAATTGGCGCTGTTATCGGTAGGCGCGTATGAAAACGCCTTCAAGCTTTTCCCAGACGCGTGTAAGCCTACGCAGTTTCCTGAAGAAAGAACAAAGTTATTTTTCGTATATCGATCTTTCTTTCTATTTTTCTTTTATTGATGCTTTTTTCAACGCGCATGCATGAACACATAACGTGCATGAACGTGCATGAAGTGAACACATATAGTTTCAAGTTTAAAGACCCTAAGTATGTAGGAGAATAGTCTGTCTGCTGTTATTACAGACGTTTTTTTGGGTTGCCTTTCAATGGTGGCAAAGTTTTAAATATCGCAATTCGCAATACCCAACGTGCGAAATTCCCCATCTTGACCGCCCGCAAACACCATTCTTGACGGGTACGCACTCGTCACCCAGGGAGCAACAATAGACTAGTATGACAGCTGTGAAGCTAAACGCGGATGCTTTCCAGAATTCAATCGCACAGTTACTGTAACTCCAACAGTGCTCCAAAGTGTGAATGTGGCTCTTGTCGTGAAAGTGAGATAATCACGCATTTCGAAGACGCTGATACGCCCTGAACGCCGTACACTGAATCGCGCATGAAATTTACTTGGGCGAAGGAAGCGATCGCAGTTTTTTACCCCCCAAAATAAAGGCTTATAGGGCAATATCTGTGTCTCTATTTAAGATGCTGCTCGTTATATTTTAGTCTTGTTATCTTGCTCCAATAAACTAATTTCACATACATTGGGACACTTCGGCTCACCCATAAGATGCGTTTATCGTAGCGGCATCCCAGGATTCAAACCGTTGTGCGAAATAAACGTTGAATATACCTGTCACTACTGGTGAGCCTTAGGTAGAATAAGCAATTATATCGTGAAACTAGCATGTGAAGAAAAGTGTAACTTTGTATTCAGCGACATTAGGATTTTTTTTCTTAAATAAGAGCCAATAAATGGGCACTAGCGCTTCCATTGTGAAATGTTAGAGCTTTTACGAAGAAATTGGCAGTCGTCATGGCGTATTTACCGAGTCGTGCCTGACATACACCAGTGCGTTCGGGCAAGTTTTTCATGTTAGCATACATAGTATGTGCACACAATGAAGTTGAAGGCATTATTTGGCATACACGTAAAAATGTTTTCCTAGTATTTTCCTTGTAGTTCTTCACTACCTAAAAATAATCACCGTCGATTGCTTACAGCCACGTGATGTGACTCAAAAATGACTTTAACGTGGACCTTCATCTACCTTGTTTAGAACTAGCCCCAGCCAGCTCCCTATACAAGGACTTAAGCGTGTTTTGTAGTATCTAAGAAAGGATTTCTCTTGCATTGCTGAGAGAATGGCCGGTCATTCAATTCTTTCTGGTCATGAAGCTTCCTGCAACTTTTGTATGGGGATGGAGCTGTCGTTGGGGACTCCCTTCACTGCTTATAGGGTTTCGTAGCGGCGCTAGCGCTGGAGCTCCGTGGCAAACGTAGCAGCCGATAACCAGCTTCCATGGAGTTGCCGCTGGTGATAGCGTCTTTCGAGTGAGGTTGAGCACATTAGAAAAGGCTTTTTCTTGGTTGTAAAGACTGATAAAGCGCGTTCTTCCACTTGGCTACAAGATCCTAATGGCCTTACCCGCAAAACTATTCGAACTAAATTTCATTGTTAAAATTTAATAATTACCTATCTAATCAGCATGGCTTACCAAACTTCCAGCGTTCGCTGGGGCTGGCAGGTTTTCTTGAAAAAAATAATTGTACTTCGAACAACCTAATTCCAGTAATTTTTGTAAGGTTCGCAACAACACTCGGTATTACTTTTACCCTGCTTCTAATTAAAGGGCGGGCATTTATGCTATTTATTTATTATTTACGTATATAACGACACTAAGCTACAATTCTAGGGGGGTTACTTACGCCGGGCTCATGCAAATGCAATGAGTTTCCAGTAAAACACGAATACTTACATAAGTTAACGCAGCGGTAAATATACACTAAAACGCAACAGTAAACAAGCAAATCCCCAATAAAAAATGTCCCAGAATCACAATAAAAATAAACCGGAAATACATATCAAACAGTGAAAACAGCTGAATATGTATTCCCAATAAAATAATTAATATTTCATAACAGAAACATCTCTGAGTAAGACATCCAATAAAGTTTTAGAAATGAGGCGCAGCCATAACATCACTAGGGAGCTGATTTCAGCCGTTCGTTGTTTTGGGAAAAAAAACAAATATTAAAGGATAATATTACAGGACTGGTAAGCCCGAATTGTTATAGCACTGTCTCTTTATGACGTCCGCTATTTAATGCGCAGTGTATTGTTATTACCAGTTTTATTCGTATATACACTGTGAAGGAATTTCAAACGTGGTATTTTCCTGCGCACAATGTTTTCCAACCAAGTCCTCCATATATATCCGAACCCCTGGCTGCAAAGTATAAGCCCCCCTTACAAACCGCACTGTTTGTTGTGACGTATTAATTTATACGGGACATCGAAACGTGCAAGCTAACTGTTCGAAAGGTATAAATTCTAGAGATGCGCCGATAAACTTGTGAAATCGTTGTTGAATGTTTTTAATTTATTTTTTGTGTATACATATTCAGCATATTCACTAGTTTATTTCTTTTTAAAAGCTTCTCCTGTGCCTTGGCTGAGTGAAAAGTTGAATAGAGCACGGATAGTTCTTTTCTGTAGCAAAAATAATTTTCCGGGATTGGTAATCTTTTGCGCCATACAAATAGCTCGTAGTGTACATAGTAGTGCACTACAGAGTAGCAAAGTTGCAGTTCCCTTTGACAGGTAAAACTGCCCGAAGTTAGTTTATTAAGGCGAAAGTCTTTAATGGCCCATCGTTGTCCGAGCGCCCTTCCGCGAAATCTGTGACACTATAGCTGCCAATCAAATGACGTCAACTCGATAAGATAAAAAATCCTTGCGCACGGCGGGATTCAAAACAACATCTTCCATTCCACAGCCCATCGTGCTAACGACTACGCTACGTCCTGCTAACCAAATTTAGTGCAGAACTGTGACTTTTTATGTCAATTTCAGAAATGATTTTAAATTTAGGCTGCCCTTTATAATTGCTTCACAAGCGACGGAAACCTTCCGGTTGCTCGCTGACGTTTAGACAAGTGAACTTGTCTTCCTCTGGCCAAAGCGTTTATCATTGGCGGGGTTTAAGTAGGGTCATCTCTCCGAGGAGGAAGGCATGACCCTATTTGAACCCCGCCAATGATAAACGCTTTGGCAAGACGAAGACACGTTCACTTACCGAAATGTTGGCAAGCACCCGGAGGCTTCCCTCGCTTGTTCACGTTGTAATTTATCAAGAACCTTCTGACCAACCTCTCTCTATCATTGACGTTATAATTGCTGACTAGTGAGAAAAAGCACTGCCGTTAGATCATCTACGCGTCATAAAATAATTAAGAAGAAAGCGCACAAGGTTTCGGTGTCAGTGCGTTCCGAATGGCCTGTTGTTTAATATATCTATTACTTCATTTTAGATGCTTAATACTAAAAAAGCTGAGCGGAAAACATTGGCAAGCGCATTCACATAAAAATAATTATTACAAATACAACTTTCAAAAGCTAATGCACGAATATATAGAAAAATTGAAACGTTTATGGTACTCTTAAACATCTCCTGGCTTATGCGCAAAAAAAAAACGGATTCATTTACTAATCTTCGTTATGAACTGCTGAAAAGATTAGCGGTAGTAACTGCAGAAACAGGAAAATCTTAGTATATTGCCGTAAAGTTTCTTTCGCCACATCTGCTACAAAACAGTTTCAAGGGCAAGAGCTCCTCTAGGCAGCGCGCTTAACTTAAGGTCAGCGCGACAGCGCTGCCTCGCTCACTATAACAATGAAACTAAGAAGCGTCGCAACAGCAACAGAAAGGTGTCTGAGATGCAATCCTCTCGTGCTCGCCAGTAGCGCACGCTGAAGACGGTAAACACGCCACTGAAGCAGATGTATATTTTTTAGCGGCGCTAGCAGACGGCACACGCGCATCGTGGCTCAACTTGACGCGCACGTGTGAAGCACGCCTCGAAAGCGTTCGCGCACTCTACGCTCTAATCGGAAAGGAGTGATAGAGTGAGTAAGCGGACCACTAGCGCACTCCGCTTTAATTAAAGGCATTGCGCTAGAGGCCACCTAACTCCCTTTTTACTCCCACATAGGCGTATTCTTGTTTACAGTGTAGTTGCCACGTAACTCAACCACTGTATCGCAGGCCTATTTTTCATGTCCTGGGATCACATTGTTTACTTTAGAGTTCGCTCAAACAGGAGAGTGAGAGAGGGTTTATTGATAGGAAAAGGCAGAGAGGTTGGCCTGAAAAATAAATATCTGGCCTGCTACTCTGCTCTGGGGGACGGGAAGAGGAGATAAAAGAAGGTCACGATGGGGGACGATGATGATGGGAGGAGGCAGATGAAAAACTACTTTAAAAAAAACAAGGCACACTTTCTGACATCACAAACGCGAGACAAGGTCCGTGTCGCTCAAAAGGCGTGAGAGCGCTCGCGTTGCCTTTACAGTTCGAAAACTATCTGGCCAAGCGCCGAGGATCAAATCCTCAGAGAGGTGCGATGTGTCCATAGGCTTCAGAGCAGATGCGAGTATGAGTCTTTCACGTGCATACGCTGGACACGCCAATAAAACATGTCCTATAGTCTCTAGCACGCCACATGTGGTACATTCTGGGGAGTCCACTTGTCCTATTAAGTGCAAGTATTTGCGCGTGAATGCCACGTTTAAACGTAGTCTACGGATAACGCATGCAATAGGGCGAGGTATTCCGCGAGAAACTGAAAAGATCATCGTCGGATCTAGCCGTTTAAGGCGGATGTGGCTGGTGTTTGGCAGGGCCCAGTACCTAGTCGTCGCCCTCCTCATCAATTCCGAAAGTAGACAAGTTGTGTCCACAGTAGAGAACGGTACAGCTGTACGCAGGCCACTGCTGAAGGCGCTCCTTGCTTCAGCGTCGGCGGTCTCATTTCCATCGAGTCCGCAGTGTCCGGGGATCCACTGAAACACTATACGGTGGCCGTTTTCCTGAGCAAATGATACGAGACTAATGATATCAAGAGCCAGAGCTTGGTAGGCTGTGTGGCGTAGGAAGCATCCTAAAATGTGTAGCGCAGGTTTGCAGTCGGTGAAAATGCACCACTCCTGAGGCGGTTCTCCGCAGATGTGGCGAATTGATTCCCTAAGGCCCACAAGCTCTGCAGCGGTTGAAGTAGACTTGTGTCCCAAAATGAATCTGCGGGTCGTCTGTTGTGCAGGGATTGCGAAAGCTGCTGTTGATGCATTTGGAGACGCAGATCCATCCGTGTAGACGTGCACACATTTGTGGTATTCTGACCAGATGTAGGCAAGTGCGAGTTGCTTCAGTCCGCTAACCGGCATCGCAGACTTCTTGATTATGCCAGGGACATGCAGGCAGACTGAAGGCTGAGCCATTACCCATGGGGGCTGCAAGGAATGATGCGGCAGGGCATAGTCTGATGGCAACTCGGAGCGATGGAAGCGCAGTTCGCGTGCAAAACTGCTTTCCGGTCGCTCATCAAAAATCTTCGTCAGCGGGTGACAGCGGTGCCGTGTAAGCGCACGTAAATATACACGAAGTGGTTCGTGTGACAGGTAGACCGATATTGGGCACGCACGAGATTCCTCAATCGTGCCTTTGTTCGAGGCACAACGTGGTAATCCGAGGCATATCTTGAGCGCCTGTGCTTGAACACTCTCTAATGTCCGCAAGCAGGAAGTACTCATGTTAGAGAGTACAGGAAGGCTGTAACGAATGTAGCCAATAAAGAGGGTATAGTAAAGTCGAAGCAAGGAGGGCTCCGTTAGGCCCCATTTAATGCCTGCCACAAAGCGAAAACACCGCCATCTTTGTATCAGCGTGAAGAGGAGAAATCAGAGTTTTCGATGGTTGTAATGTTGCGTTTGCTCAAGCAAACGCAACATTACAACCATCGAAAACTCTGATTTCTCCTCTTCACGCTGATACAAAGATGGCGGTGTTTTGTCATCGGAAAGCCGCGGAACCTTATGCCACGAGAAAAATGAATAACCGAGGATAACGAAAAAAAATCAGAAAACGTAAATTGTGGTAAAATCGGCCATTTAATTTGCCGGGTACCATCTTAAAAGAGTAAAAATCATGCGCTTGAATAGGCGCTTAGCGCATTTGCTTGCATCCGTCACTGACCACAATGCCTGAACTTATCAAAACACTTTATATGCTAGCTCTAGCTACTTATTTCTTTTTGTTTGATTAAAACGCTTTCGAGTTCCTCCTTTTGTGTACTCTCTCCCGATATAACTAATTTCGTGAACGATAATTTCTCTTTTTCTAGAGGCGTTTTTCTGTGTTATTTTGATGTTTATCTATTATTGGGATTGTTTATTGCATATATGCTGCCATTTATTGTGGTTTTATAGTCATCTTACATTTCCGCTGACACCGAACAAATGTTCTTGTGCAAGCGACTTAGGACGGCAACTTTTTCGAATGTGAACTTCAACAAGTCGAGAGAAAGACGCAAGCCAGAGCGGCCTCAGCCTACAACAGTGCGACATTACTTTCTGCGATTTTTACGCAGGACATTGTGCTGCAGAGCTCGTTAGCCCTTTAAAAATCTCGTCTCTACGTCTAGAATGCCTGCAGGACTATGAGGTCATACACGGCAAACTCAATCGATAAAGTGTATCCTGCACTGAGGTAATCACTTGAACTTCAATGCTTAGACGAAGATGCCGTAGACGAAGTTCGATAATTTTCGATAACAAGCTCGTTCAGGAGCAAAACTCGGATTCCGTAGACCCTAATATTAAATTAAAGGGTAGAAATCTTATGAATATTTTCATAGCGAATGACCCAGTCACGCACAAGGCCGTGAACTGTTCTAGTCCGAAACGGTGGTTGTTGCCGACATCAGATTCAACATCTTTACATGCTAAACATTTCGTTACCACGTACTTTCCTTGCCATTTTGCACTTTTCTATCCTGCCCTCAATGTGGATATACTGACTGTTCGGAAGGTTGTGAAGGCTGATATTGTTTAGCTTTCCTTCGAGCGCACTACGTAGTCACTGGCTGTTTGTATCCCCTCATTCACAAACGATTGCAAGTTGTCTAGCCTTTTTTAACTAGCCCACCATTACTGACACATGCACCTTTGCCATGCACTGTGGCCGCACACAACCACCTTAGTAACTTGATGCTCCTGGTGCTGGAGCGCTTGAAAGCAATTTCTACTCTTCAAGTAAGCGGTAGCTTTGTTATTAGCAGTACTTGCCTTGGGAAGTAAATGGACACTTTGTCGTGAAGGGGCGCCTCGATTTGGATAGAGCTAAGAATGCATGGACTGACACATAAGATATTTTCTGCCAAAAAAAAAAAAACAATAAGGAATAGTTTCTGCCATCGCAAATAATTTGTATGGTATTTTTGATTTCATTTAGTCATGTCATCAAGGTCCAAAGGCAGTACATAAGAGGAGACAATACTCAAGATTTTGCTTCCTTCAACCTGAAAGACGCGGGTTCGATCCCGCCCGCGGAGGTCGCATTTCGGTGGAGGCGACATTCTAGAGGCCCGTGTACTGTGCGATGTCAGTGCACGTTGAAGAACCCCAGGTGGTCGAAATTTCCGGAACCCTTCACTACGGCATCCCCCATAGCCTGTATCACTTTGGAACGTTAAACCCCCAAACCAAACTTAATGTTTGTACATAGTTTATATACAGCTGTCGGGTTTTACTCATCATTAACCATATAATACTCTCTCAGTAATTAAACTCAAAGTTTCGCAGTTCTCGTTGTTTTTGTAGAGCCGATCCTTACTGCTGTTTCAACGTATGCCGGAATTACAGAATGAGCTTGCTTCAGATAGTGTCTTTTTTCAGTTTTTAAGCGGTTTATCTGTGTTGTCGTTCACACGCCTGGGAACACTCCACCGGCATATATGCTGTCATGCTTTGCGGATGCTCCAGACACCTCTGTCGTGGATCGGGTAGCATGCCGTCGCTCAGCAGGTGTTGTCGGGCGGAACAGGAACGAAGCGGTCCGGAGACGGATTTAGGGTGACCAAAAGGGAGAACTTTATGTACACTATTTACATTGTCATGGTAGCGTAAAAACTTGGTCGGAGACCGACCAGTAGATCGGCCACTCTACTCGAGAGTCAGAACACACACACTCCACTCCCTTCTTCTCGGAGTTTCTGTCGGCGAGCCGGGTATTCTCCTCGCAGACGGGACACCCAGGTCCTCCTCTCCCAGTCCGCTGCTCGGTAGCAGCCTGTGCCAGCGCGCCCAGCTAGCAGCCATTCTGGGAAGGCGGGTTTGGCCCGGAAGCGTCCCCAAAGTGATCCCGCACCACAGGCCCGCAGGAAGGCCGAACGAGACAATCAGGACAACAAAGGGAGGGTCTGGCATATGGACGTCTGCGAACGACGGCGCCTCTCAGTCTCCGCCTGTGGGTCCGTCACGGCCACATCTGCCGTTGATTAGGTCGTCCCAGCCCAAGGATCACAACACCCCCCAGTCGGCCTTGCGAGAACGCATACAGAGAACGCATGCTTTCATATCAGAAAGCAGTGTCACCTTATTAGACGACGGATATTTCTGAAAGAGAAACAACTGAATTGTTTAATTTCCGTTCATGTCGCACAGAGGAATGAAAATGTATCTGTCTAAAGACTTGCTGGTTAATTCGAGCTACACTTCGAATTCCTACTGTAAGTGCACTACGTTTGTACCTCTGTGATAAATGACCAATGTATTCTGCGATGTTATGTTCTGAGCTTCTAAATACAAGGGTGCTCCTCTCTTTTTCAGGGGACATTTGACCTGTATAACCAGACAAGTTAACATAAAACAGCACAATACTTGCGCGGTATGTAGACCGCAAAAGAATAATAGCACTAATGACGGCACCGTTTCCACGCTCTTATTTTTTCGTGTTTTTTTTTAAAACGGTGCGCTAAGCCCGTTAGCGCCGTTAAAGCGTCCATGTACCCTTCAAAGGTGCACGGGTGCTAGGGTGTTGCAGTTCATTCAGGTGAAAGGTACGTAAGGGTGTACAGTTGCTCGTTGATATTCGTTGAAAAACTTCGCAGTACTTCAGTAAAGCGTTTTTTAATCATGTGAGCTATTGGAGCTTTCTATTAAATGACAGCTGCAGCTTTGACGCGTGCAGCTACACACTAAACACGAATTATACGGGCGGGAGGTTTATCGGCGTTCTTCCGCCTTTAAACTACGCTTAGCCAGACGCCAGCACCGGTAAAACAGAGCACATGATACAAAAAACACCATATTCACACCAGCTACGAAAGGACGGTGTGTTAACGAGGTCCGCAATCGTCCATCCACCGTCGCTAGCGGAGTGGTTATCGGCCATTCCGACCGGTGTAGAAAAAAAACACCGTACGGCGACTGAGACGAAGCGAGGCCGAATTGCTGCTGCTGTTCAAAAGAACGCGCCATTGGGAACTGTGTACTTCTCTTTTATCTGTTTCGGCTTAGTTCCCGAACGAACCAGCAAGTTTTAATATTGGTGGCGATGCAACCGACAGCAGGAGGCGCAAAGGATCAGAAGACGGCGAGGGAGCCGTGAGTGCGGACGATGCGAACGTAGGCGGCGTAGGCGCTAGGCCTAGCAGCAAGCGGGCCATCTCGATTTGCGTTGCAGAATGGAAAACAGCGGGTTGTCTGGAGCCTCTCTTGGAACAGATATCGTGAGCGGCGACAGCGCGTTTGCCTCTGCTGCTTTTCGATGTACGACGGAGAAAGGAAAGGCGCCTAAATAACCGAGTTCACTGGAGTGGATGTTTTTAGCGACGGCTGAGCTTGCGCCGCTTGCGCCTCGCTTGGTTTGCGAATGGCGGTTTGGCGCCGTTGTGAGCGAATCCAGACAAGCGCTGGCTTTGCCGCACCCGTGACCAGCGGAAGAGCAGTTTCTACCTTGACCCGGCTGTCATGAAGGATATCCTTGAAGCCCTGCCGTTTCACATCCGTCTCGGTGTCATGGTCAGTGATTTTGCTTATTAAATAGTGTTGTACGATGAAGAAGTAAACAGGCTTGACGTAAGCAGGAGCATTGTGCGGCAGAATAGAGAAAAATTTTAGCGCAGTTATATTAAGGCACCATTGCTAGTATATGGGTCGTTTTATATGACTATGCGCCAGTGCTGGAGCGCTGGCGCATAGTTCTATAAAATGTTCAACCATTTTTGTCCGGATTCACAAGGTGAATGCCTCTTTTTGTGTGTGAGTAATTAAGTACTAAATTTGAAGCCTTATACTTCATGCAGATTGTAGCCTGTTCGTAGTTTCTTTTACTGCAGCTGATGTGTGCATCACTGCCAGGCATGTCACAAGAGTTTAGCTGCCTGTTTGCATCTAAATTCAGTGCTTATACTGCATGAAAATTGTCTGCTTGCTTGAAAATGTTGCTGTGAACCTTCATACGAGCAACAAGCAAGGGGTATTTGAGGGAGTATTCAATCTTTATATATCTTTTGGGCCTCTGATTTGCTTTCGCTCTACCTTGTCAAATTGGCCTCAATGTGCCTCAGTTTTCTTACTGCTCTAAGCCCATTTTATTGACACGGTATAAGGACACCTTTACCATTTTTAGGGACATTTGCGCTTAAAAACGTATTGTTCGAACGTATTCCTTGTATGGTTTTCAAATCTTTGGTAGGGAGGCCATTCAGTTTCTTTATCTCTTGAATAGTTGTGGCGGCCCACTAAATGTGATCGTGGCTCTGATGGGTAAATCATATGTACAGTCGTGTCTCTTTAACGTGGACACTTTGGTTCCCGAGCATAATTGTCGCAAATGATTCAACCATAATAAAGAATCAGGAAGGAAAAAAATTTTATACAAAGCTTGTGGCTAAGGTCTGCTTCTGCACATATTGGTGGCCAGTGAAGTGGAAGCTACACTAAGTGTTGGTAGCTGAAAGCACAATAGCCTGGTCGCCGTTAACCTAAAAGATAAGTCATTTACGACGTGTTTGAACCTTGCATTTCTTTTACTTTATTCATTAAAATATTGGGTTGAGCATTGTTTTTCTATTTAAAATTTGTCGCTTGGGGAGGGGAGACCACCCCTACATGAATTGACCCCTAGGGTAGTGCAGTGATTATGTGCCTGAGACTGAATTGCGACAGTATCTTTGCTCTTCTACAAGTGTTAGTAATGTCAGTGACATTTCGTTTGTAATTTCGCAGGACCACGTACTTACACCGCGCCTCCTCACCTATCAAGGCACAATTTTCGTTCATTGGTCAGCACCTTGTTGTGGAAACCTCATCGCGTCTGTGGGTTCTCTGCGGTTGTCAGCCTTTTGGGTGTTCCTTGTGGAAAATTTGAAGAAGGAACACTGTCAGCTGAGCATTCTTGAGCGTGATTTATAATCTTGGATTAAAATAAGCCATTCTTTGATGGTCTTGACCTTATCAGTTTTTAAAAACCAGTTCATCTTTCC
This sequence comes from Amblyomma americanum, assembly GCF_052857255.1. Lineage (NCBI taxonomy): Eukaryota > Metazoa > Arthropoda > Arachnida > Ixodida > Ixodidae > Amblyomma > Amblyomma americanum. The sequence goes on along the minus strand of NC_135497.1, from coordinate 385,929,509 downwards.
TTCAAAGCTGCCTCTTCTATCCGCCAGTAGATGTTGTACATATCTAGTTGTTTAGTATTGTTTGGAACACTGCTAGTGGAACACAAACTGTTATTGCTATATCTTACCATTGTTGACTTGTTATATGATGCAATTAGCCTGAGTGCAGCAAAAGTAAATCAGTATAACAAAAGGCAAATGGTTTGACTTCTATGCCATGTAATAGGCCTGTGTAGCATCTATGGATGTCCTAACATTGACGGTAGTCAGGGCGAGAGTTCCTGCACCTTCAAGAGATATAGAGTACGATCGATCCACAACAAGCCGCAGATGTGAATTCCTTGGGCTCCAAACTTTTGACAAATGCTGTACTTGCATTATGTGGCAGCGTGGAAAGACAAGTGACAAACAGGAACAGAAACACGGCATTGGCCCTAGGAGTCATCACCCAACCGTTTTTCTCGACCCCACCTAAGCTAACCATAGTCTTTATCTGTTTGCATCTAGCTCGGACAGCTTGCTGGCAACACTGTCAGCACTGTGTCATTTTTATTGTTTTGTAATAGTTTCCCGTTCGGCCACATGATGCACTTCCTAGCATTTATACATATCCTGCAGTAAGAAAAAGAATTGCTTAGTGATTGCAGATTTGGCCAACATTTAGGTTTTCATACAAAAATGCGCTTAGACAGAGGACTTCAGAAATACAATTATTTATTTATTCTCGAAATTTCCAGTCCTTCAGCTTGATCAGTTGCCATGGAAACTTTTCTCGAATTTTGCTTCACTTCGTCATTATATGAAGGTGATGAATGCCTTTCTCCCGATCAAACAGAATGCTTGCACCCTTACTACTTTGTACTTTGGGCGTGTCTTTTTTCTTTGCTTGAAGTGCCGTCATTCAGAATAATACCATGTTGAATCATTGCTTGTGTTTGATCATTATTCAGTATTTGTTGGTTAGATTAACACGCAAGTGTGCATGTTTGCATGTGTTTTCAGTCTAATTTTTAATTCCTGCTTCTGAATGTTTTTTTCAGATCAGTTATGAGCGCTGCACTTTATATTAGCGACAGGCTCCTTGAAACCGGTGGCTGCCTTTGTTTCTGTGCTCAGAAACTTTCTATAGATTATAGGCCTCCAAATAATGAGCATGAAGCTTTCTTCTATGGTGTTTTTTATGTGAATGTGTGTTGAAGTGAATGTATTTTATACGTTTTCTATGGTTATGTTTGTTCTATGTGTTTCTGAGAACAAACACATCAGTTAGAAAATTGATACCTATGATAATTTACTGTAGATATAGTAAGCTGCTTTAAAATGTACGTTTCATATTTTTTACGGTTGTTTGTAGATCTACATCTAGAAGTTAGCCACTGGGAATAACCTGCTGAGTTTAAGAAACTTGTATTGTCTGGTACCTAACATTTTTTTAGCTAACCTTATCTGAGCACACCAGCTAGCCTGAAGTGTGGGGAACAAGTGCTGAAGTCATCTGTGCATGATTTTTCATGAATTGCTATCATATCTTTATGATCAATTTATGTGCTCATTTCAAGTTCGTCGCTATCTCTAATACCTGTCCGAGAATTGTGGTTGCAAATATTGTTTATTCTCCTCTGTTTTAGAAAAATGTAGATTGCAATCAACAGGTCACCGTCACCTTTTGTTTATTACTTTACGCAGACTCTTCACTTTCTTTTCAGGTGAATAAGCTTGACATGTCATACCTAAGCAACCTTTTAAATGCTGCTGGTGTTAATATTTCAGTTACGTGTGTATCTTAGTAACTGACATTTGAGATAATGCAGTGCTATATGTACCAGCGGTCTCTGTAATTCAGTGTGATCAAACGTCCAATGGAATGAGTGTACTTCGCTTGCACAAGTGAAATCGTGAACGCGGTGTTTTGAGGACGTGCTAATAGCAATGTTTTTGTAAAGTGCTTAAAAGTGCTGTCTCGGAGAAAAAGTGGCTACCAAACATACACACCAACCTTGTAGTATTTCGGTAAAAGCCAAGAACTCTATTTTGTTAAAAATAAAACCACTGAGCACAAACTATATATCACGTTTTTGTGTGACCCTTACTGCGAATCCTTTTGCTCTTATATTGCGATATTGAGAGGACTCATAGACTGCATGAAAATGGTACTCGAAATATATTTTAAATTCTCGAGTGGAGCAGGCATTAAAAATTTTCTTTGAAAAGCTCTATTAAGGACTTCAAAAAAAACTGACATTAATGAATGGATTTCAAGCATGCAATATACAAGCGTGTTATTTTTTAAAACCGATATGGGCAGAGAGATAGCAAACATTATCTGTCCAATGTGCACCTGCCGCAGGTGGCTTCCTTGTACACTGTTCACGACCTTTATCTTCAGGAATTCGGTTTTTGAACCACAGTGAAGAGACAGTAAACTTTTACGAGAAGAAGAAAAAAATAATATGTTGCAAGAATATGGTACTAGATCCGTTTCGACGGTCTTGCTTTCGCTTTCTTTGTCCGCCATCTCCCCAACTCCGCTTTTCTTGCCCATTGCGGACCACCCCGTCACGATTCGTTTGGCCAGCGCCGGAGCCATGGTTCCTGTATTTTTTACAGAAGTGCCGTATACACAGCGGAGTCAGATCAAAGATGTTTCCTTGCCTTCGTCGCTGCTTGTTTTGTATCGGAGTACTGCGATACACTGCGACGTGGCTGTGGCGTCGTGTGTATGCATAGCGCCATGATATTGCCACGCAGGCATCCAGGAGAAGGAGGTGAAGACAGTGGTTTGATCCACAGTAATACTGCGTAACAATATAAATGGAACAGTGATAGATGAAATATCTCACCTTTGGCGCTCCATTGGGCTTTGTTCTTGATTGCAAACCGCATTCGAACCTGATTTGTGTGATTAACGAACTAGCACCGTTCCGCCTATATTGTTAGCAGTTCTAGTAGCGCTTTAAGAAAGAGCGAAAGATCGTATAGAAAAACGGACCGCTGTCATCACCTCCTCCTCCTTGATGCCGGCGTTGCGAAAGCTTGTCGCCTGCATGCACTGGACGCCGCAGCCACCGTTCAGCGTATAGCCGCGGTTGAAACCTGCTATTGTTACCGGAAGTGCTCCGTTTTTTTTAGTGTGAATGTATGGTTTGATATTTTATGTTAACTATGGTATTTTCTAGTGTGAAGTATTGTTGTCACACCCGTATTACACGGCTCAGAAAACCATACTTTGCACCCATTTCCAGTTATAGAGTTATAGGGTTCAAGTTATAGAGACGGAAATGCACCCTGAAGGGTGCAAATCTTTTTACAGTGATATACAGGGTGTCCCAGCTAACCTTAGCAAGGGTTCAAAAATACCCTGAGGAACTTTAGGACAACGCGACCAAATAAATGCATGCTGCTGGCTGTAGTACGTTGCAAGTCACACTATCTTTTTATTGTGCTTAATTTCATAATTAGTCGAGATTAATTAACCAACTTAGCAAGCAACGAAGATAGGCGAAAAATTCTCATGAGAAAGTTGTAGAACGGTCCACGAAACGTCCAAATGATCAGTTCCTAACTCCAATAAATTACGTATCGGCTTTTTTTCGCTCCGTGCAGATGCCCGCGAAATACAAAAAAAAAAATACCACGTGACATGCCCGCTTGCGCGCCACGATTTCACTGCTCTCAAACGGCCTGTGTAGGGATGAACAGATAATTTAGTCCGGTGTGCTGCTGCTTAAAAGGGGACCCAAGCAGCACAAGTAATTGGCCCAACATTGGAACTGTATTCGCAAAGCTGGCCCTACAAAGGACCAGGATGGGACCATCTTGTTGCAATATTGGGCCGATGGCCTGTGCTGCTTGGGGACTGTGTAGCGACGCGGAAGCTGGCTGTGCGATATAGGCCAGCGGTACAGTTCTCTTGGGGCGATTGATAGATAGCGACAAGCAGACAGAGGAAGCTTCCCGCACCGACACAGCGTCAACGTCGACGCTGCCTCGCAGCTCCTCAGAATGACGCTCACACTGCGCGCGTTTTCTCGCTGCGGTTGTCTTGGAATGTGGAGAGAGGAGGCGCTGAGGGAGGGCCCGAACGAGCAGAAAGAGAAGGGGATAGTCACATGACACTAGAGAAGACTGGAAAGCGCACCCTTTTCCCGCGTCGTCGTTTTGATCGTCTGCTAGCTCCCCTCCCGTCGCCCTTTTTGTCTCGAGGATGGCTGGTTCGAGCGATAAGCTGTTGGCTGCAGTAAACGTACTTATACTTGTTTGTTCGCTGCTTCTGCACCGTCGCTTCTTCGCCGTCTCAAGTCGCATGTTCATGCTGTCAAAGCAGCCGCCGAGTGCCCGGCCGGCCGGCCGGATGCGCGCAGCCTCCGCCTCCGCCGACGGCGTCACTGAACTGGGACCGACGTCACGGTTCACGGTCGGCGCCCATTGGCTGTTCTCGTCAGCGGCACGGGAAAAATAGGTACCGGACCCATCGCTCTGCGGGACGGCACAGCAGGCTGTCCGCGGGAGAAAAACCGGCTTGCGCGGGAAGCGGCACGCGGAAAACGTCCTGCGTTGCGCGTTTTCCCGCTAATGTGAGCGCGCCTTAAATCGCACAGCCAGCGCCTGCGTCGCTGCTGCTGCTGCTGTAGCACTATGTAGCGAACCCTGCTCCCTTGCATGTGCTATTCTCAAGCCCTGCTCACTCTTGAGGGAAACTTCCCGCAGGGACGCTGTGTTAACGGCGCCGACGCCACGCAGCTGCGCATTAGGACGTCCTCAGTACGCATGTTTACGTAACAGCGGTAGTGCCCTGTTCTCCAGAACAGCCGGTGTCGGCGTCGCCTGCGGATTGGTCGAAAAGGTGCACTCTAAGAAAAAAAGGAGTGGTCTTAATCCTTTGAGGGGGTAAATCCACTGACGCTGTGGCGACCCCCTTTTGGTGTAACGTTACACCTTCGTCGGGGGACTAAGTGCGCACAGTGTAATGTTTAGGCTGTTATCGGGGTAATGTTATTCCGTCTGGCCAAGTGTAAGTATAACCCTTTGATGACTAACGTTACCCCTCCTCAGAAAGACTAACGCTTAGGCCATGAAAGTGTAAACATATGCTTCACTTTCTGGTGCATGTTTGCGCCCACTCGGGATAAGCTTATGCTCAATCCCAGGGCGCAAACTTATACTCGCAAGGGCTACAGTTATTCCTGTCTAATGAGCTTACTACAACCCTCCTAAAGAGCAACTTTGCACCTTATCAATGGGCGTAACATTGCTCTGCAAGAGCATATGGGTTCATCTTTTAGGTGCACCTTTACGCCATGTTAGGAGCGTAACGTAAGCGTAAGCTTAAGCCGCGTTCAGACTACGTACGCTACGCACGGATCGTTGGTAAGGATCGTAAACGTAAACGCAAAAAACGCAGTGAGTGTGTTCAGACGAGTGTTGCATTGAGCGTAAACTACGCAAAGTCTGCTGCCAGCGCGGACGTAAATGTCGGTAGACCCGCGACTTTTACGACAAGCACAGATACAACTGTTACTGCTCGGCCAATGCGCGCATCAGTTTCGGTTTTCATTTTCCGGTCACGGGGCTTCCGGTCTTTTCAAATTTTGCGTTCAAAGCGACGCTCGGGCCTTTCCGACACATGCCGACACTGCCACATTGTCTCGGCTCGCTCGTGTTGTCACCGTGTGGTCTGCCCGCAGCTTCATCATGAACAGTGCGGAAGGTATTTCTATATTATCAGATGAGCTGCTGATAGAAGTGCGGCAGAGGCCGCTTCTGTACGACCAGCGACTAAAAACATACAGGGATAAGCAGCTACAAAACGACGCCTGGCTCGAAATAGCAAGCGCACTGAACCAAAGCGGTAAGTGCTTTTCGTTTTTTCCATCTGCGGACAAACTCGCAGCAGTCAAATGCTTTCCCTCGTCTAGAAAAGTGCGATTACGGCGCTGGGCGAGCGTTGACAATATTGTCGGCGGTGCGGTTCCCGTCGAGGCGTTTTCCCGGTGTTGTTTCGCTGTCACACATGGTGAAGCGGTGATTTGTAGGGCAAAAATTGCGGGCCCCGGAATTAGCGCACAAGTGGTGATTGATTGCGTTGAAATCTACGTGAGTTGTAGCGCATAATTGCTAGTCGCAACTTGCTCCAGCCGTCGACTGGGAGCCGCACTGTAAACTAACACGTGCAAGGTTGGCTATGGGAGTGGGTCACACTATGTGTCTCAATGGCACGAGTGTATATAGCGACAGGCTATGCTATCGATTTTTCTTTAATCAGCGATGCAGTGACCCCCTTTGTTTTTGATCTTAGCTTGCCGAACTCGAGCTGGTAGGCTGAAATGAACGTTCATAGCTCACTTTTACGGCAGTGCGCACAAATTTTCATATACCTCATGTTGGGCTGCAAAAATGAGATCAGCATAATATGGCAGCAGTGAGCTTTCTTTAGACGAACGCATTTTTCAGAAAAATATGTGCAATGTGTAATATGTAAACACGTTCTTTTCCTATGTTCAATGCAGTGCCAGTGCTACAGCATCGGTGGAGCTACCTGAGGCAGAAGTTCCTCCGCCTCAGGAAAGTATACACTAAGTCCGGCAGTGGCGCAGCGGATGTCGAGAAAGGATGGACATTGATGCCAAATATAATGTTCCTAGCTGACGCAATACAACGTCGAAGGTAAAAGCCAATTGCTAGCTCCTTTGGTACTCGGTGGCTGTGGTGTTTTACTGCAAAGCATGGGTTGATATATTTGGCTGCAGCCGTCATATTTCGATGAAGAAAGAAATAAAACCACGCTTGGTGTACCTACATTTTTGCGTAGACTAACTGGCCCCCTGGTGAAAAACAAAAATCTGTAGCCCACAGTACATCATTTGTACTCTGAATTTCGGCATTGGCACTTTACAGGCGATCTGTTTTAATAGCATGCTTGACATGTACGTAGTACTTGACTTCCTCACTTCCTGAAGTAACAACAATCAGTGGAACACAACTGATTTATTTTTTTCACCACAACCTACTTCATTCCAGAGCACATGGCTAGTGTTTCTGCTCCATTCTACTGTCACAAAAAGGCCACCGGGAGCAGAAAATATTTAGAAGCTAAAACCAGCCCATACAATGGGGCATCATTGACTTGTCGCGTGTTAACAGGAAGCTTATAAACAGCCCTGTGTGACACAACCTTGCATGCGGTATTCTCTTTGTGTTGTTAATTATGCTTGAGTTTATGTGTGCATATAAGCATCTTATGTTTTTTTTCCCATACCATCCACAGCCAGGCGAAAAGAGATGAGTCTGCAGTTCATGCGCAGTCGCTTGATCCAGCCGCTGACTCGGCTGCTTCTGTTGAAGGCTTATGCCGCTCATTTTATATAGACAGCACTGAGGAGGAGCTTGCACTGCCTGATGAGACGGAAGAGTTGTCCACTTCAGTGTCTGCTTCAGCACCGATGGAGCCCAGTAATGAAACACACTTTCAGCCTGCCCATAGCGGCCAGCCTGCCCCAAGTGGCCAGCCTGCCTCAAGTGAAACGTCTGCGCCAGGCAAAAACTTCGGCAAGCGCGCGAAAAGAAAGAGGACAGACCTTGACGAAATAATGATGTCAACTCTGCAAGCGAACCGGCAGAGGCTGAATGACTTGACGACGGCTACCATGTCCGTGGACGACGACGAGCATTTTCTTTTGAGCTTAAAAAGCCTTCTCGGCAAGGTGGATGGCCGCAGAAAAGAGCAGCTTAAGCTGCAAATTCACAGTTTGTTAATTGATGCAGCATACCCTGAGAGTGGCGAATAATTGGTGAAATCGTTTCTCATATCACTTGCCACATAGCGCTAAACAGACATGGACGCAGGGAGGCGAACAGGACGGGCGCTCGTCCTGTTTGCCTCCCTGCGTCCGTGTCTGTTTAGCGCTATGTGGTAAGTGAACCATCACCAACTCGTCCAAGCTTCCACTCTGGTTTCTCATATCATTTTGATTTCAGCTTCAACAGCTGAATCATATGCTGTAAAGCCAGATACGTGTTCAGGTCATGTGAAACATGCAAAAACTGCAATAAGGGAGTAATTACTCATTGGCATCCATACGGCTACAGAGCAGAAATATACAGCTTCCACGGAAACTTCGCAGTTAAAGATAACTGCGTCCTGGTTCGGCGTTTGAACCCAGGACCACCGCTTCACCGGAGCAGTTGCTCTACCAACGGCGCTAATTGGGGCGGCAAGCTTATTGTAGGGCGAGAGTGATTTGATCAATAACTCGAAGTGGGAACAGTGTTGGTGAAATGTTTAAGGGGAGATGCTACTCGAAACAAATTTTTTTTTAATTGACCCAGAACAACGAAACTTTGTGTGCTTATACTATTTTTTCTGCTTTCTTCAGAAAACTAATTAGTTATTTTTTTTATCATGCATACTTTTTGCTCAGCTGCTACCAAGCATAAAACAAAGGCCTTCTTGCGCACATGCTTTCGCATAGAAATTTTTTACTGAGAATGAGGAGCATTAGCTTATTTTGCAGCTTGGTAACGTAGAATCTAAATAACTAACCAAAATTTGCTCATAAAATTTTGTAGTATTAAAAAAAATTATGATCATTTGTATCGTTATTTTCCTGGAGCTCATTACTGTTGTATCAACCCTTTGTAAACTTGCATCAAAGATATTGAAATTCTGAATAGATACCTGCAGGTTACACATTCTCTTTTGTATTGTTGGGTCCTTTAGCTTATCTCCACGTGGAAGTGGAGTCTTCAGTTGCCGAAGGGCTGTTCCTAGGCGTTTCGCAATGTGATTTGTGCAGTGCCCTTTCTCTATAGTTGTAGAACCATACACGTGAGCCTCTGATATAATTGCTGCTTGTTCATTTTTTTTTAAATTTCAACTCTTGAGGAGGCTTGCATATGAGTCGGTGTTACTTAAAATGAAGAAAGCAGTGACACTACCACAGTTCTTCCATGTCTCACGTGACATAAATGCGTCTTTGATGTCACAGCCGTCGTTCAGCTGTTGAAACCATAACCGAAACATCCCGAGAAAACATTTAGTTATTAAATATTTTCTGCCTGTTTCCCATTCTTTCAATTTTATTTTCGCTTCTTGCTCTAGTTTGTTTTGTTTGCTCTTGCTTCTTTGTATTGTATTTTTTTTCTAATATATTAATCATCTTTCATTGTATTGTATTTCTAATATATTAAACAAGTGTTCACACTGCCTCTCCTTGTGCAATTTCTTTGGACTCGTAAGAAACATTACTGAAATAAAATTATAATTTTTTATTATTGCGTCAAGTTACTGAACAATGTCCTGAAAATTGCATGCAGTGCAAATGTCATTTGCCAACAAAATAAAGTACTATGAAAACACTTGTGTTTGCAAAACATTACTGATATCTCTGCACTTATACAATCCAGTCAGCAAAAGTAAAGCAGACAGTCAAAGCAAATCATTATGTCAAGGCGTCTGTCACTTGAACAGAATGCCACAGAGAAATATTAGTTCCAACGTAAATTCTGCGTTTACACCCATTGCCAACTAACAAAACCCGGACCATGAAAATAGGTAGCAAAGCTGTCTCTTACTTCAGATGCTCTCCTAGAGTAAGCATTAGAGCCTTGCCTAATCATCTGTGGCAAGGACTCTGTGCTGTTCCTCCATTCACCTGAAATAAGTACACCTGCACTGTTTGTACTGTCTCCAAACTGTGGTGGACAATAGCCACCTGGCAGCCTCCCCTCCTGCATCAAGTAATTGTGCAGAAAAACACAAGCACCTGAGACTGCAACCGCATTCTTTGGCAGCAGACTCATGCGGTTCCGCAGGACCCTCCATCGGGCACACAAAATTCCAAATGCATTCTCGATGCAGCGTCATGCTCGGGAGAGCCTGTAGTTGTACACTCTTCTTGGCGTGTTTGGTGGTTGGATACCAGGGTTCGGCTTCATCAGGTTCACTTTTAAGGGAAATGCATCGTCTCCTACCACCACAAAGGGGAGCACAGGGCCACCATTGGGCAGGGCCGCAGGGGATGGGAAGGTATCGTGTGCATTTTCAACGACTTCTCCAAGCCCGCACGACGAAAAAACACCACCATCACTTTCACTACCAGCAGCCCCTATGTAAATTGTTGTAAACCTGTAGCCCGCGTCGCAGGATGCCATGAGGTTCATACTGAAGCTGCGCTTATAGTTAAAATACACGGAACCAGAGTTTGCCGGTGCATCCAAATGAATGTGTTTGCCGTCAATAGCACCGACACAATTTGGAAAGTTCCATCTCCACATGAACTCATCAGCAATGGAATTCAGTTTCCTATGGTCTAGCCGCCTCAGGACCCTTGGTTTTAGGACCTTGCATATGGCAATGCAGACTTGAGGAACCAGTTGCGAGATAGTTGATTTCCCAACCCTGAAGCTGTATGCCAGGGACTGGTAACTGTTTCCGCTTGCCAAGAACCTGGAATATAAAAGACAACATAGGTTTTTGCTGGCTTTGTCTAAAACATTGCATGCAGACAACAGTTGACAGCTGCTCTGCAAAATGTGCTTTTGTCAAGTGGCACCAGTTCATTTTCATAGACTACGCTGTGAGCAAGAGGCATGATAAAGGACAATTTTACTTCTGACCAAAAAAAAATGAGGGCCCACCTGTGCAAAAGCCTTTACTTTACGCACTAATTAGCGTAGCGAAATCTAAATGCTATACATAAAGCCTTAAGCAAGTAGAAAAGCCGCGTGAATTCGCTACATCAAGAGTGCATTGCACGCCCCCCCCCCCCCCCCCCCTCCCCGGATATCTAAATATGCACTTGATACGGGCTTCGGAGCCTTTGAAACTGTCTTTAAAATATGCCCATCGCTGTGACTAGAAGATAAATCCTCTTATTATACATGACACAACAGCTTTCTCTCTGCAAAAACAAAAAAAAACAGATTTCGCCAACAGCCCTCCGCGCAGCTCGCTAGCATCCGCGTCTACCATCTGAAGCAGAGAAAAGAACGCAGAAACGCCCAGATAATGCTTACCTTAGCGCTATAGCCAAACGCTCAGCAGATGATAAAGATTCTCGCAGTGGCGTTTGTTGTACTTCAATAAGTGGTCTCACAAGGCTTTCGAGGAAGTCGAACTGCTGCGGTGACATCCGCACGAAGTTGTAGAACAGCGCAGTGTCGCCAGTCCTCAGCTTCGCAAAAAGATTGTGGAAGTCTCCGTCTACGGCTCTGTCAAGGAAGATTTGGCGCACCCACATTCTTCTACGACGCCGCCGTCGGCGTTGGTCAAGGGCATACACGATGATGAGCTCATTTTGAGCTTGAAGTGCCTCGACCTCCGCTAACATCCGCCTGCTAACCGGCGCCATGTTGAAAAATGCGGAGAGCAGTTTTCCGAGAGCGGTGATTGGCCGGTCGTAACAAACGTATCTTAACCGAAGGGCTCGTGTAAACATCGGCGGTTTTTAGTTGCGTAAAAGGAAGTGACAGCAGTTGCGCAGAATGCGATATGTACGACGTTTACGGCGGTTGCGACTGTAGTCTGAACGCGGCATTACCCTCGCAGGCGCTTTAGTTACCTAATGAGTTTTTTACAACGCTTCTATGGTGCAACTTTGCACCACGTCAGTGGTCATAACACTGCTCTGAAAGTGTGTATGTTTTGCTCTTTTAGGTGCATTCTTACGTCTCTTTTGGACGGGTAACGTTACCGTCCAGAGGAATGTATCCCATATTACAGTGTATTGTTACAACTTCTCGAATGTAAGGCACAGGCACGTTCGCTGTGATACTAGGCATCCATTGTTCTTAAAGTAAGATCGTTTTTGGGCTTGTAAAGAAAACCACTTCACTTTGTAGGTGTCGGTAATAGTGCATCTACTTCAATGTATTACACACATCGAAACCAAACGCAGCATTACAATACACCTACAGAACAAAGCTGCTTGCTGAAAAGGCATGATAAGCACCTCACTGCCATCAAGTTCACAGATGTTTTTCTCTTCCACATTCCTGGTTATGTTCGTGTTAGTGCGATAAGTTTGTGGCGTGCGGTGCTGCACTTCAGAGTACAGTTTAGGACTCCAGTGATTGCACACCAGTATGCACGACCGGGTTTATTTCTTATTGAATTTAAAATGGCAGCATAACTCAGCAGTCTTCTGTCAACGTCATGATGGCATCCATTCTCCAAGCGAACCTGTGTGACAAAAAGAAATCCTTGAAACATGACGGGCAGTACACACATTTAACGCATAAATTGTAATTATGAGATCAAAATTTAATCTGCGACAATTTGGTCTGAAGCGCGAAGGCGTATGTGTGGTGTTTTCCAAGCGAGCATGCTGTACAGGCCAAGAAATAAGTAAAAGAATGAACAACACGAGCGCTGGATACCAAATCATGATACTGATTGAAGAACATGCATGCCCCACTAGCTAGACCGAACTACGCTCCTACATTTGGTGTGCAGTACACATATCTCACATGCAGTGGAAGTATAGAGCGCAGCTCCCACTTCCGTAAATGGCCTAGTTTTTTTTAATTACAGCGTTCTTTCGGCGTTGATTGAAAGGGACCCGATTCTGCAGATGAAATCTGCAAGACGTAAGAAACCGTACCGCAGTATATTTGACGCTTGTAAAATTATAAGCAGGGCGTCTTCACTCACCCCGTTGCTATCGTGCATGCAGTGGTGCTACCATTTAGTTAAGAGTCAGTGTATGACCATGGAACATTTTTTACAAACAAAAATGACCTGAAGTGAGCTCTTATTCAGCTGTTGTCCAGTTATGCTTTTGGCGCTAGCAAAATTGTGGCTGAATTTTTGCCGCCTGCGCGCAACAAAAGCGTATGTGCACTGAGATAGTGCGTTTCTTTCTGCAACAACTTGCAATATTATATAAGTCAGCTTCTTCAAAAGGATGTTTTCCGACCAAAAGTACTCGTTTACAGACAGCAGTCTCGCATTTTCAGAAAAAGGTTGGATTCCCCTTAATCTATTTCGGGACCGACTAAACCATCTCCCCTTTCGTGGCAAGGACAGGAAGTGGTAACGAATACTGTGGTAAATGTCTCGAACCCAGAGGACACACTCACATTCTTCGAGCGAATGGCCGCCCGGATGGCCGGATTGCCGCCCACTCCGGATGGCCGCCCACTGCCTGCAGCAGAGTGTAGGCAGAAAAAGGAGGGATACCGTCCTTCGTCACAGAGCAGTGGGGAGTGGGTTGTTCCTTGTTCTGGCTAGGAGTGCGTGGGGGAGGGGGAAGGGAAGGAAGTTAGTGCGACGGTGTTGTTTAGTAAAAAAGTTTTAGAAAGTTTAGAGTGAGGTAGCTCACTACTTCCGGCGCACAGGAACAAAGGCCCATTCCCTTCTATTTCCTGCCTAGCTTCTACTGCAGTGCTACCGAAGGTTGACTTCATGAGTAGAATTGTACTCTTGATGGCTCTCTCCAGGCCACTGTGAAGTAAACTGGCGACATTCCTGAGTTTACTCAGAAGAGGGAACTTCACTCTTTTCGTTTCCACAAAAAATGCGAGTGTCGTCCGGGAACGAGACCTTCTGGTTGGAAAACAAGCCTCGCGGAGAAGCTGACTTACACATTTCTGCAAATGGTCTATTTTGCAAGTTGTCAACTCTCGTGAGGATTAAGTGACTTGAAAATGCGATAGAAAAACGTTTGCGGGCGAAGGTTAAGCAGGGCCATAGCAGCATGGAGTTAAAGCTCGAGTTCGGGGGAAAAAAACAAGCCCTTTTTCTGCATTAAGAAGAAGAGAAAATCCCGACCGCGCCACTCAGTTGCATCTGGAAAAAAGATGCCATATGGCTTTGGGCCTCATCATAAAAAAAGGTTTGTACTCCAGTTTAATCAATCTTTAAACTTCAACCACTCAGAGCAATCATCAAGGTTACGAAAGAAAGTAGGACTCACCCTCTGAAGCTCAAAGACCACATTAGCTGCACTCATGCTTGAGGTTGCATGCATTTTGCAACGTACACCCGCCGCCAAGAGTTCAAGAAAGGCGACTGTGTCGAAAACAGCCAATTGCTTCATATCTAAAACTTAATACTGGAGATACAAGGGTGCATGGCACAATTTGGACCATGACAGTTAATATCTATTCAAGATCAATGAACTGGCGAGGGCAAAGTTGGGTTGTTTTACTAAAAGTGAACGTGAGCGTAAGTAATTGTCCACCACCACCCGCCCTCTACAAAATACAAGCAGATAAACATTAGACCGTACTTACCAGGACTAATATGGCGTCATCGCAAAGTTAGCCTGTTGGCAGGCTATCGAAACGCGTTATTCGCTCGGCAACTGAACACCACAGGTACAGATAGCTAGACAGGCACTGTCCAGAGACGCGAAGTGCAAACTGCGCCCTGCGGCAGCTTCCAGTACTAGGCAGTGCCACGACAGGTAGCAGTGTATTCGCGGAAGGACGAATGAGCGAACCCACCCGTCCTCTGCACCCTTTCTTTCCCGCCCTTCACCCTTTCCTCCTTTTGCCGGCAGATTTTTTCTTTTCCTCTTTTCGTTCCCCCGCGTGTGCTTTCTTGGTGGAGGGATTTAGCATACCGGAGACATACTACCGGTTTTAGGTACGCCTGTTGTGCACGTGCGGTGGCCCTTCCCGGCCGGGTGCTTGCTTCTGCGCATATGTAAAAAAAATTCCTTGGTTAACTGTCGGCATAAAAAGTCGCCTGTTTTCTTGACCGCTGAATACTGAAAAAAGTGTGCGGTAGGAAATATGCGGAATGTACATATGCTCTGCGCTTCTCGCCTCTAAAATGGCAGCCACTATGAAGGTGGTGCAAGCGTGCTTTAATATAAGTTATTTGAAATATTGTGTATAAGTAAGAAAATGAGCAAGTGTACGCACTTGTGCGGAAAAACCCTGTTTTCGGATTCTGTTCCTGCTAATTCTTACATGTACGACAAATTGCTACTACTATTGCTAGAAAGAAAACTAAAAGTTGACAAAGCTCCGTTATATATCATTCTTCAACACCTTACGGAAAATAAGTAACCGAGTACAATTGAAATGACTCCCTCAGAAATGTATATGAATACCGGGGTGAATTACAGCCTCAGGAAAGTAACGTAACAATTACAGAAAACTAGGCTGTTACTCTTCCGTTACTTTCCTCCCAACATTTATAGTTCCATGACACAAATTTACTCAGACTGCAGTGAATTGCAGCAGCTTGTTTGATGATTTGTTCTTTTAATAAACTGCACATCTCCAACCAAAAATTTTAATTTTAACCCAACGTTTCCAGGCTGACTCGGCTCCTTCATCAGGGGTGACTGAGGGCTGTAGCTAGCGTCTTTTAAGTATGGAGGGGAGGAGGGGGTCAAAGGAATGACAGCTGTGATGCGAAAGGCATGGTGGAGGGAGAGAGGGTGTTAAGGCTGTTCGTCACGTTGTCGCACTGTGGGGAGGCAGTCAATGGCGACTTTTTTTTTTGTTGAGTTGAAGAGCGAAGTCCCTGGGCATATACTGGGGGCAGGTTTGCTTTAGTGCGGTTGATGTTGTTAGGGGTGGCTTGAATGTGCCAGGATTCCAGAAGGAGCCTTTTGTGGTAATTTGTACCGGTTCCCAGGATGCGGGTTTCTTCGAAGTTGATTCTATGGTCGGAGTCCTCGGAATGTTCCAACCAAAAATTAAAATTTTTGTTTGGAGATGTGCAGTTTATTACAAGTCTTCAAACCCAACCAGACAGGCAAATCTGTCAAAATGTTTAGTTTTCAATGATTTGTTCTGCGCTGTTAATTTCCGAGGGCAATTGTTTTTCGAAGCTGCGGTCAAAAACGTTCCTACGTTTACTCGCGAAGCGATCAGCGGCTGCACTGATCACATTTAGAACACCTTGCGTCGATTTTGGGTGTAATGAAACGTAAGCTGCGGCGCCATCTGAAAAGACAGGGGTAGGGGGGGGGGGGGGGCTACAGAGCGGTCACGTGATACCTCTCGGGAGGAGAACTTCCATATAAGACGGCGTTGACCCGGTTGTGGTGCGGACATGATCGTGCGCGATGCTTCTCGGCAACCGGTCTGTTGTCGCTCGGTCAAAAAAGAAAACTGCATGCCGTCATGAAAGCTGTACCTTTGGTTCCAGCTTTTTTTTTTTTGAAAAAAGGAACTGATTACCTGTAATCAACTACAGAAAAAGTAATTGAATTGCCTGGAACTTTGCCGTTTGAAAAAAAAGTAATAAATTAATCACAAAATTGCAAGAAAGTGCAGCTGATTACAAGCAATCAATTACGTGTAATGCGCTACGTACAACTCTGGTGCTAGATATCAAAATCAAGCAAATGTCAGCTTGTAGTTGTCACAGGAGAGCAAATCAAGCCAATGTATACTAAAAATACAGGTACTAGTTTACTCATATTTACGAAGCCTTAGGCAAACACACATATATATAATCGATATAATGTGCATGTAGAGATGGTCCACAAGATGTGGGACACAGATTTGTGCGCTGACCTGAACGTAGTGAAATTTGCTCAGTCTAAAAGCATAATAGCCAAACGGGCGAGTTGGTGGTACATATTGGTGGAAAACAGCGCAACGACGCAGACAGAGTGGAAGAAAATACAGGACAAGCGCTGACTCACAACTGAAATTTATTTACGGAAAGCAGTACACTTTATAGAAAAAGTGGCCAACTTATCAGCTAGTACATAGACAAAACCCAAGTTTCTACGTGGCATCGAGGAATGCAACCTCACTGTCATATAATGAAATAGATGGCTTACTGACACATAACCTTGTTTTTTTCTTCATGTGATATGCTTCCATAATCTCACGTGTTAATCGGGACGGGTGTTTGTAGAGGATATCACAGTAAGGCAATGAAGGAAAACAAAATTGGCAGTCTCGAACATGGTCAACTAGATGATTAGATTTGTTAGCTTCAAGATTATTTGCATGCTCTTTCAAACGTGTATTGATGCAACGCCCCGTCTGCCCGATATATATTTGTCCGCATGACATTGGGATTTTGTACACAACCTCTTCTGTGCATGGCACATACATTGTCTTGTGCTTAACCCCACAAGTTGTTTCAGATTCTTTTCGTTGCTCAGCCTTTCTTTCCAAAACAGCACAAACCCTTTTAAGTTGCTTGGGAGCTGAAAAAACCACCCCTACGCCATACCTTTTTGCCACATTTTTAAGATTATGTGACATGCGGTGTACGTATGGGAGGATGGCAAACTTTTTCTTTTCCTTCTCTTTGCCCGGACTAGGGACCAAAGATGGATTCCTAAACTTTTTGGCTACCTTGTTACAGCCCAATAAGATAACACCATCCGGGTATCCAGCTTCCTTCAACCTTTTAATTTGTTCGTTGAAGCTGTTGGTTGCCATATGAATACAAGATTTTGATAATGAGGACAAAAGAGATGAGACCACAATTCCTGTTTTAACTGTTTTGAAATGATGCGATTTATAATTTAACAGCGGTTTTCCCATCCTTGGACGATATTCCCAACAGACGTGCCCCGTCGCAACCTTCAAACTCAGATTTAAAAATTGTAGCTTACTATCGACCGTGACCTCAGTGGTGAACTCTAGACCTAAAGCATTTTCTTTAAATACGTTTAGTACATCAGTCATGCGCCTTGAAAAGTTAGTTTTTCCTACAAAAATCAAGAAGTCATCGACGTAACGAAAGATGCGTGACGCCATTCCCGACAGATTTTCCTGGATACCACGATCAACAAAGGACAAAAATATATCGCTAATCACTGGTGCCACCCTAGATCCAATGCAAACACCAGTGATTAGCGATATATTTTTGTCCTTTGTTGATCGTGGTATCCAGGAAAATCTGTCGGGAATGACGTCACGCATCTTTCGTTACGTCGATGACTTCTTGATTTTTGTAGGAAAAACTAACTTTTCAAGGCGCATGACTGATGTACTAAATGTATTTAAAGAAAATGCTTTAGGTCTAGAGTTCACCACTGAGGACACGGTCGGTAGTAAGCTACAATTTTTAGATCTGAGTTTGAAGGTTGCGACGGGGCATGTCTGTTGGGAATATCGTCCAAGGATGGGAAAACCGCTGTTAAATTATAAATCGCATCATTCCAAAACAGTTAAAACAGGAATTGTGGTCTCATCTCTTTTGTCCTCATTATCAAAATCTTGTATTCATATGGCAACCAACAGCTTCAACGAACAAATTAAAAGGTTGAAGGAAGCTGGATACCCGGATGGTGTTATGTTATTGGGCTGTAACAAGGTAGCCAAAAAGTTTAGGAATCCATCTTTGGTCCCTAGTCCGGGAAAAGAGAAGGAAAGGAAAAAGTTTGCCATCCTCCCATACGTACATCGCATGTCACATAATCTTAAAAATGTGGCAAAAAGGTATGGCGTAGGGGTGGTTTTTTCAGCACCCAAGCAACTTAAAAGGGTTTGTGCTGTTTTGGAAAGAAAGGCTGAGCAACGAAAAGAATCTGAAACAACTTGTGGGGTTAAGCACGAAACAATGTATGTACCATGCGCAGAAGAGGTTGTGTACAAAATCACAATGTCATGCGGACAAATATATATCGGGCAGATGGGGCGTTGCATCAATACACGTTTGAAAGAGCATGCAAATAATCTTGAAGCTAACAAATCTAATCATCTAGTTGACCATGTTCGAGACTGCCAATTTTGTTTTCCTTCATTGCCTTACTGTGATATCCTCTACAAACACCCGTCCCGATTAACACGTGAGATTATGGAAGCATATCACATGAAGAAAAAAACAAGGTTATGTGTCAGTAAGCCATCTATTTCATTATATGACAGTGAGGTTGCATTCCTCGATGCCACGTAGAAACTTGGGTTTTGTCTATGTACTAGCTGATAAGTTGGCCACTTTTTCTATAAAATGTACTGCTTTCCTTAAATAAATTTCAGTTTGAGTCAGCGCTTGTCCTGTATTTTCTTCCACTCTGTCCGCGTTGTTGCGCTGTTTTCCACTAAAAGCATACTTAAAGAAAAGTTTCACAACGCTCTGGCAGTGTTCACACGTGTGTCTAGGATTCACGCTCACTTGCGCTCGCATTAGCAAATCAGTCGAAAAGCTTCTAATGCGGGATCACTTCAAACCCTTGAGTGTACTCCTGTGAGCAGGAAGTCAGCGCTGTGCATAGACAGCAAGGACAGCACGGCGAGGGGTTAGCGTGGCTTCCGAGCTGCGCGTCCGCTGCTCTATCCCGCCTTCAGTTAGTCATCCGCCGGGTCACTGAACGTAGACCCTGTATGTAAGAGGGGACAAGTATTCCTAGGGAGTGTTAACATTGCCCCGCGTCTAAATCATGATTCAAGTAAGAGCTTTTTGCGCAGGAGCACAATAGCGCTCGGCGTCGTACATCGGCGAGACCAGGAGCTTCGCCGAAAGAATGAAGCAGCACAAAGCGGATTAAAAATCTGGAGAAGAGGACTCGCGACAAAAAACTTTTTGGACTAATTGCTGCAGTGACACGTGGCCAAAGGCGCCTTCTTTCTTCCCTTTCCTGCCCAGCCCTTGCTACAGGAATTTGCGAGTGTGCCATGAGAAATGTGAGCTATAACAAAGTTTGAGCACTCTTTTATTGATTACACCATAATTATTTATGACAAGGACGTTTTCTGCTTTCTGTTTTTCTCTTGGCGTATAGCATTCAAATTCATTTTCAAATTTAATGGAGAAATAAGCAAAAAAAATTAAATTGCCAGGGAGGAGTAGAAAGCGTCAGAGGACCCAAGACTCCTTCCCACAAATCAGTAGGTTCACCTGCCTATGCGCCACTCAGCATTTCCCTATTTCTTTCTGCTCCTTTGTAAAAGATTACCTTGGGCTCACCCCCAGCCCTGTTAACGGCAAGGCTGTCAAGGGCAAATTGCATTTGCATTATCGCTCGTAACATAAAATGAAGTATTATGTAAACCACGAATGTCCTACAGACGAGCGTGGGCTTATGGTGCAAGTGTAATCATGACACTAAATCAGGGCCCGCCGATCTTGCCATTACGTGCAGCTGAGCGCGAGGAGGAAATATGCACTGCTTGAAACGGACACAGATTAAATGCGCATAGAACGTGAGCGTTGGAGCTGATCGCCGCATCATGTCAAATTAAAGCATGGAATGTTTTTAGTGGCACTAGAAACAGTCTATATGGAAAAAAGATGTAAGCATTTGAATTCCGTTTTGAGCGTAGACTGCTAAGCTTAATCTTTTTACTTGATGTATTTGCCACACAAGAGAAATCGACCTTTACAGAAATTCTTTCCCGCTCCTCTATGAAGTCGGCACGCGCATCGAGGCACTTCACACAAAATTCTCCACGAGCGCCCCATCGCGGCATGCGAGCGAAGTATAATCACCCCGCTGTTTTGGGGGTAATAAAGGACGCGTAGTTATCAACACTGGTAGAGAGGGGAAGTAGGGTGTAAGTTTCCTAAAAGGGGGTAAGTGATCAGTAGAGTGCTTTTAACGGGTGCAAAGTTATTCCTAGGGTCCTCTAAAGGGGGTAAAAGTCCTTTTTACCCCTTTCTCACACCCTTTTTTCTTAGAGTGTGGCTGTTACAAGAGGCTGCAATAGATGGCGCCAGCCACAACAACGACACACCGGATCTTCAGCAATCGAAGCAGCCATGAGCAACGCGTCAAGTGCACGGGCCTCTCAAGCTGCTACGCAGAAGACCCTTACGAGGCAAACACGCTACCGCAGGGCCACCCAGGCACGTTCGTACGGCTTGGTTAACGCGGCGCTTCGTATGTACGCCGTGTAGTCGCGTCATGCCCTTAAAGGCGCAGGTCAGCTGTCCTCCTCATTCTTTTCCTTGCGCTAGTCAAGTGAAATCAGCAACGCGCTCGTGCTTGATCGCCATCCGTGAGCGTAGTTGAGAAGCCGCAGCGGTGGCTCAGTTGTAATGGTGCTCGGCTGTTGACCCGAAATATGCGGGCTCGATCCCCGGCCGCGGTGGTCGCATTTCGATTGAGGCGAAATTCTAGAGGCCCGTGTTTTCTGTGGTGTCAGTGCACGTTGAAGATCCCAGGCGGTCGAAATTATCTAGATGCCTACACTACCGCGTCCCTCCTAATCTGAGTCGTCTTGGGAAGTTAAACCCCATAAAACCAACCATATACGAGACTGCGTGCGTTCTTCTCGCGTCGTCTTCTCACTGTTCTTCCGTCGCCGCGACTGGCAGCAGGTCAGTGACCTCCTATCTTCCCATTCGTCGCCTCCCATTGGATGTTCTCTTCTGCAGATGGGGAGCAAGAGCTCCTGCACCGATGGTTCTGCGAAACGGCGAACCAGCCGGTCTGCGGGAGAGAAATTGGTTTGTGCAGGAAGTGGCGCACAGATATCGTTGTGCGTTGTTCCTTTTCCCGCTAGTGTGGGCCCAGAGTAAACGAGCCCGGCTGTCTCCCCCTTCACGGTGCGCGGAACTTCCTGTTTTCAAGAGTAGCCGACACGGCGACGTTTTTTCACGCACCAACATCTTTGGGTAAGGGAAAATACTTTGGGTTGTATCCTTGCTTCTATGGACCTCCTGCATGTTTGTAAACAAACGAGGCGGCGCTGCAGTCGCTAGCGAGCTCGTGGTAGGCAAAAGGTCGGGGAGTGGCGTCGCGGATAGGTGTTGAGCGCGGGTTTTCAAGGCTTGTAGGCGCGTTTCCAGTTTCTGCGAATCATAGCAATGGTCGATCCTTCCAACTTGTAATTTGTTGAAGTACACGAGCTCGCGTTGGCCACGTGCGACGTATTCAGAGAAATAGTTTGCCACTGTATTGTATACATGGTTAGTAGTAAACATGTAGAAAGCGTTCCTGCCGTTTATTTATGCGCTAGGCATTGAATAAAACAAGTTTTCACACTCTGCACTAGCCGGAATGATTTTACTTCGGGACAGTAGTGAGCGGAAGTGCTGGCGTTGTTTCGTCGGAGCAGACATGCGCTCATCGTCTGCTGACATACGTACGTGTCGCGTTGCGCGAAAAGTGGGGACAGCGTCGTGTCCCCGATCTCCTGTCTCGCTTAGCGCTGTTTTTAGCCGCATGACCACGCACCAGCCAGGCCGACTTGTCCTCTTGTTAAGCTGGTCGATTTGATGAAAATTTTTGATTTCTAGAATTATTTTCTTTCCTAGCCCTGAAGTCTAGTTTCGTGACGAAAAATTATAGCAAAATATTGAGTACAAATTTATAAATTACGCTTTTTAGAAGTGTGGTCGTCAAAAATTGTGAGGTAATTTCTTTGATTTCAGTGCCGCATTTCTTTGACCAAAGCGAAAGCGAAGAAGCCATAAACGAGGGAATGAACTTTAAGGTTCGTTTTCTGACCTCTCACATTTTCTGCGACTGGATCACCGCTCACCTTCGTAATTCGCATGAAAATCAAATGATTCCATTTGTCGCAAACTATTCCTGAGACGTTGAGGAGCGTAATAAATCTCGATTTTTTTCCCTACACGTGCAGTATTGTGTTAGTTATTTTTTGTAAGAAACGTTTTCATGTAACTATGCATGCATAAGTACTGATCATATAGAAAAAGAACTAATCACGTCATCGTACAAAACAGGGCTTTATGTACATGCTGGCATAAAAAAACTGCGCACTATCTACTCAATTATTTGAGACCTTGGGGGGACTTGACGACGGTGTTAATTATAATTACCCAGAACTGCACCAGGTATAGCTATAAATAAAAGGAATGACTGAAACTAGCGTACGAATTTCATATTTGCACCAATTTTAGTTACATATCGCATGCATGAATAACGAAAACACTTTTCATGCCGCGTCCCCTCTCAGTCTCGCCACGTGTCTGTTAGTAGCACGCCTGCGGCTGCTTCTTTCCAAACAAGCTTCGCGATCACGTATTACCTCATAAAACATGACACATGCATGATGCAATGAAAAAGCATATGACGTTTAGCACACTTAAGGTACGCTATTCTAAGCACACCAACGCGACCGCGCAAGATTGACACAACTTACCAGACTTCTTTCTACTCGAATGAAATAATTACGTCGTCATATCAAGAAACAGTTTCAAGTAAATACTAAATGCCACAAAACGCGCCATTAAAACATGGTGTGCTATTAACAAAAAAAAAAGAACGCATTCCTTGAGGGCTAGTGAACCTGTCGGCACCCCATGCACTCCGGCTCAAGGTGATAAGTACGTGTGCAGCTGCATATGTCTTTTTTTTTTCCTTGAGCAAATATCAGCCTACTATCCTGAAGTTAAGGTGAATGAACGCAGTAACTTGCATGCTATTAAGTGCATTGAGTGGCAGTGCCTATCGACTCCCAGACTTCGTACTTTACTACCGTGGCCCAATGCCTGTTAGCCAGTTTCCGAATGCGGCATTTATGCTCGAGAAACTTATCAAGGCTACTTTAATATTTTTTATGCTACTACGCGGATGCAGCAGTGACGCAGCTGGTCAATACATGCTGCTTCTGCAGTGCACAGGCTTGAAGCAGCCGCCGGTAGCTGCGGCAGCTGCGGTAGGCACGGGCAAGCGGAACCTGTTTTGCCTACCATGCGAAAGTCGCTGCTAACATCAGCGCCACCGCATCTTCGTGACGTCGCGGGGTGAAGGAGGTCCATAGCTTCTGACCGAGCGGCGACAGAGGTGCCACTACAGCTAGCTTATGCGCCTGCAGGCGTGACGCATTCGAATAACACGAAGAAAAAAAAAATGCAGGCCTTACAAATGTTATGTAGGTGGCATTTATTTTGTCGCAATATGTATTGTCTGCATGGAAAATTAACTGTGATTTGTATAATTCAAAGCACCGCGCTGCCGCGGTGGCTTAGTCGTTATGGTACTCGGCTGCTGATCCGAAAGACGCGGGTTCGACCCCGGCCGCGGAGGTCTAATTTCGATGGAGGCGAAATTCTAAAGGCCCGTGTACTATGCGATGTCAGTGCTCGATAAAGAATACCAGGTGGTGGAAATTTCCGAAGCCCTTCACTACGGCCTCCCTCATAGCCTGAGTCGCTTTGTGACGTCAAACCGGATAAAAAATTTGAAAAATTCAAAGCATAGTTATACTACCTTCCTTCACATGCTTGACCTTCACAAAAATAAGGTCAACTCTACTGCATGAATTGTGATTTGTGCTCCTTAGGTAATTATGAATCCTTGCCAGAAGTAATTTCATTGGCATCGTATCTGGTTGTTGCTCTTTACAAATGCTTTCAGCTAGTGAGCAGCATTCTACTGTGAGCCTATATCTAGGGCTGCAAAATCTTGCCGTGCTTTAAATCATTTTGCTCGTACTTCCATCCTCCGAATGTCAGTCAACATTAATTGATCGGTGCAGGAAGAGCGCTAGAAATTACAAACTTTTTCCCTTCTCTCAGTTCAGTTTTTAGCATAATAGCCGGTGTTTCTTGTTCTGTACAATACGACGTTTTCTCTCAAAGTCCCTTTGGAACAAAGCCAGCGACGAAGACAGCTATTCTTATGAAGGCACCCAAATTCTCTGTATGTTTGCGCAATACATCGTGTTCTTTGCTTAGCAAATGCTACTAATCCTGGCAAGAAGGGAACCCAATATCAGACGAATCAGGCAATGGAGATTAAATTAACGACGCCGTATTTTTTACCGAGTAGGATATGAGGAAGAAAAGAAGTAGTCATGGTGATTTGGGAGCCGGGATATGAGATACAAAACGCCCTAGGGCCCTGTTTTGTGAAGTAGTTCATAAAAGTGGTAATCAAACGAAATTTACGCAAACGATATGCGCTCTAAAAGTGCGTGCGAAGAAGCTTCAGTGATTTCTGTATTTTTGAAGGATGACCAAAACATAAAAGGCACCATAATTATTCATGTTTCATGCGGCTGTGGCCTTTTAAGCACTGCAAGCGTGGATGGCATCGCTATATGCTTCTTTGTGATGCCGAGATTCCCCTTCAGCGCGAATCGGCTACTGCGCTTGTTCCCTCAAGCGATCTTACAAAAAGGCGGCATTGGCTTTTTTTGGCGACTCCGCTGGTGGCTCCCAAGGAGCTGTCAGCTTTCGTATGTTGGTTTGCACAAAATTGGGCTCTTTGTTCTTGGTAATGCAGGAATGCATTTTAAGCCTGCGCCTTCACCTCAGCGTGTTTGTGAAGTCTCTGTGTCCGTCTGTCCGCCTTAACCACTTGAAAACTCAAGAAAACGAATTACACTCGAAAGAATTTTAAGTTTCTGCGGATTTAGAATATATTCCTCCTGAGTCAGCAATCAGCAGCATGTGTGATGCTTTCGATAAATCGGTTACTGCCGTTAAAGGGAAGCTCAAGCACGTTTCGAAAAAAATGAGTTCCCTACGTCATTTTATAGGTTTTAGTGCGCTGAGAAGAATATGAGATAAAAAAAAGCGGGAATAAACGGAAAAGCTGTTTTTTAGAAGAAAATGCGCCCCGTCGCCTCGGGGCGCCCAGCGAGCGCAGCTCTTGCCCGCGTTTGGCTCGGACCGTCATGACGTCATCCACGGGGTCCTCCGGCCGGCACCGACGGCGTTGCTGCGTAGCGCGTTGCTTCAGCTGGCTTTCAATGACCACGTTTTGGAAATTATGGATAATTCAAGCAGTGTTGAACCGTTTGGACTTTCACCATGCATGTTCGAGCCATCAGCAGCTTCAGAAAACGGCGGAACCAACGACGCCGCGGCGTGCGCCGGCAGCGAAAGTCAAGTCGCGACATTTTCACGTGTTGGAAATCTCGACTGGATGGATGGATGGATGGATGGATGGATGGATGTATGGATGGATGGATGGATGGATGGATGGATGGATGGATGGATGGATGGATGGATGGATGGATGGATGGATGGATGGATGGATGGATGGATGGATGGATGGATGGATGGATGGATGGATGGATGGATGGATGGATGGATGGATGGATGGATGGATGGATGGATGGATGGATGGATGGATGGATGGATGGATGGATGGATGGATGGATGGATGGATGGATGGATGGATGGATGGATGGATGGATGGATGGATGGATGGATGGATGGATGGATGGATGGATGGATGGATGGATGGATGGATGGATGGATGGATGGATGGATGGATGGATGGATGGATGGATGGATGGATGGATGGATGGATGGATGGATGGATGGATGGATGGATGGATGGATGGATGGATGGATGGATGGATGGATGGATGGATGGATGGATGGATGGATGGATGGATGGATGGATGGATGGATGGATGGATGGCAGTTTTTGTTTTCACCGATAATGGAGACCCCTTACTACTCACCGCCCCCCGGCACGCAGGCGTCGGGGGCGGGTGCCGGAGCCTCCGCGACTAGAGACTAACTAAGAGACTTTATTTCTTCGCGGCCTCAGCCGCCAGGTGGATTGGCTTGTTTCTGCCGAGCGGGTTGTTCGCTGCGCAGCAGGGCTTCTCAGCATTCTCTGCTATCAATATCTTCGTCGACTCCGGGGTAGTCGGCGCATTCCCATATTCTCTACTTCCGGGTAACCATGGAACCGCCGGACTTTCGGAACCTGGACGAGCGCGCAAACCTATTCCGAAATCGTTGAGAACTGCAGAGTAAACAGAAAACTGGTGCCGCCGCTGGATAAGAAGCTAAGTAATAGAGAAGCGACCGCATGGCGGCGCCTGCAAGCCGGGAATTTCGTTAACCTAGTATGGACCTTCCACGTCCCACCAGGGTAACACGAAAACTAAATCCCGACTGATACATATATTTTGCGTAGGTGCATGCGCGTTCATACCTTTTATGTAGGTGCATGTGCAAGTGGAAATAAAGAAAGGAAATTGCGCCGAAACGTGTACCACTGCTGCATAAAAGCCTGGCCACCAACTTGTTGTAACGCCTGTAAACAAGGTCTAGTTCAGATCACCGGCACGCTTACACGAGTCGCGCGAGGTAAAGCATTTGTTTGTTCATTTATTTATAGTTCCTTGCCTAATTACTCCCGAAGGTCTTTTAGAACTACAAAAGAATGCCAAACTGGATGAGTTGGAGTGGGTTTACGGCTGTACTGCAGCGCGAAGAGACGAGGCGACCGGGAGGAAGCTCTCGTGCGCGCTATTCCTTCTGTCGCATGTTCGGGCTACGGTTCAACCACGAAACTTCTGCATTCATTTCCGTACGTTTTTTTTTTGCATGCTGAACACACTTTTGAAAAATAATTATGGCTGCGTTTCAGAGCTCGCAGCGCTTATCATCAAAACTAGTGGGCTGCGAGATGTAGTTGCTGCTGTAGCGTATCGATATAACCAGCAGAATTACTTGTGGATGATATACACGTAGGGGTACCGCGGCTCGACAACTTTGCTGTTCAGACTCAGGGACAAATTTACACGAATTCTAGCGCCATTGTCGATCGTCAGCCATGACCAAGCGCTCATGAATGCAAATGTTTGCATTGCTCTAGTAGGTTAGGCATATATAAGCGATTTTTTGTTCAGTTGGATGCAGCTGCATGACCTGCGCGCTGATGAAAGATTGAAAGAGTTGCTTGTGCTGCCAGTAGGTGCAAGCAATCAGGAAAAAGCAAAAAGGCACACAGTGCGTAACGAGCTTAAAAGAGTTCAAGACTGTATGGCTCAAAGACAGGGCTGGAAGTGGCCTTGGCTCAGCATTGATGTGAACCAGCTGGAAAAGGCGAAGAGTTTGCATACAGGTAAGAAAGTAATATAACGAAAAGAGAAATATTAGTGCACATATTTTGTGCAGGCAGTTTTGGCATGCTGCGCACCACCAGATTGTCTGGTTAACATGCAAGAGGCTGAGGGAGAACAACCGACGGATTCTACCAAGCCGTGTGCTGAGCGCTGTTCGAAAGACGTACCATGCCAAAACTGGTCTATATACAGGCTTCAAGCATTACACGGAACGCCCAAACGAGAGAAAGTAAACGGCACTGGCAGATGATTACGTTGATCTGTGGTTCGCCAAAGCGCGGGCCGCAGCGAAGCAAGCGCAGCCGGACGGCCGGCCGACTCTCCGTGAATGGCTACACTTCCGCCAGTTCTCTCTCTCTCTGCCGTCCCCCCCCCCCCCCCCCGGCCCTTCCGGAAGCGGCGAGGGCAAGTCAGCGGCGGGTTTTTAAGAAGCGACTGCAGCTCTTTTTGCGGACAGAATCGGGGAAAAATTTACGCACATGATTTTCAATGTCCTTTCTCCCTAAGTTTCATGCGATTTGAAAACCGTTTCAGCTTCCCTTTAATCGCCTGTAGGTATTTATGGAAGGCATTTACAGTTGCAAAAATTAGTGGTTTGCAATAACAGTTTGTTAACGACGGCTTCGCGGCTTTACCTACCACCACCTTTAAGTCACATATTTAGAAAGATGCGAATAAGCTGAGACATGATTATTGTATTGTTTTGATATTTCTGCTATTTTCATTTTACATGTAATTTCTCATTTGTATTTTTTTTTCTGTCAGCGCAATGAGAACGCTGCATTGCAGTGATTTTTGTAGCCCTCCGAATCCTTCAATTCTTATCAATTTTGTGGTATATAGCATTTGTGTTCGCGTGTTTCCCTTCATGCACATGTCGCTTAAATCTTCCTTCTTTTAAGAGTGTACTTTTGTATTAGTCCACAGGCATCCTTCCAGCAATCTATATTTGTCTTTTCATTTCCGTTCCTTAATAAAGAAAGCGCACAAAAGCGAGAAGCGCACCAGAGAGATACAAACGCAGGATCGACACTACTCGAACCATGAAGAAAAAGTCGGCCGTCTCGGTGAAATGAGGAGGAGCAAAAGAAGTCAGGGTAGGCGAAGAAAGGCGCGTGGGTCAGTTTAGCCTTTGAGGACAACGGTGACCCTGAATGTCACCTTGTGGGAGCAGGCTCGCCTTCACAAGTAGCCGCTCACAGCAGAGAAAGGACGAACGTTGTCTCCAGCGTGCTGTCTACCCTAGTTTTCCCAGCGCCTTTGGACAATTGGACGCGGAGCAAGGTTGAGCGGCACACGTGTTTTCGCTTTATGGCGACTATGATCCCTTGGTCGCCGTCTTGGGCGAGGACAGAAAATGCAAGCGGCACGAAACGAGTGCGTAAAGATATGTGTAGTGAGAACGCGTTGTGTTAATATGTGTCAACAAAACACGGTCCAAAATACATAGATTCCTGCAGTGCTATATTTTCGGCGCAGCACGGATTGGGCCATATTTATCCTTCTCTTATTTTCGACAAGCGTCCACTTCGTGCACCTCGGCTTCTTGAAGAATTGCCGGCTTTCCTTGTTTAGCATCTGGCTAAACTGGCAAGATTTTTCCAGAAAACAAGATTTCTTACAAGGCGACTGTCATGGCAAAGCGCTTCAGCGCTAAACCAGTGCGAAGGCAGAGATATATTAGTGAAGCTTGGCAAATACACGAAGAGTACAGACTGACCCCATCCTCTGTCGAGTGAAACGCAAAGCCAAAGCAGTCCTGCTGCTGTGAACTGCCGCTGACACAGAGGCGGATCGCAAGTGGCGAAGTTGGTCAAAGAACGAAAAGAAGACAGGCGATGTCGCAAAATCTGAAGTTGTGGCCCCATAAAATGACCACAGTTGATCAGATTGGCTGTTATGCAGATTGACTGTTATCACGGTTATCGAACGTCCGTGCTCAGTAGGAATAAAAAGCTCGCATTTTGTCACGCTTCCTTGATATCGCGTCCTACAAGAGGTGGGCATAGTACAACAATTATAATGACATCGCCATGGCGGCGAATAAAGAGAGTAGATCTACATCTTGTTACGGGCCGGGTAGCATGGCCGGTTGTTTCGATGCAGGGTAGCGTTGATTGGCCGGAGAAGGGATCAGGAAGCAGGGAAGCTGACGTTTGGGACAACAAAAACACAAAAGCAGGTTTACTGGAACTTAGAGAAAATCATTTACATATGTTACGAAAGAAAGAACAAACAATCAAGAATTAAGAGTTCATAACATCGAGCGACTGGATGAGCCTCGTCGCCAATGCCCAGAGCGATCGTTCGTACTCAGGACGCTCGTTAAATACACTGAGATCCACCCCTTTCACCACACGATTCACAGATCGGAAGAGTCGCCGCACATAGCCCGCAGAGCCCCGTGGGAATGGGCGAGGAGGAGTCGGAGGTCCGCTGCTACTTAGTCCGAAGTTGTCAATCGCGGCCCGCTTCCCCCTTCGACTGTACACCGTCGGTCGCGTTTTGCGAGGAACTGCAGACAAAGGGAAGGTCATCTCCCGCTCTTCGTGTGCGTGGGGAAGATTGCAGCGGCTGCTTCCCAGGGAGGCATCTTTTTTCGCAGGGTTCCTTGGGGGTCCACGATCTCTCGAAATCACCGCTACCACGTGGTCATCCCCGTCGATGAATCTTCGCTTTAATCGCCGGTGTGGATCCCGTTCATAGCAACCTGTAGCAAAAAAAAAATTAAACAAATGTGATCATGAAAGCAGAGCTACCCACCTCAAGGAGGGCTCGAATCAGTGATAAAAAAGCATTGCATTTGGGCAAAATATAACAGTTCCCGTGTCGGGCACCCTAGTTCAGGGCTCCAGCAGCCTCGGCTGCCCGGCGAACTCTAGTAGTAGGCTGGAGAACGCATTTTCCTTCTGGTTTGGTGTCGGTAATTTAAGGCGCCCGTGTGTGTGTGTGTGTGTGTGTGTGTGTGTGTGTGTGTGTGTGTGTGTGTGTGTGTGTGTGTGTGTGTGTGTGTGTGTGTGTGTGTGTGTGCGTGTGCGTGTGCGTGTGCGTGTGCGTGTGTGTGTGTGTGTGTGTGTGTGTGTGTGTGTGTGTGTGTGTGTGTGTGTGTGTGTGTGTGTGTGTGTGTGTGTGTGTGTGTGTGTGTGTGTGTGTGTGTGTGCACACACAAATTGTTCCCTCCTAACGTATCTAAAAAGGAGACGAAGCTGGCCAACCACAACTGGCTGATACATAGACAGGCGAAAGCGGGAAAAATTGAAAAAGGCAGGGGGAGGGGGGGGGGGGTAAACGTAAATAAGTTAAGTAAGCACCCACGCCACTGCAAAGCTGCATCCTGTAATCCCAGGCCCTCAGATATAAACGTAGATAGTCGCGCTCTGACGATTTGAGGAAAATACAAATCGCTTACGCGATGCAATTAAAAACATGTCATGCGCCCTTCATCATTGATCATGGCACAAGAAAGGCAGAAATTGCAAGCAGTAAGGAAATATTTCAGGAATGCCACACACTAGCCGGCAATGAACACCGCTGTACCCCCAGCTAACCTTCACCAACAAACATCCGAACATCAATAAAATTTCAATGAAACGCTTCAGCATCAACTAAGTGAGTAAGCGGCTTAACAAAAAATCCCCAACTTTCCCTCGTGCAATTTACAGACGACCACAAAATGTACAAAATTACATAGAACACCCCACAGTCAGTGCAATAAAAACTTGTAAGTTGCCTGCCATGCCAAACAATTCATTGCTGTTCTTCCATGTCATGTAAACGACACTGGTTCAAGGCATGCATTCTAATTATCAACATGTGTGGAGTTAATCTGGAACTACAGGAACGTTGTGTGCACGCTGCAGTGTGGCGAGTTCTACATTAAATACGTAGGAGAGACTACCCATTCAATCCAAATATTTTTAATAACCACCACGCTCACGTAAATCACTTCTGCACCTTCTCTGTATAACAGGAGGTTCCGTAAAACACTAAGCCAACGTATCCAGGAAGGTAGCCAGATAGGCTCGAAATACCTTAGAAGAACAGCGTGGAGCATTCTTGAACCTTCACTCGTGTTAACCGCCGTGACGCCAAAGATCTAGGAGTGCGTTTTCGTGAATGTGTACAACACAAAATGCTGTCACAAAGATAGAACGTAGAATTACTTGGATGCTGCGCTGACTGTAATTGGGCTCTAATGTGTTTTCGACACAAAACAAAAGCTGTCTTGCCTTTCCTATGATCACATCCCTGGAAATGAAGAATAACCTTCTATGATCCATAAGGTGACTCAAAACGATTTCCTTTGTATGAGTATGTGTGCTGATGTTGTTAACTGTAGTAGTATTAGCAGGAATTCGGAAAGCAGGAAATTAGAATACCGTGAATATAAGTTTATGAGCATTTCTCTCTAATTAGCGGCCTGGTGTCCTTTCTAACCTTTCATTCTTAATCACTCGCACGTACGTGTGAGCATGCCCTAAGTTTCGAGGATGAAAATTGTGAGCCTTGTATAACTGCGGCCAAGTTGACCTAAATTCTGGGAGACCTTAAACCGGGCCCAAACAAAGTCGCTTTCGTTCCACGAGTAATTCTCAGGTGCGATCATTTTGACAACGAGACAGGGCTTTGGTGTAACAAGTAGAGCGCTCTCGAAAAGGTTCGTCACTAAAATGCGCTAAAAAGCCCGCTTAAGGCGTGCTGGGATACGCGAAGACTGCATGTTTGATAGAATCATTGCTGGACGTAGACCAAATTTATTGGAAAAAGTTATAGAAAGCAATGACACTTCACTAACCCTTGGCGTTGCTACGCGTTGAGTTCCGCTTGATCAATCCAATGCAACCAAGATTTTCTCCTTGCTGCGTTGCGCTCGCCGGATTGTACACAAAAAACCGCCTTGCCTCCAGCCTCTCGGTTACGACAGTCGAGGGCACATAAGCACAGCAATACAGAATCACTCACAAGGCAGAATAAATCAGAAGACACATAAATACTCACATTTTCCCTCCGTCAGACAGTACTGCGGTTATCTGACACTTAGTTACTCGTTAACGTGACATCCGAGTGTACTCGACCAGGTAGGTACGGACTGGAAAACGGCACTTAAAAGCCTATTTCTGCGCAGGCGTGTCGTTTGCTGCCGTGTTTTACGTGCGCTAGCATCTATGAGCACTATGATAATTTTATGCATCAGAATGTAGATTTCTTCATTTGACTCGATGTTGTAGTAACCGAAAGGCCCGCTGCACACTGCAGGCTGTTCCTACGAAGCGCTTTTCTTCGGTCACCAGTATGTCTTCGGCATCATTGCGCTGTGCCTGCTATTGTTTCCATTAAACGCATTTCGTGTACAGGAATGTAAGCACGACCACTGCCAATTTCAGTTGCTCTTTCCGCACGTATGTCAGAGAGATCGGCGGGGCAAAGGACTCTCCATCTTTCGGCTATCGGTATCTACCTTAATCATGTGTCAAAGTATGCTTAATTTTAATACATTCTATGACACTTGGCCAAACGGCTACGCAACGCTGTCACGCACGGCGAGAGCTTCCGAATAAATTAAACGCGACTTCTGGCCTCAGAATTCGGGAAAGCTGGCTTCTCTGATAATATTTATTCAAGCGTTGGTAAATTAAGCGAAATTATGCTTTTTTGCGTCAAATAGCATAAACCACGACAAAATTTGTTTTCTGTAGTGCTGCGACTCAGTTGAGCTCGCGATAATTTCTTGATAAAGTGGCGCACCACGCGGGCGACAAAAGAGCCCTATTTGTAAAGGGTGTTTATGGCCTGCAGGAAGGATTAAGAGCGGATTGGAATTGAAACTGCATGTTAGGCTTACACTTATGCTTGATATAGACCAACAAAGTTTTCGCTGCGATGGAGCACCATGATGGTATATCGATATAAGTCGGAGCGCGTGCTAAGCGCCGGCAAATTTAAAATGAATGTCGAACTAAATGTCACGTTTAACGCATCAATTTTATCCCTTTGATAACGCAGACTTGCTGCAACATAACCGTGCTGCGGAAGTATGCTCCGGAAAGATTTTGAGCACCCGAACGGCAGTAAGGCGCGGCCGCGAAGCTGCCGCCGCCCGCAGTCCCCACAGAAACGCCCGCCCAGCGGCATCCCTGTCGGCGAAAAATGGCCGCGCCGGAGAAAGGCTCTGGATTCTGGTCTATAAGCACTTAGTCTGCAAGTTGCAATCCGCTTTCACATGGAGCATTCAATTCGTGCATGCACGGTAATGGCGATTGGCGTGCGCTTGAGGGAAAAAAAGTAAAAAAACTCGGGAAATGGTCTTTCCGCTCGTGAAAAGTAAAAGGCACATCCTCCCACGTTATAAGAGTAGGCGAATGGGGGAGCGCAGGAGGCTGGCTGAAGTTGAGGAGGCTGGGGAGCTGAGGATTAGGAAGCGCCAGAGTTAACGGGGTGGCGGCAAGATCTAATGTGCCCTTACTTTTGAAATAAAGGGCTTTCCCACAGCGCACCAGCGGTGTGCTCAAGAAGAGGCTCCCCCTCTGTACGCCTGAATAGGCCGAGAATGGAAGCTTAAAGCATTTGATCTTAACATCCAGCACGCAAGAACTCCGCATAAATAGTTGCTGCCTGTCACATCGCCAATAACGCCAGCATGTTGTACGGCAGCCAAAGTGCAGGCCATTCGCGGCCCGCTCTATGCCCCGAGAAGCTTTGACGATTTCGTGCCTTCATTTTTCGCACTAGCTACAGACTGCCTATCAATTCAAACAGATTGCTAGAAACATTAAATTCTTAGTACAATATTTAGGCGGCAAGTGTATATGCAGCATTATAAAAGCTCTATTTCTGATTTTCATTCATCATGGTCTTGGTAATAAATTGCAATTCCGAAAGCAACTGATGCTTCAAGAGGAAGCTAAATGTAAGAAAATAGGTGAGATTCCTAACCTTTGAAGCAAGTATTGCGCTGCCTCGAGAAAACTGGAATATTTCGCTTGGCATCCAAAGCTCGAATGTTTTCTTTCTTGCTAGGAATATATCATCCATTGCTGCCCCATTTCGTATAATTCTTGTTGTAGTTTAGTAGATAATTTTTCGCATCAAACTTCATTCTTAATTACGTGCCGAGGCTCTGAAACCGTAAACAAAAGCACTCAACAATGGAAAGCACTGAAACAAATTGCTCCGGCCATTTTTCAACGCGGCGCCTCCTATCTCCACATTGTCACGTTTATTTTTTAAGTGTGTTCTTTTCTTTGCGATGACAATGAAATTTGCTAATATATTCAGTGAATAAAAATTGCCACCGTGAATAGTGAATGCGCCGAGGTTGAGAATCGCAATAGTTCTTACCACTAGTACTTGCCGAGGCTTTCATTCGATTACGCTGCATTTTTGTTCCCCGAATACGAAAATCGTCCTTTTTTCATTGCTTCCTTTCCGGCAATTGATTGATATTGGGGTGGTGCCTCTTGGCTCTCACTACTTTTCCAGACTCTGACTTCCTCCTTCGACTTGGCATGTGAATTCGAGTTCTTCTTGTCCAGGTATGTGCGTCGTCCAAGAGCGGGTCTTGTGTGCCTAAAAAACAACTACAGACAATGGGGTGGTTCTCACTCGATACATCCAAAAAAGAAGACTTTGGCCACGAAGTGGTCAGAAACAGATTCGGTGATAGGTGCGGGAAGGCAGGCGAGGTTTCTTTGAAGCTTCGCCGGTCTAAGAACGTGCCTTGCACGTCAAGTATGTTTTGGAGTGGGCTGGTCTGCAGATCCGATACTTCACCTTTTCTGTTAGTCGGCTCTTGTACTCTTAACTTAAAAAAGAAAGAAGAGTGTCGCTGACTTCTAGAATAGCTCACGGAGACTGCACCCCCCCCCCCCCCCCTTCCCTTAACGAAAACCGCATTGGGGCGCTTGATTTTTCTTTTGATACACGAGAAAAAAGAAGTTTACTACAGAGGTCGCGGTGCTTTTATTTTTTCCAGCAAAATGACGCCTCAGGAACACAAAAGAGCATGGAGAGAACGTTAGCAGGCCGTGCGGAATGCGGAAACAGTGAATAGTTTCGTTTTCGAAAAAAAAGGGCTTCTCTGATATCATATGTTTGAGAATTTAGCAAAACAGGCAGTCTTATTCGTGAATTGAGGCGGTAATTTTTGATGTCAAGAACACATCTTTGTTATATTCTGATGCCATTGCTAACAAGTACTTGTACAAATATTACGCAGGACACCGAAGACTACTTACGTGCTTTGAATGCGAAAGCATTGTTTTTATCTTTTTGGTTACAGGCGCGAAAACAGACAGAACAAAAGGTAGAAAGACGGGACGGAGCGCGGAGGTGGAAATGATGTTTGCTTGGTGTAGCCCTGGTAACTAGAAGCGTAATGGTCACACTTGAAACGCAGACAACGCTAACAATATGAGTGATACTTGTTTTGTTGCGAAGCTTAAGGTCAGAAGAAAAATTTACGAGGCAGCCATCAATGAGGGTTCAAGTTTCACTGCTTCCTGGTCGTTTAACCTCGCCTTACTATGATATTACTGATGAGTGATATTCATTATCATCATCATCATTTATTGATCCCTTAAGGACCCTTCACACGGTATTACATAAGGGGGAGGTGACGTACGTAGGACAATACAAGAACAAAGCCAAAGAGGCTGAAAAAAAAGAACAAATCTAGTAAAACATATATACATATATTTAAACATACAATGAGGGAAATTAGGACAACGAATACAATCAGTAACATCAAATGAGAACACAATTAAAACAGTTACAGAAAAAAAATCAAGTAGAGAAGGGGTTTTACAAACGAGTTGCTCAAGCACATCAAACTAAGGGCGAGAAAAGAAATGTATACAGATTTAATGTTCAAAG
This sequence comes from Amblyomma americanum, assembly GCF_052857255.1. NCBI lineage: Eukaryota > Metazoa > Arthropoda > Arachnida > Ixodida > Ixodidae > Amblyomma > Amblyomma americanum. The sequence continues at coordinate 385,893,002 of NC_135497.1, read as the reverse complement.
ACAGGCAGTAACCGGTGTTTGAATTTGACAGGGTCACTTTCCTTGACAGTAGAATCTGGCATTTCATTCCATTCCTGTATTGCAATTGGTAGCAATGACTTATTAAAAGCAGATGTTGATCCATGCTGGCGCTGTATACTTAAGCTATTCAATAAGCTTCGAGATGAACGTGTTGGTGGATGAAGAAAAGATTGGCGCAGATGCGTGAAATGATGGAATATCTTGTGAAAGAGGCATAGTCGTGATATCTTGCGGCGAAAGACCAATGAGGGGAGATCTAGTGATGATTTTATACTGCTGATACCGATTTTGTAGTCGTATTTTGAAGATATGAAGCGAGCGGCGCGGTTCTGCACAGATTCTAAAGAGTTGATGAGATAAGTCTGATGTGGACACCAGATTGCGCATGCGCATTGCAGATTGCGCATTGCTACTCTTCGCTTACAGCTGCAACTGAAATTAGGAGCTTCTTTCAAAGTTTCTTGCAGACTGAACACGCGAGGCCGAACTTGTTTCCCGCGACCAGACGTTCAAACACCTGCGTGGTACAATCGCAGTTCGCCTCTCTGTTGCGCAGGCACAATTCCTGGTACTTGCAGAATCGTCTCATCTTCTCGATATCGCGAGCTTGCACGTTACGGTACTCTGTCTATTGAAGCTTTTTCTGCACTGCTCAGGCGAGAAACCTCATATTTTCATGCAGCCGTCACTTGCACTCGCATTCGCGGCATTTAGGGAACATTTATAGCCGGAAACAAGTCAAGAACGCAGCGGCAAATCCCCTCAAAGGAGATCCTCCAGCTAATGGCGCCGACCGATGGTCATGACATCGCCGTTAACCGCATTTCACCGTATTTCATCCCTTTGCATCTCGTATTGTGAAGACGCAGGTTGCTGGCAGGTGCAAAGAGATTAACCACAATGTCATGACGATAGGTCGGCGCCATTCGCTGGACGACCGCCTTTGAGACGCACTTGCCGCTCTAATATTCAAGTGTACAAGACTTTAGAAATATCTGGCCACGCTGGTAACTCGACGAAGTCTTACGGTTCCCCACTATGGCCCGTAGCCCTTTGCGGTACGGCGTCTGTTACTGAGCATGCGACTTTTCAAGCTTTTTTTTTCGAAGCGTCTAGGAGTGTTTTTACGAATTCAGTGACCGCAGCTATATTTGAAATCTCTGCTGGACAGAATGGTAGGGTAATTTAGTTTCTAATAAAAGAGTCACTTTTCAAAAACATTAACTGAAGATTAACGGTGCGAAGTGTTTCCGGTGGGCATGGGAAGTGCTCTCCGGTATTGTAACTATCTTCTTCTTTAACGCGGTAGAATGCTGTACTAAAGGATTGTGGCTAAGTTTTCGTTCAAAAACAGCGACAGATGATAAAGAAAATAATTAATTGGACATAAATATGTTTCTTTGAATAAGCGGGTTGTGATTAATTAGTGATTGTGCAAGTGTGCGGCATGCAGAATTCATAAAAATTTTCTGATCCATTCATGTTATTCTTGTAAATAGGGGGTTACAAATATACAGACGCAAAATTTTCAATTTTTTTCTTGATTGCAGAAAATATTGCACGTCTGAAAGCAGGAAATCCCGATAAACCAACGCTCATAACGATGACATTTATTTCCACTTCCTCTTCGTCTCACATAACTGAACCTCTTGCAGCATATACCCCTCAGCAGGTTGTCCGCAACCCTGTGGGCAGGTTGCCACCGGTCAAGCAGGCTTCTAGGAAAGATCGGCAAAATTAGTGAGTGGGGGCCTTAGTGCTCGCGCACTAAAACTTGCCGAGCTATGGGAAAAATGTGAAAAGTAACATAAAAGACAGGAAGAAAGCAAGTTACGTTAGGGGAGGAACGCGAGTTAGTAATATGCTCAATGAAACCGTGAGGTGCGTGAAATCACATTCGGAGGGCTCAAAATGTGAACAATAGTTAACTAATGGTCCCTTAGGGTAATAGAGTTGATCGTACGAGTCTCTATACGTAGCAAGAGGTGGCAGAGACTGCAGAGCACAGACAAGAAAAGGAAATTTGCAGATAGAATGAGGCAAGCTGCGCATGAAAAGTATAATTAGAGGTCAATGAAAAAGGCCTGTCTTTAGAGTGAAATAGCTGGATTAATGGCATTGAGCTCATTTACAATATTGTTAAAGGATGACGACTACGTGGTCATCAATATGCTTGTAATTTGCTTGCATTGCTGGGAACGTTGAAGAAAGCAGAAATTGAGGGAACTTCGTCAGGGCAGGGGCATGTTCGAGACCCACGGATTGCTCGATGTAATTTAACTCGCACAGGTTCGAAAATTAGCAAGCCATCTTGAATGGTTAAGAGAAAATGAGAGTTCACTAAATGCAGCGCCAACACACCAAGGGCAAACCCTCTGGGATCGGAACATGTTCGAGCGAGGAAACACATTTCATGTTTTCAGAAGGTTAGCACAACGACAACGGAACAAATGAAAATAACAGCACGTCACTGCACTTTGCGATGAGGGTAACTCAGAAAAGGGGCCACAGGGAAGGAAGAACGAAGAGCCCGATATACTTTAAAAAAGTACACCGAGGTAGTAATATAGGCTAGTTGATTATGTCCCAACAAGGTTCCCGTAAAAGAACTCGAGGAAGGAAATTAAGATTTAACACGACACTTGGGCTTTGGTGCTCTTTTTCAGTCGTTTTTGGTGTTGCTTTCTTTTGTTCCTCTCTCTGTGCCAACCTTGATGATGCACCTTTCAACTAGCTAATTTAAATGCCTTCGTAAGCACAGTTCCGTGAACAATTGCTTTGGGTAACCGGTAAAGATCAATAGCAAGAAAGAACAAAGCAAGGGAAAACCCGCGAAGAAAAGCGGCAACGACCGTTCGAAGTGCAATTTGCAGCAAGCACCGTGCAGTAAACGCATTGGAAGAAAACCACAGCAGCTTCCCGTGAGCAGTTCTCATGACACTGAAGGGCCACGCCCTTTGTGGGTCGCGACGACTGTGTGCGTCTTAAGGTCCCTTTTATCGTCATCACGGCGCTAAGCCGAATGAAGGGATACACGTTGTATGTTCAACTTAGAGTGTCCATGAGCTATGGTCTTGCCCCGAGAGTAACATCTAATGTAGGTGCCAAAATACCGGTTCATTCCGCGCGGCAGAACACGACCCCAGTACAAAACACAAAAAATGTTGCCATGCTAATACTGAAGCAATGCATTGCTTGCACTAGCACAATGTTTTGGCAAAGATCAAGCTGATCAGCATTACTGCAAAGTAAATGAGATTCCTTTCGAAATTACCCAAACGCAGGTGCTGAATTTAGGTGATATTCAGCTGGAATTGTAAGTTCGCCTGCAGATATTTCCTTTGAAAAGCCATCCCGATTGAATGATCCACATGAACAGCATTCTAATACGTACATCATTTAATAGCTTCTAATGCGTTGCTGCGGATAGAAAAACTTTGGCGCTTTTGTCGGTTTCTCTCAAGGTGAACATAGCTCACTTCGAAAAAGAAACTCATGAAATATCTCTGCGGCTAGATAAGAACAACTACGCAAGGGCAACAGAAAACAACGCCAAGCTCAGCTTATCGGGTACAATCGACAAGGCTGCCGGGGTGCAGCCATATGCCTTCTGCAACACAGGGGCTGTCGCGGCGGCTCCACCAGTACAACGCGGCACTAACTCGGCGTCCACAAGATACACATGGTACGGCTTCTGGTGTCGCAGCCCCTCACGCATGTTCTACTTGAGTCCAGATGTTTTCTAGCCGTTGACCGTCACTGCAGAACCAGTATGGACGGCGCGTCGCCAGGCACCGTCCACAGTTGTCTCGGGCGTCAGGACAGGGCAGCCGGAACCACAGCTTATCAGGCAGCCCTTCCGCGCGGAATAACACCGAGGGGCCGCTTGCTGCCCGCCTATCAAAATCGCCGCCGCGAAATGTGCCGTTGGTCGCAGCGCAGTAACAGACAGCCTAGCGAGACGAGCGAGCATATTTTAGGTGGACCAGTGGTGGTATTCTACTCCAGCTGTATGCGCTTTTAGGCATGCACTCCCGCGCTTTGTGTCATCTCATTGGGCTCAGAATGTAATCCTCCTCAGAAAATACTAAAAATGTCACCAGCCAAATGCGTATCTTGCTCAGAATGAGGTCTCCCATTCCCCGCGGCCCAAGCGGCTGATGGCACCAGTCTCTGGCGCGCAGACAAGAAGTGGCTGCATAGATTCAAATCTCTCATCTGTCCACAACGACACCTATCATAACACTTTTTCAACCCATTTTCCCCTTCGCCAGTGCAGAGTGGCCGGCCAGATATGATTGTTCAAACCCACCTTTCTACCTTTCTCTAAAAAAAACCTCTCTCATTAATGATGCATTAAAGTAAGCGAGATAACATTTAGGCCTGAATATCCAGACTGAACTGCGAGAGAGTGCCGGAGAAAACGAAAGATTTTTGAAGCACGAAAACAGCCTAGAATAGCTCCATTCATGCCAATGTAGCACCAAAGGAGCCGTCGCAACATTGATATGCCCCCTCCTCCCACATCCTATACACTGTACCGAGAGTGCGGTGGAAGCTCTCTACTTAAAGGACTCCATTGAGGACAGTTATCGCGTCAGTTGGTACATGATATCACCGAAAAACAGCGCGCTTACACGGGACCGAGAAAGAAGACACGTGTGCGTGTCAACTGGCCCGGCAACTATCCTTAATGGAGTTCTATAAATAGAGAGCTTCCACCGCACTCACAGTACAGTGTATAGGGTGTGGAAAGAGGGGGTATACCAAAGTTGCAAAGAAGACACGCACACGTGTCTTCTTTCTCTCTCCCGTGTAAGCGCGCTATTTTTCGGTTATAATTATAGGATTCGCTACGCATCACACGTACTGACAGTCTTTCGCTGCGCACGTGGACTCTCTCCACAAACTCGCCGCTTGTGTTTTTTCTGCTGCAATGCATCTCGCTTTTTTTATTGTAGTGCTGCTTCTTTAGTTTCTTTGGTTCTCCACTGGGGGGCTTTAGTTTCGGGAGTTTCGAAAAACACCAAATTTGTTTTTTTGAGAGGACAGCTTTTTGCACATTTCAGAGCCCTAGAACACCGTTGTTTGCGTTCTCAGAACGATGAAAGCAAGAAAGATGGCCAAGATTAAATAGTTGAAAGAACGATAGCCTAAATTACAGAGTGGGAACACAGACTTTGTGGGGTGCCTCAGCGGCGAATATTATTGACCGCATTGTTTTATGTGAATAAAAAGCACTGTCTTTCATACCGCGAGAAGCTGGGAAACGACATGGAGTTGGAAAAGATTTTTCGTCTCTTCCGGTCACTAGCAAGCTGCCCTCGTTTATTTTTTTTGTATGATCTGTCCATCCTTCACAAAAGGGAACATAGGTGTGGGCAAAATTTAGAATATCCATGATCAGCAGTTTTAGCTTTGAAAAATGTCGTTAAGTCGCACCCGGCACCTAACGTGGTCATCCTTTTAGGTAATATATGCGTCAAAGGAAAAAAACGAAGTACCAGTGCTTCTTTACAAAGACTAGAATAAAGAAGGAAATCAAAATGAGATTCATGTTAACTGGGCTGCATGACGATAATCTTTAAGCGCAAAATTTGCCTTTCGGCCAGCCGCCTCGTCACATGTGGCCGCAGATAACTTGTTTCGCCTGCCTTAATGAAGCCTATCAAGATGATATTCATGCCACATGATGCTGAGAAGCTTAGTCATAGCGGCGGCTAAATTGCATATTGAAGATCTGGAACATTTACACGAAAGGCGGCAGAAACTTCGAAATGCTGCCTCGTCTTTCACGTCTTTTTCCCCACCTTCCCTCATGACCCTCACGACAGGAAATCAGTTTGCGTTAGTATGTTATCATCATCAGCCTAACTACGCTTACTGCAAAAAAGACCCCTCCCATGTTACTGTAATTCACAATGTCCTGTGCCTGCTGCAGCCACCTAATCCCCGCAAACTTCATAACCTCGTCCACCTAGCTGTTCATCTAACACCCCTTCTACGCTTGCCTTCTCCTGGAATCCAGTCCAGTCACCTTAACGACGGTTGACAATCTTGCCTTCGCATTTGTTTTATTGATCCCGAGCAGGACATCATTAACTCGCGTAACACTTTTATGGAATCCGGGCCATGTTAGTAGCAACGGTAGTGTATACAAAGCTCGGAATACTTTATGAAGCCACTCGAACGATGCACTTAAGTGGACTTTGGTGGCATTTGTCACTGCTTGTCTCGTTTGATGCAGATTTCTAATACATAGGGGGTACACTATCCCAAGGGCACTCGTCGGCGAAGACAACACACTTCGCACAGCGCTGTTGTCGCGGTGTAGGCCCGTGTTAGAGGGTGGCACACCGAGGGATACATAGAAACAACAAGAAAACGTAACAGTATTTGAAATATCCCACACCACTGGAAGTCTAAAAAGGCTATTAAGATTACTTGTTGCAGCTGGTGAAACTCAGACAGAAATTGATGCAGAAAGTTGCGGAAACTGATGCAGAAAGTTGCCTGAACGGTGGTTTTCCTAACATTCTCAGAAACCTCTACAAACATGTTTTCTGGAGATTGATTTCCGTCCATAACAACCCCACGCCGACAGCAGGAATCGCATCTCGTCAAATTATGGTGACACTTGTCGACTATCACTGAGATTTAGAAGCCTAACAGTGGAGCTTGGCACACCTCAAGTTTCTCGGCCTATATGCACAGTTCAACAAAAATAGGCAGGTAGTGATTCAAAACCAATCTAATAGACTGTGACGTTCCTTGTGTGTGCTACGAGGTTCCGCATTCGACGGCGTGGCGTAGACGGAGCCCCCAGTGGCGGCGAAAGCACAACCGGACCCCCTTTCATGTTTCTACTGTGTATGGCTGCAAGCAACTTGAGTGAGATTGCTTTTGGGCCTGCCGCCGTGGACCGCACGGAGACGACCCAGATGACAGCGGCATCATCAATTACCGACCCATACTCGTTGAGAGTGACGACCAGAACGAAGGGTTTTAAGCCCAACCGGACCCCCTTTCCATAGTGTCGGCACGAGTCGAACGCCGCCGCCGCCGCCGCCGCGGGGAAACGGGCTTTATCCTCCCCAATTGCCGTGGCCGTTCCAGGGCGGCCTCGTTTCGGCGGGCCTGGCCCCGTGGCAAGACGGTGGGCATCATCAATCAACCCTCCCGAGCCCATCCCAGGACAAGAGACCACTTTCCCGGCCTTTTAGTGACCTCGCGTTCCGGCCTTGAGGGGCGAGTTTTATTTGATGGAGAACGGAGGCCGGTGACCCGCGGGAACCGACAGCGGGCCAGAGCGCGCCTTACCACAGCCGACGCTATGCGCTACCTGGAAGACAACCTTCTTTCCCTCGGACTCAACACGTGAGGGGGGCGAGACCATAAGTGCGGCGGTGTGTTTGTGCGCCCAAGTGAAAGCCCTAGACCCCCCCCCTTCTGGCGTGGGCGTCCTCACCCTAGGGAGTGTGGGGATAAGAGGATATAAAAATCGACAAGCAGTACCGAAGAGGAACGGTCAGGACGACATCGTTCGCCAAGGGGGCCTTCAGCGCCGAAGCCCGACGGCGTGCAGCTTCTGCCAGCAACCGTTCGAGCTCAACTCCGGAGCGCCTCCATCGTCCCCATGAAGTCGTCGGCACGTAAGCTCGGACGCCCCAGCCTCTGATGTGTAATCTTAATCATGTGTAATTATTGCATATATCTGTTTGTTTAAACTGAGCCATTCGGTGTCTCTTTGCCTCTCCGTCCCGTGTGGACCTGCGCATTATGGGGGGTCATCACACTGGTGTCAGAAGTGGGGTCTCAAAAGCAAATGTCCTCTGAATGCTGCGACATTCATGACTTCAAAATTGTAATCAAAAGAGAATCACGGGACTGATTGTGGGACTTTTACCCCCATTTGAGAGGCTTGAGGCACCGGAAGGCTTGAGAAAAAAAAAATGTCTGTATCTGAGGGAGCTCCCACTCCACAGCCGTCGCTCGGAGCAAGCATGCTGGCATTAGGAAGCGTCATTCCGACGTTTACAGGAGATAAGACAGGGGTTCCAATCTGCGATTTCTTTTCCATGCTAGAAGAGATTGGGAAAATGGGGGGATGGTGAGATGCTCAAATGCTGGGAATGGCGAGGTGTAAGATGGCAGGAGCTGCTCATGATTTTGCATGGCGAGACGAAAAAGTAATAACCACAAAATCATTTGCAGAATTTAAGAAGCTCGCGTTTGAGCATTTCGACATTGAACCACGTCACGTGCGGGTACAGAGGTTCCGTGACGCCGGACAGATGGTAGGGGAGGACGTGCGAACGTTTGCGTCGCGGCTTCAGCGCCTAGCACGCGATACGTTAAGCAGGGAGGAGGAAGGAGACCAGCTAAGGAAGAAATACGCGGAGGATCTACTTAAAGAGGAAATGACCGCTTTGTTCGTGGCTGGTCTGCAAGACCCCGTGCGCCGGTTCGTGCTCTCGCGCAAGCTGAGCAATTTCGACCAAGCCGTGGCGACCGCATTGGATGAGGAACGAAATGAGGCGTTAACGACAGCCGCAGCGAGAGTACGCGTCATAGAGAGAGCGGTGCTCAACCCTGAGGTTGCTCTCTTGACAGAGCGGTTAGATCGCTTAGAACAGCTGCTATCTCAGCAGGTGGAACGCCATGTTGAAGCGCGCGCTCAACAGCGCCCATTCGCTGGAAACCGGAGACCGCCACAAAGCTACAGGCGCGGTATGCGAGATTTTGAAGAAATCGTATGCTTCGCTTGCCAGGGTCGCGGACACATCGCCAGGTTCTGCCAAAACGTGCGCCGTGGGGAGCCACAAAGAGAAGCAGGCGAGACACGCCCTAAGCAAGCCTACAGCGGGGCTCCAGATACCGAGACAAAAAACTAGATAGTCCTCCCCAGCCTGAGGAGCGTGGGGAGGGAGCAGTGGATGATGAGGTGGTGGTAGTTTGTGTGGCCGACGAGGCATGCCCTGTTGTGCGTTGCAAGTTAAATGGTTGTTGCATGGAATGTTGATAGATACGGGGTCAATGGTGACATTGCTTAAGGAGAGGAGTTTTAACACGCTTCGAAGGAAGGGGGACCGCGAGGTGTTGGAAGCGTCTGGTGGTATGGCAACCAAATTTGTAGGCATAACGGGGGATCCTCATGGCATAAGTGGACTCTACCGGTTACACTTCTCTCTCGGCGGAATTGCATTGGAGCACCCCTGCTACGTATGCCCGGACACGGTGTCTCTGCCAAACGGAGTGTCAGGTATATTAGGGCAGGATTTTTTGAGAAAAGGGAAGGTAGTAGTCTCATTCTCTGAAGAAGAGGTTAATGCGGGCGGCTCAAAAGTTCCGTTTTTGAACAGGAGAGGGGCTGAGATTCGCATTACCGATATTGACACCCGTCAAACAGTGGGATCATTGGAGAAGGTATAATCGCGGGTTGCCGTCAGGCTGGTCGATGAGGCGGTCGTCCTTCCTTGGTCGGAGCACATTTTGTGCGCGTTTGTGCCTTCAGATGTAGAGAGCGGCGCCGTGGGAGTGCTTGAGCCGGTCGACTCTCTCAGCAATGGCCTGAAGGCAGCCGCGTGCCTCGTGACAGTTAATGACGCCCACAGAGTGCCACTACGGGTGGTTAACTGTAGCCAGCAGCCACTGAGCCTTCCCAAGAAAAACACATTGACTTTCTTCACCTCTGCGATAGAGAAACGTGAGCCCACCGATACGGTACTCGCAACTGTAGAGCATGCTAGTCCTTCGGCTGCTCCAAAGGTGTCGTTAGATCTTTCTCACGTAAAATCCAGGGAGAGGGAGGCTCTGGCTAGTTTGCTGAACGACTACTCGGAGGTATTCGCCGCCTGGTATTCCAACCTGGATTTGGGCTGCTGTGGCGTTATAAAGCACAGGATAGAATCCGGCACTTCATCGCCCGTTTACCAGCGTGCGTAAAGGATTCCTTACTCCCAACGTGAGGAGATGGAGCGGCAGGTGCAGGACCTGATTGATCGCGGCATTGTCGAACACTCAAAGTCACCCTGGGGAGCACCAGCACTATTGGTGGAAAAGCCAGATGGCTCGTATCGATTGGTAGTGGACTACCGCAAACTAAATGCCGTAACTCGCATCGATCCATACCCCATCCTTAATATACAGGAGACGCTTTCTCAGCTGGGCTCTGCCAGGTACTTCACGGTAGTGGACATGGCGGCGGGATTCTGGCAGATAGCAATGGATCCGGCAGATGCCAAGAAAACGGCATTCAACACGCCCTCAGGGCACTATGAATGGAAAAGAATGCCGATGGGTCTGGCCAACAGCCCTGCTGTCTGGCAGAGAACCGCTGATGTTATCCTGGCAGGTCTTCTGGGGAGGCTGTGCTTCGTGTATATGGATGACATAATCATATACAGTGACAGTTTTGAGAACCATTTGCGCGATATTGAGCAGATTTTGGTGCGACTAAGAGGAGCGGGTCTCAAGCTGAAGCCCTCTAAGTGACAATTCCTCAAAAACGAGGTGAAATACCTCGGGCACGTTGTTTCAGCTGACGGCGTGCGACCGGACCTTGAGAAACTAAGGTGTGTCTCGGATTTTCCATCCCCGACTAGCGTCCGCCAGGTCCGGCAGTTTCTCGGCCTGATAGGTTACTACCGAAGGCACATAGAGGAGTTCGCCAAGCTCGCTAAGCCGCTCACCGCCTTAATAGCCAAAAATGTCGCCTTTCGGTGGGACGAAAACGGGGAGGATGCTTTTGGGGCCCTGAAAAGGAAGCTAATGAGTGCACCGCTGTTGCGCCACCCGGATTTTAATTTGCCCTTCGTTGTGGCCACAGATGCGTCAAAGTTCGCAGTTGGTGCCGTGCTATCTTAGGTTATCGAGGGCAAGGAACATCCCGTTGCTTTTGCTAGCCGACAGCTGAGCCCCACAGAGCAAAAGTACGGAGCTACGGAAAGGGAGTGCCTCGCCGTTGTCTGGGCAGTAAAGCACTTCAGATGCTACCTTTACGGCCGCAAATTCAAGCTAGTCACAGACTGCCATCCTCTGAAATGGGTGATGAGTGTCAGGGACCCTAGCTCGCGACTCGCTAGATGGAATCTACACCTGCAGGAATACTGCTTTGAAGTTGAGCACAAGTCAGGAAAGACACATCTGAATGCTGATGCACTCAGCCGCACAGCTGCCGTGGCAGCTATAGATGAGTTTGTCCCCGTAGTCGACCCCGCAGAATTACGCACAGAGCAGTGCAAAGATCCTGACCTGAAGCGAATAATCGAAAGCTTAGAGGGCGCACCGTCTCACCCCGAACAGCTAGGTTATTTCATTGGCAAAGACGGCACCCTGTGTCGGCGCACGAGGCCAACCAGGAAAGGGAGACCAGAGAAAACCGCTTGGGAGAGAGTCGTCATACCTCGGTCGTGGACAGAAAGGGTTCTTCGCGCGTTTCACGATGCGCCATGCGCCGGTCATTTTGGCGTAGCGAAGACACGCAGGCGTGTGGAGCGTTTGTACTTTTGGAGTGGCATACGACAGGATGTTAGAGACTACTGTGCGAAGTGTCATTCCTGTCTCGAAAGAAAAACACCCAAGGGACGAAGACCAGCTCCAATTCAGCCGTTCCCTGAGGTTTCGGCTCCCTTCGAGCGGACAGGTATGGACATAATGGGCCCATTGCCCACGACCACTTCCGGAAACAAGTACATTTTAGTATTTGTCGATCACCTTTCAAAATACGCGGAAGCGGTAGCACTCCCAGATCAGAAGGCAGACACGGTTGCAAGAGCATTTGTCGAACAGATCGTGCTCCGACATGGACCCCCGAGGCAACTCTTGACAGATCGGGGAACGAACTTTGTGTCGCAGCTAATGAGGAGAGTTTGCGAGCTGCTTAAGATCGCTAAGAAGCAGACAACACCGTACCATCCGGCTTGCAACGGCGCGGTGGAGCGACTGAACCAAACCGTGGCCGGGTTCCTGTCGCATTTTGTTTCGCGCGACCAGCGGGACTGGGACTTGTGGCTCCCGTATGCAATGTTTGCCTACAATTCCGCAGCACACGAGAGCACGGGCGAATCGCCATTCTTTCTTCTCTACGGCCGAGACCCGGACCAGCCTAGTGAAGTGCCAGAGGGCCCCCGTCGTGTCCCATACGCTTCACTGGACGACTATAAGGTAGAGCTAGAATCGCGCTTGCAAGGGGCGAGGGACATCGCAAAGGAGGCCTTAAAGAAAGCGGCCAAGCGCAGGAAGGAGGTGCACGATCGCAGTGCTAGAGACGCGCCGTTTGATGTGGGGGACAGCGTGTACATTGAAAACTGCCAAAGGCAGATTGGGCTAGCTCGTAAGTTCCAGACGAAGTGGAGAGGACCGTGCGAGGTTGTCGAGAAGCTTTCTCCGGTAAACTTCAGAGTCCGAGACGTGAACCGGTGCTTGATAAGGATACACGCAAATCGCCTCAAGTCGGCACCGGTTCAGTATTCACGAAATGAGGAAAGGGAAAGCGCGGATTTTGATGGGGACAGAAGTGAAGCGGAGCGCGCAGATAGTTCGCAAGAAACGCCCTCTCCTGCTTTTGTTCGGCAGGCGCCAGAGGTGATGGCCGAAATGCCACCGGATTTACTTCATGTATTGCTAGAAGAAGAAGCGCGCGAGGTTGCCGCGCAGATAACGCCACGAGAGGCTCCTGCCACGAGCCCTCGCGAGTCCCAAAGCAGACAAAGGGTCACAGACTTACTTAGTATGACTCATGAAGGCCGATATCCGCTGCGAAATCGGAAAGCTAAGTCGGACTAATGGCGTACACAGAGCGGAGTTGTGAACTGGTTAGAATTGTGTAATGCCGCAGCTCATAACATTGCTATGTGCTTATGTGTTAAGTTATCGGAGTTGGTAGTTAAACCTTTCTGTCATTAAGTAACACCTTCACAGGAGAGCATGCGGAGCGCATGCAGAACCTGCCCTACTTCCTTTCGTTATCTATATTTTTGTCTGTGCCGTGATCGTGCTAGAAGTGGGAGCTCCTTTGTAACTGTGGTAAATTTATTGCGTCCAGTTTGGACTAGAAAGGAGAGGCTTGGGTGCTGAGTTTCATGTTTATTTGTAAAAGAAGATCAGTGCTGCCCCTGGTGACGCCAGTTATGACAGCGGAGGCATATGGTGTTGTGCAGTGGTGTTGAGTGCAGCGAAAAGTGTTTTGTCGGACGCACTGTGCGAGGCGATTCAGAAAGACAAGGGGAGCTTCATGGACTCAAATGTTCGGAGAACATTCTTCTGGAGGGTGAGCGAGTTTGACGTTCCTTGTGTGTGCTACGAGGTTCCGCATTCGACGGCGCGGCGTAGACGGAGCCCCCAGTGGCGGCGAAAGCACAACCGGACCCCCTTTCATGTTTCTACTGTATATGGCTGCAAGCAACTTGAGTGAGATTGCTTTTGGGCCTGCCGCCGTGGACCGCACGGAGACGACCCAGATGACAGCGGCATCATCAATTACCGAGCCATACTCGTTGAGAGTGACGACCAGAACGAAGGGGTTGAAGCCCAACCGGACCCCCTTTCCATAGTGTCGGCACGAGTCGAACGCCGCCGCCGCCGCGGGGAAACGGGCTTTATCCTCCCCAATTGCCGTGGCCGTTCCAGGGCGGCCTCGTTTCGGCGGGCCTGGCCCCGTGGCAAGACGGTGAGCATCATCAATCAACCCTCCCGAGCACATCCCAGGACAAGGGACCACTTTCCCGGCCTTTTAGTGACCTCGCGTTCCGGCCTTGAGGGGCGAGTGTCATTTGATGGAGAACGGAGGCCGGTGACCCGCGTGAACCTACAGCGGGCCAGAGCGCGCCTTACCACAGCCGACGCTATGCGCTACCTGGAAGACAACCTTCTTTCACTCGGACTCAACACGTGAGGGGGGCGAGACCATAAGTGCGGCGGTGTGTTTGTGCGCCCAAGTGAAAGCCCTAGCCCCCCCCCCCCCTTCTGGCGTGGGCGTCCTCACCCTAGGGAGTGTGGGGATAAGAGGATATAAAAATCGACAAGCAGTACGGAAAAGGGACGCTCAGGACGACATCGTTCGCCAAGGGGGCCTTCAGCGCCGAAGCCCGACGGCGTGCAGCTTCTGCCAGCAACCGTTCGAGCTCAACTCCGGAGCGCCTCCATCGTCCCCATGAAGTCGTCGGCACGTAAGCTCGGACGCCCCAGCCTCTGATGTGTAATCTTAATCATGTGTAATTATTGAATATATCTGTTTGTTTAAACTGAGCCATACGGTGTCTCTTTGCCTCTCTGTCCCGTGTGGACCTGCGCATTATGGAGGGTCATCACAAGACTCTTTTTGGGTGATCAGTCACTTCTACACAAGCACTCAGTATACAACTCTGAAGCAGAAGAAGATATTCAGAATACGCAAATTGACTTTAAAAACGACACACTATGGTCAGAAGTTTCCTTGCAAACCTGATGTGATTGTACAGAGTAAACCGAAAAAGTTGGCAAGTAGTATAGGCCAGATGAAAGAATACGAGGCTGCTGCAGCAAAAATCACGACTTGCAGCCTGTATAAGGACTCTTCTTTTTACCAAATAACTGGTTGAAAAAGTTCACAAAATAAATGTTTGTTGCACCGCGCAAGTGCAGACTGTCCTGCTGGAGGAGTTTCAGTACGCCGCATCTCTGCCTGACACGCCTGGCCTGTGTCCACCCATTTTCCTTTCAAATTCTGAGGGCACAAGTGGCATTACCTCGCGGGCGGGTGCTTGAATTAAACAAATCATGCGCGCGCTCTTAGAAGTGTCTCGGGAGGCCAGGCGTCAGTGTCTTTCCAACGGACCAGTGTGAAACACCCTCCGAGATGGCTAGCCGAAGTGGGAGTGGAGAAAACCGGCGCCTACTTCTTCCCGCATTCCTGCACTTGCTCAGCGCAGACGTTATTGATGCAGAGGAGTACGACACGTGAAAGCCGCAATTCGGACTGTGCATGATTAAAAATATAGAGCATAGCTTAAAACGGACAAGCACAAAGACGAGAGAAGACGCACGAGCGCTTTGTGTCTCTCTATATTTATATAGCTTTATATTTTTAGTCACCGATTACCAACCAGCCCGCACCCTGCTTAGCGTCTAGATTACTAACGACGCGAACGGAATGAGAATGCTCGATGGCGGAATCAACGGCAAGGATCAGGCTTGGTTCCTGCGTTGGAACGCCGAGGGCAGTCCTATGATGTCCAGGCACTCGACAAACAGCCCGAAAAGTCACGGATAAACATGTGAGG
This sequence comes from Amblyomma americanum, assembly GCF_052857255.1. Classification (NCBI taxonomy): domain Eukaryota; kingdom Metazoa; phylum Arthropoda; class Arachnida; order Ixodida; family Ixodidae; genus Amblyomma; species Amblyomma americanum. The sequence goes on along the minus strand of NC_135497.1, from coordinate 385,877,721 downwards.
GGAAGACCAGGTGGTGGCTAGTGACCGCAAAAAGGCCGAAGTTCCGCTATCCAGTGGTGGCTGTCTTCCAAAGAAGGTCATTCAGCGGGAAGCGCTCCAGCGTGTTATATAGTCAGCCACAGGCGCATGCCGGAATTGGGGCTCTGTAACAAGAGTATTACTTAGCCTTGGTACATGAGCTGCCGCTGCGCATTCGATGGAAAGAATTTCCGCTGTCTGAGCTTCTTGTCAGTAAGCGACTCAAAGAACTCAAACCGTGCATTCATAGCGACGCCAACCTTGATGGTAAATACCATATTCACGCAGAGAGCACGGTCAGCAACCGGCAATTTGTACCCTGCCCAAATTAACTGCCTAGATCAACAAGGCATCGATCTACTGTTTGTAAATGATCGACGCCTGAGTGAGCTCTTCTTGTGATTATTGTACATCTTATGTTACTAAACAAAATTGCGCTAATAAATGAACTCATCAATTCCATCTAATCTTTGTGTCAGAAATGTATATTTTTTATTACACGAAACTTCCTTCACTGATTGTTTTCATTTTCTATAGCCATGTGTTATTTTGCACAGTCATTTCTGTCTATATTTTGAAGACTTTTGAATGACGAGTCGGAATAGTGTTTTTCTTTATCCAATCTTGTGCAATGATGCCGGCTTTCCTCATTTATTATTGCGATGTTCGTTTTTTTTGTTGGTTTCTCTGTAATTTACATGTAACATAATAAGCCTGTCACTGCGCAAAGGCTGGACGGAGCTGTTTTCATGCTGCGAAGAAGCAGCTTGTTCTTCGCCGCCCATTTTCACCATCTAGTCAGATGTTTAAGGGAATCCCCCAAGGTGCAGTAGATTTGTCATAAGGGAGTAATTACTAACTGGCGTCTACTTGGTGCGCTGCGCTTGGGTGGATGCCAATGAGTAATCACTTCCTTATTTTCACCACCTCTACTTTGTTGGTGAATTAAACTTTGGTTTATTCACTGATTGATTGAAACGTGGCCCAGACGCTATTCGAAAATTAGGATTTTGGGAATTAACGGCCTTTTTGATGGCGTGTCGTACGGCGTTGACGCAGTCACCACTGAAGTGCTATTGCACCTGACAAGGGAAACTGAAAAATCAGAAAGCCGCCCATAGTTTTTGGGTAAAGTGGTTGGGGCTACATGGCTTTTGATTTATGTCACTCTACTTGTTCGCAGGCGTTGTCTCTAGGAGTATTTCTTGCACCCATGCATCGCTTTATTTCGAAGGATGTGCTTCACTTGAGCGGTTCAATTAAAGGGGCCCTGCTGCGAAAAATACGCACGCGATTTTTAATCCTTGTATGCATAGTGTAGGAAATTTTGATGCCTGGAAGGCCGATCAGGTGACCGAAGTCATTATATTTATCACTTTTTTCTCTTTAAAAATTATTGTTTCGGCGGGTCGAAGAATGTTGAGACGTAACAGCGATTTTTGACAGCAGAAATGAGGCTAACACCATCTGCCGGGCTAGTTGGTTGCGATCCATATGTATCAGCAGCGCGAACACAAAAAAGGAAGAAGAAGGAGAAGATAGTACAGAGCGCTGATGTATCAGCGCTCTAATACATATAGAAATGAGGCGGCCGGCAAGCCTTTTAGGCGCTACCTTCTCATTGGCTAGGCGTCCAGTTTGTATTTAGTTTGCTTAGGGTAAGGTAACGGATTAAAAATATGCTGCCTCTGAGTGTTGCAGGCTTTTCGCAGTGGAAAAAATAGTGAAAAGAAGCAGCGAAAGCGAACGACAACTGATAAAAATAGCGCGATCTGCAGCGCTTCACATTTCGCTTCAAACTACTATGGAGGGAAGCGCTGCTGTTGAAACTGCCGATACCGAGAAGACAACAGCAAAAAAACTAAAACACGGTCGACATATGATAGCCAAAATCGCGAAGAGAAATGCCAAACTAGAGAAAGCGAGCGAGGACGGAGGTATCTTTTCAGTCTAACCAACACCAAAGGGGTTACAAGGAAACATCGGGGAGTTCCGTTCGTAGTGTCAGTCGCCCGTACGCTGTATGCAACACGTACGCGGAGAGAGGAAGTCGTCAAAATTCCCGGCTGCGGCTGCTTTGGCAAGGCAAATAATAGCATGCAAGCTTCAGCTTACTTGCACACTCGCAGCGGAATTCCGCTGCGAGTTTGTAAAGCGCGGTTCAGGTTGGCAGCGCAATCTGGGCCCAGGAAGAGTGAAATGAGCGAGTGAAATGCATTTCCTTTCATCTGTTTATGTGGAGCTTTAAATGAAATAACTCCAGTTTTTATGCTACGTTTTCTATATTCTATTTGCGCTAGAGCCTCCAACGCGTGGCGAAAACCTTTAATTAGAATAATTTATAGTAAAAAAATTAGGAGGACGCTTTAGCTTTGCCTTAAGAGTATACGCGACAGCGCCTTCTCCTCCTTTTTGTTTCTTTTTTATTCCCATTTCTTTCTGATTTCACACCCTTTATCAATCCACAATCACATTACTGATCGCGGGTATTGATTACAATACCAACTACCGGTCACATTACCCATTATCAATCTCCAATCACAATTAAGAATTACGAATCATGAATGACTATCTCTAGGTTACACTGCACTGCATACTGCGCCATAAAATACTTATACACGCCATTTGGTTCAGCAGAATGAAGCTGTAGAACACCGCGTTTTCATTGCGGGCAATTTCTGACGCCTAATCAACATATTGTTGTTTGGTTGTATTTTTTAATTACTATAAAATCAGTGCGCATCTCAAACACGCGTTGCTGTTATACACACCACAAAGCGTTCACTAGGTGTTCCTCCGTGGCGTTTAGGGGAATTTTTCCGTCTCCAACTGCCACCCGTCAACCGGTCCCCACTCCTCCTGTCCCTCTACCCCTCCTCACTTCTAGGGAAAATGAGGCAGACGCCGGACGAAGAATGACTCAGCCAAAACGTAAATAACTGAGAAAATAAATGAGACAAAAGCATGCAGGCCTACGTGCAAAATATAGTCTCCCGAAGAACTACGTGTGTTTGCAAAAATGAGGCCTGCAGAAATTATCCCCTTTCGCTTTGCTCCCCAACAACAACCAGGGTCTCACAATCCCCGCCGGCGGCTGTGTTTGAAACGAGCAGCTGTGAGTGCTGTGTTGTGGGGCATCGCCTATCCGCTGCGCCACTGCACCGGAATTGGTATGAGGACTCACAGCTGTCGAACAATGTGACAGATTTTCCGCAGTTGTATAGTCGGAATTGGAAAAGAACCACAATTGCAGGTGATTGGGGAGTGAAAAAAAAAAGAACTCAGAATCGGAACTGAATGATAATGATAAAAAATCAGAAGTGAAATAGATTGGTGATTGAAAGAAGAAGGCAACAGCATTTCCACCTCATCAATCCAATTGATTGCATAAAAATTTTTGCTGAGGTCATGACAGGCTGTGTGCGGTTCAAAGAACTAAAGCTGAACACAAAATCCGCTGCAGTAGAGGGTTTCGTATAAATATTGATCACTTAGAGCGCTTTAAAGCGCACCAACATTTCATGTACAGGGTGCGTCGCTCGTCTTGAACCAATGATATTAAAAAGCAGCTCACCGGAGCTCGGTGAAACGAGCAACATATTGTTTCCCCTCGTGTGACTCTCCTCAGAGCAATTTTCAATTTCTCCTCACTAGGTTATTAGACAAGAATAATGAAGCAAACACTTTAACAATCACTTTAGACTCAAGTGCGTCTGTTAAGTTTTAGAGGGCTTAAGGAACAACCCATCCAGATTTTTGCGGCAACGTCTCTCGTACGTTGCCCTTCTTGTTGCATTTAAAGAAAGCTCGTGAAGAATTAAACAATTGACTGGTCTGTAGATTGGATTTTTTGGTTGTTCAGTTTTGTTTTCGTTGACGTTTTGTGCCCTTTGTACAAGGTGGTGTAGTTATCCAGCTACGCAGGCAGTTCTTTTGAGATCCCTGGCATCCGAGCTTGCAAAAACTACACTTAAACGATTATGGCCACCGTAAAGGATGCGCAGGTACCGTAACTCTGCTTCGGTGTGGTAACATTCACAGCCATAATCTGCTTTCGCAGTGAAGAGCGCCCATCATTTCACATGAAGTAGCGCATCAGTGTGCCCCCTCTCAGGTGTTGCTGGCTGTGCGATTCAGAAACGAATATAATCTTGTGTTCATTTTTGCACGTTTTCTTGTGAGTCCAATGGTGGTGACCAAATTTTAAAAAGTAAAAGCACCATCTGAATTTCTTGTCGCTGGCCTGCCTATCGCTTATCGCTGATCACGGCGCACACTTTCCATTTCCCCAAGACTGGAAAAAATGAAAACTGGTTCTTGGGGAAAGGAAATGGCGCAGTATCTCTCTCACATATCGGCGGACACGTATATGTGACCCCAGATATGTGAGACAGATACTGCGCCATTTACATTCCCCCAAAACTAATTTTCATTTTTTTCAGTTTTCGGGCAAACGGAAAGCGTGAGCCGTGATCTGCGATAAGCGATAGGCAGGCCAGCGACAGGCAATTCAGATGGAGCATTTACTGAGGTATCACACAAAATGAAAAAGGAAATGAAAGGAGTCAAGGCCCGTAATTTAAAAGCATATAGTTTATAAATATTACCTAAAAAGAAAGGTGCGCCACCTTGCATGTGAGTTTCATATAGAGCACTTGAAGCACCCAGGGAATGCCGGAAATGCGACATTTTTACTGCTGACGAGCTTTCGAGACAGTACCGAAAGCGGCGGGCGCTCATTTCGTGACGGTGAGCGCGCACGCTTTGATCATTCAAAAAGCGTTTTGTAGTGCTATAACGCGGGGTGTTCACGAGTGCAATCATGTATATTTTTATATTTCACGGGCTTTTTTATTGCATGGAAGAAAGAACGCCTAAGGTATACACTGCTTCAAGAAAACGGAATCGGTTTCTTCTCACAGAGAGCGGCGGGCGCTCATTTCGTGTCGGTGAGCGCGCACGCTTTTTTCATTCAAAAAGCGTTTGGTATTGCTACAACGCGGAGTGTTCACGAGTGAAATTATGCGTTTCTTTTTATATTTCACGGGATTTTGATTGCTTGGAAGAAAGAGCGCATAGGGGGTACACTGCGGCAAGAAAACTGAATCGGTTGTTTCGCAACCACCTCTACAATTTAATGAAACGCAATTGACCCTCAAATGAATACTGAGAATCTGACATCAGTAATCATAGCTATTTAACTAATTAAGCGAAATTTAGAGATGCTCTCAGGAGCGCCGTACGAGGGAAACAATACGTAGTTGGTTTCATGCTGCTCCGGTGCGCACTTTCCTTTAGTCTTTGGTTTGTTACTTGACCTACCCTGTATATTGCTGTTAGCCAGTGCCACATCGAAGAAGTGCTTAAAAGCAGCAGAATCCTCAAAATGCAAAATAAGTGATAATTAAGAACTTACAACCTATTTCGTAATCCTACTTGGTGAGTGGTAATCCAACAATTACAATCGGTTTGAAATGAAAAAATAGCGGAATTTTTATTAATGAAAATAAAATATGAAAAAGAAAGGCGGTAGAAAATGCAAGAGCAGACAGCGTAGTTGAAGCGCATGCTTTAAATACAAGGTGATTTTTTTGACGTTAAGAAATTTTTTTTTAAAAAAACCTTGAGAGATAATGCAGCACGGTTTGAATAAGAGATTGAAAAATAAGTCGTACTGTACGTGATAGACCTAAACTAAAATGTGATTTTTTTTGACGAAACCTAACTTATCATGTTTGTAATGTTTGATTTCAGAGTGCAAGATTATAGTAAGAAATTTGAGGTCCTTAGCTTTGCAAGCGAGCCCAGTTTTTAAACTTTCTGAGTAGGCATTGTTGCTCGTAATCAAGAGCGTCAAAAATACACTTTTGCAGCATAGTTCAATTGGTTTTCGCACTTTGCATATTTATAAAACGGCATCGCAGCTCTTTGTATCTTCGCCAAAATTACGTTAACAGTGCCTCTATAAATACACAAACCTTGTCTGTGTTTGCGTCATTAAGCTGCTAACGATGGCATTTCATTATTGTTCAACGTGGGAAAGCCATCTTACTGAGGTTTCAAGAGCTCATGTTTGTAGGCCTTCCGGCGGACACATCAATTCCGTCACACAGTCGTGCTTCCTTCCGTGATCAAAAACATCAATTAGTAGATTTAGCTTCCCTTAAAAATTACTATATAGACAGACTATAGACTTCTTATAGACTCTATTGCCTTCCTATAGATTTTTATTTCTGTATATTTGTAGCCGGTAGACAAAATTCTACTAAAAGTGTATCACCATAAATATATAAATTGTCTATAGAAAGTATATCAGATTTGCATTGCCTATAGACTATTCTCTAGGATTTGTCTTTAGACAGTTTATAGACTTTATAGACAGAAGTCTATGGACAGTCTGTAGATTGTCTGAAGAAATTTTTTAAGGAATTATTATCTACCGCGCCCGTGCTGCCTCCGCTGCTGCGGCTACCAGGAATTGCAGCTACACGGTTCGCAAGATGGGTTTTTGTTAGAGGTTCTATGTTCTCTACAGCCTTCATAGCATCGCGTGCGGGGGCAAGGACACCTCCATGCCAGTGCTACAGGCTACAACAAGTGCTGACGGTTCGTACATATCTGAACGTTTGTCGCTCTAGCATGACGTCTTATGAGCCCCCCCCCTCCCCTCGTTTTTGTGAGCGACGTGTCCTAATATCCTATTCACGCTCCTACACGTACGTCAACCATATTAAGATTTTACAGATTTTTTTTACGACGGCGCTTTGTCGTCTTGGTCGTAGCCTTTTGGGAATCTGCCATCTTTGGTGTTTCAGATGCCACCTTGTTGTTCCCGGCTGCTACGGGTATGGCGTAATTTCTGTTCAGATGTATATTGCCCTCCTTTTGTTCAATTAGTTTTGTTCATGTATTCATTCGTATGTGTGCTTGGAAGACCGGAAAGCCTGTCAGCTTCATATGGGCTTTGCTGGCGTGCATGGTGTTTATATTTAATGTTTCTAACACCCCCCACCCTCGCCTCGTCAATTCGTGGGACTTCAACTTAGGGAGTGCCGGGACTTGAAGCACGATTGAACATTGGCATCTTAATCAGGATTCCCGCTCCTCTAGACGACATTCGGTTTATCAGAGGGAAGAATATCGCTGCTGGTTTCTTCACCCTTTGCAGAGACTCTGTTTAAAGCCTGTAACCTGAACTAAATATTGCAATATCTTGCTTCCAACTTTAGATGTGACTCTTTTCATTGACAACTCATTTTTTTCTTTAGCAGCATATAGTTGTAGGCCAGTTTTAACTCATGACAGGGGCGAAAAACCGCACAGGACGTGGAGCAGAGTCAATGGACCACACAAATCATTACTCTCAGTACTGCCGCTTTTATTAGCCACGTGTGTGCATTGCGACTTTCGTGGGGACATTACTAGGCCTCCTGTCCGTGAATATTCTTCCATTGTGCAAGGACTCATGTAAATGACGGGTTTCTTCTCTTTTTATCAGTAGACCACTTAATGACATTGTCGGCGCAAATCATGACTTGCATCCGACATGTAACAGCTACTATCGCGCCGCTTATGTAATTGCCTTCTTGCCAAGTTACAGGGATACACCGGAGCTGGTGGCACCGAATTAGTTGTGACTTCGAATCGGTTCCCCGTTGAGACTACTTTAAAATGTGGCGTCCTTAAGAAGGTTGGCATAACATTTGTGGTATACTGGGGAATTCACATATCAAGCATCACTTAGTCATGTACCTCGATACTTCTGCAGTCACGACCGTGCTTTGACGGGGGCAATAGGAGGGCACATATATTACTTCATCAGCCAGTGTGACCAATAAAGTTTCCGTGCCAAGGCAAGAGGGAGGTCAGCCTGTCGTGGATGTTGTTTAAGCTCATTTTTCCGCTAACGTGATCAGCGCGCCGGAGTCATTTTGATCAAAGGTCCTGGGAATGGAGAATTTTAGTGACAGAGACGTTAGTGCTTGAGTGTGCATGCAAGGTTTCCTAGATTTTTCAATCGGGACCACGGACTAATGTTTACAGTCAGCGCGAATTTAATTTTGCGGTCACACTTTCTATTCAAGATTTAGGCACTATAAGGTTCACGACAAACATATTATTTAAAATTTTCTCGAGATTTACAAAAGGAAACTATGTATGCATTTTCCTAAGTATCAATTCATTAGAGAAAAATTGTTGGTCATTATCTTAATGGATATTCTGACCACAATTTGCGCAGCAATTTTGCTGTTGTGCACAAACCAGGATCAAATTATTGTATACAGACGATTGATAAAAAAGTCATAAAATATGCCTTAATTATCCTGACATCCTCGAGATCACCAGAACATGTAGAATTTCGCGAATTTTCAAGAGCAAAATTCAGTCGGTCGTTATTTTATATGCAGAGCCGAATATATGCTACTTACCCAGGTATGTAGTTGCAATCTTAATGTGTTCTAATTTTGAAAATGTATAGAAAGTGTCACCGATAACAAGTAGTTTTCGCTTGTGTTTTGAACTTCGTAAACATGGTTTGATTTCTGGTACCTGGGGTTAAGTCCCAAGGCGATTCAAGCTATGAGGAATGCCGTAATGGAGGGCTCTGGAGGTTGTTGACACCTGGGGTTCGTTACCGTTCTTTGACATCGCACATTACATGGGCGTATGGCTTTTTACCACTGTCAAACTCGCGTCATTTGGGTCCGCAAGCCGCCGCGCACCATAATCACTTTGCCAACGCGGCGGGTTTCGTTTACATGCTTCGTTTGTATGTTTGCTTGTATGTTTATGCGGCGATGTTTGTTTTATTTACGCATATGCTTGCTCTATACATGTATTTTGTGCGTAAAACTGCTGCTGCTGCGCCCAGTGGCGCAAGAGCCTCTTGAGGTGACTAATTTACTCCTTTTGTCTTGCCTCACAGGCAGTACCGAGTATTGCCCATACAATAAATAAATAAAATATGCACACTTCAGTTTTCGTTCCAGAAAGGGAATCTGAGTTTCTTCTGCCTCTACGTTCCCATTTATTCCTTATGAAGCATAATCTGGTCCTTGCGCGCTACTCCCGCTCGCTCTTTCTGTCGCAGCCAATAGCCCCAATATCGTAAATAGTGAAGTTAGTCCCGTCTTATCCGCCGCGTCCTCTGTCGTTCGTAGCCCCGAAGACGCAGCAAGGTCTGAGAAGAAAAGTACTTATGCTCTACCTTCGAGCTCCCCCGGGTGTAGGCTCTGACAGGAGAGAGATAGTCTCGGCATGTTCGTAAATCTGTAGACCTTTCTTCATGCTTCTGAAAATTGTCAGCCGGGTTGCGTTGTTTTCTTTTGCGCTCAGGCTGCTGCACGAGTCGGTCCGCATTCAATCGGGCAGTTCCTTTTCATGACGGCGTGGCTGAGCCGTCAGTAAGCTGACCGCTTTCTTTGCATGTCCCGAAGGTGTCGAGGAGCCTGCAGCTCTTTCTGTGTTCTTCGCTCCCATGTTTGCAGATAATGGAGGCTGGCACTGCTGCTCATTCACTGTTGAATTGATGGCGCGACCTTTCAGAGCCGTCTGCAAGGCGGACTCAAGAGTGTCGCTGCTAATATTATGCCCCGAGTTACGTGCGGAATGTCGTCCCAGTATATTACGGAGACTTTTCTTTGAATTTTTTTTATTTCTTCTGTCCTGAAACATCCGTTTATGGCACGTGGATTTTATTCCATGCGTCTATTTCTGCCTACCACTCGGCAGCATCGGGAAGCATCCACGAAGTTATGCGGTATACGGGGTTCAATGATCAACGTACAAAATGATGCGCCGATGTTTCGTAAAGTTTTCGGGGATGATGTATCATTTGAGATTGGGCCCTAACATGGGTTTTGTTATTTTATCTTTCTCATCAAAAAACGAGTTGGCAACAGGACGAGTCTAGAAAAATTTAATTTTAAAAAGACTTGTATTCGTTCACTTACTCGACGTAGTTGTTGTACCAGGAAAGACCATTCTAGAGAATACATATAAGGGTAAGACGTTGTTATATGACTGAATTTTTTCTGAAAGTCACATCACTTACAAGAATCTTTGCATTGTTTGTTCTCATTGACCAAAATATTTTGGTCCACAAAGCAGCTTCAAAGCAAGTTTTAGCTACAAAGCACACGAATCGGGTGGCTTCGTTAAAAGTGCAGTTCGACTCAAAAATGACATGGGTTGGCAGCAAACACTCGGAAAGAAACAGCGCTCCTTGGTTTCTGTCGCTCGCATTATCTGTTCGCGTTTCCTACTTCTCTGCGCACATATTTGTTCACCAGACACATGCTGATTGCTGGTAAATTCTGTTCTACACTGACTTCATGTACTCTCTTTTGCTAAAGTTCACAGTCCTCCGCGGCATTCAGGTGAACGACGATGTGGAATGTGAACTTCTGCAACACACGGAACCAATGCTATACATCTTAAGTTTTGAGCAACAAGACAGCGCTTTTATGACAAAATTCTCAGTGTCACGTGCTTTAAAATTTCCCTATATATTAGTGAAATTTCATGAAATCTGGATGCGTAGGAGAGAAAATAGGCTGAGAAAACCTTGTAGCTAGCCTCAGGTGACCTGGTTTTCTCTCGAAAGCCGTTCAGATTGAGGCGAATCAGTTTCATACTGTTAGCGACGTCGCTTCTGCGTGACGTTTTTTTTCAGCACGGCCGGAAGCCAGAATAAATGACTGGTCGGCCCATAAGAGGAGCAACTGTAGAAAGCGCGAACTCTACTACTTCGGTAGCGCTATTAATTTATTAATTTTTTGACCCGCAAAGATATGAGTGTTTCAGGGGGCAGTGAGGTAGGTTTGAAAATTTTGTGAGCAAATGCAGAAAAGAATATGAACAGGGACAGATTTTTAGCGGAAAATAACAGGCCACAGTAACAAACGATAAAGAAAGTTATAGTATATATCTCGTCTTCTAGAGCAGAAGTACTCAGAGTGAAACGCTTTGCAGGAAAGATGGTGCTCCTGGATGGTGATATGCGCACTGGGATGTGGGCGAAGTATTTCACCTGATGAACGTTTCCCTGCCTTTGGCCCGCTGTGTTGTTCGAACTGGGCAGCGCGCATAGTTCCTATGGTTGCTTTCGTGACCTGAGATGCTTCCGTCGTAAGCTACTTTTGTTATGTAGAAGGCGCACTCGGCATCCTTTGCCCCTTTTGGTGTTTCCAGTTCCGCCGCATTCGGCCGGTATTTTAAGAGCCGGGTATAGTGTTCGATGTATCGTTGCTTGTGCCCTTTGGCGCGCGGAAGGGATTTGCGGCCTTATCAAATATTTGCGCTTTAGAACAAAGGGGTGAGTGATGAAAAAGATGATGATTGCCAACCCATTTGCACGAGAGGCTGCCAGCAAGAACGCGTCTCGAGACAGTCTGAGGCGATGTCCCGGTATAGTAAAATGGCCTATTACAATCGGCGACCCGGAGGAAGACCCCGAGTGCGCGAGATAACAGAGAATCGGTACCAGCAAGTAAGGATTGAAGACTTGGAACGAAATTGACAACTTCCGTGCGCTTTTCGGTTCGCGTAACAAAAAAAAAATTGAAAAGTGCTCCGGATCACGAACCCGAGTGCGCCGCAAACCATTGAAAGACGAAACTGCATTGCTTGCATCGGCGCTGTTCGGTATCTTACTAGGGCTATATTACTGTCAAATTTTCTTGTATGATACCATTCTGATGGATAAGTTCAGAAGCTTTCGGGTAAGTTTGGTCTCGTGCTCGGTTGAAGGTTCGTCGCGGTTTCTGGACGATGTTCGCCTTCTTTTGCAGAGCGTAGGAGCTAAAAGCAGTTCTTGCTTAATCACAAAACACAAGATGTTGACAGCGAATTATGAAAAGATATTGTATATTTTTTAAAGCGCTGCTATCTACATCGTCTTTTTCGTGTCGCAGATGGTAGGTTCAGCTCGTAACAAGGCTTTTTAGACGTCAAGCAATACCCTTACCATGTTGCGGGTGTCTGTTGAAGGTGAAGAACAAGAAATTGTTATAAGTAGTCTACTCCAATAAAATAAATACTGTGAAGAAGATGATGACCCAGACAAAGCAGATGACTCGTGAAAACGAAGAAGATGGCCCTGCGCGTCAGCCGTACTGCTATCGCCACGTGTGTCTGTGCCCGACCTGGTTGCCCTCGGATTGTTCTCGCCGCTGCTCCCTTCCTCCCAGCTCTTTTAAATAAACCCCCACCTTACATTTAGTGGAGCTGCTGGGTACAGCCCTGGAATTGCGCAACCGTACTCTCCCGCCACCTGCGATGCGTCACGACGTTCAACATCAAGCCGTGCAAGTGGGCCGAGCTGTTACCTGCGCCGGCTTCCTTCGCCAACGGGACCCGGCCATCTTCAGTGGGACCGATGAGCAGGATGTCGAAGATTGGCTCACTTCTTACGAGAGGGTGAGCCTTTACAATAAATGGGACGATGCCACTAAACTAAATAACGTAATTTTTTATCTCATCGGCGTGGCTAACTTGTGGTATCAGAACCGCGAGGTGGACATTCGCACCTGGTCTGCTTTCAAGACAACCTTCTCCGAAGTGTTTGGTCGTCCTGCTGTTCGGAATCTCCGCGCCTAACAACGCTTGCGTGAACGGTCTCAGCAGGTTGGCGAAAGCTTTACCAGTTACATCGAAGACGTCATTGACCTATGCAAGCGTGTCAACCTCAACATGTAAGAAGCTGACAAGACTAAACACATTTTGAAGGGAGTTGACGACGACGCCTTTCAGATGCTGGTAGCGCGCGACTTGCGCACCGTTGCTGAAGTCGTCACCCTCTGCCAAAGCTTCGAGGAGCTGCGGAAGCAGAGGCTCCTAACTCGACAGCACCCTCGACAGGTTGAGTCCCTTGCTGGACTGACACCAGCACCTGACACCTCATCGCTGCTGCAACAAATCAAAGACTTTGTTCGGGAAGAAGTGGCGCGTCAGCTTTCTCTTCTGCTGAACCCGACAGGGCAAGCTCCAGATTTGGCTCCGGCCCTTCGACATGCCATCCAAGAGCAGGTTGCCGAGGCTCTTCCGCCCGCCCATCCGCCACCACCTGTCGCCGCTCCGCTGACATACGCGGACGTTGTCGCCCAGACGCCGCCCCCTATTGCCGCTCCGCTGACATACGCGGACGTCGTCGTCAGACCTCGACTCGACCGCCTACCTATGCTTTGCTTCCAACACCTGCGCGAGCGGTGGATCCTTCTCTTCGGCAGGCTCAGCGACTCAGCAATCCCTGGCGCACAATCGACAACCGGCCTATCTGTTACAATTGCGGCTTGCCTGGTCATGTGGCCCGGCTTTGCCGCCGCCGTCTCCCAGTCTACGCGCCACCTCCCCCAGCTCCCACGTACTGGCCTTCCACGAGTCAGTACTCCGGATCTGCTGAGCCGCCGTCTAGTCGTCCTTTTTATCCTGACCGTTCAGCCCTTTCTAGACGCCGTTCACCTTCACCGAGGCGCCGCTCCGTTTCTCCTATGCGACGTCTCCCCAATCGCCCTCAGGAGGAAAACTAGGTGCCGCAGTTCCTGAGGCGAGAACTGCGTCCCCGTCGAACTTTCCAAGGCCTCACATATCCCCTGCTAATCTGATCGAAATTTCTGTCGAGGACATTACTGTCTTGGCCCTTGTGGACACCGGTGCTGCGATTTCTGTTATGGACGAAAAGTTTTGTAGTTCGTTGAAGAAGGTAAAGACGCCAATTGCTGGACTGTCGCTGCGTACGGCCAGCGCTGAGCACATCAAGCCGTCCGCAGCGTGTACCGCTCGAGTTGTGATTCAGGACTCCCTCTACACGATAGCATTCGTCGTGCTGCTTTCCTGTTCCCATCCTGTTATTCTGGGCTGGGATTTCCTTTCCGTCCATGAAGCTATCATCAACTGTGCTCGAGCGGAAGTCGGGTTCTCTTCTCTGCCCAATCTTTTTCTGGACGCTACTCCTGTTGCCTGTGTTAAAGCCCTCGCCGCCGAAGACATCGACATTCCCCCGTGCTCTTCCGTTCTTGTACACTTGTCTTGCGATGCTATCGGTGACGACACTGTCCTCTTTACTCCAGGCCACACTTTTCTGCACCGCAAGTGTCTCCCTCTGCCATACGCCGTACTGACTGTGTCCGCTGGCCTTTCGATACTTTTGGTTTCTAACCCGTTTTACTGCCCTACCGCTCTGCGCCTTGGTAAATGCCTCGGCAGTGTGCAGCCCATAGCATCTCTGCTCATCCGCGAGGAGACCGACGATACACCGCTTCTCGCCATGAACGCGCTCAGCCCTCCTGCCTCTACGCCAGATCGCTCTTTTACCGAATTGTTCTTGCGCTCCATCGACGCCGATCTTCCCCCGCCGCACAGAACACAGCTTCTCGACCTCCATCAATTTCGCTCCTCCTTCGACGCTCACCAGATTTCCTTGGGCCGAACTTCCACCGTCACCCATCGCATCGACACTGGTGCCCACGTGCCGCTGCGGCAGCGCCCCTATCGTGTGTCGCCAACCGAGCGCCGGACTATTACAGAGCAAGTCGACCAAATGCTTCAAAACGACGCCATTCAGCCTTCAAGTAGCCCTTGTGCATCGCCTGTTGTCCTTGTAAAAAAGAAAGATGGCTCCGTACGCTTCTGTGTCGATTACCGCCGCCTTAATAAGATAACGCGCAAGGATGTGTATCCGCTCCCCCGCATAGATGACGCTCTGACTGTTTGCAAGGGGCGGAGCTCTTTTCCTCCCTCGATTTACGTTCTGGGTACTGGCAGGTACCCATGGAAGCGGCCGATCGTCCCAAAACTGCTTTTGTGACACCCGACGGATTGCATGAATTTACTGTGATGCCATTCGGCCTTTGCAATGCCCCTGCAACCTTCGAACGGATGATGGCCACCATTTTGCGTGGACTCAAGTGGAAAATGTGTCTATGCTATCTCGACGACATTGTCGTCTTTTCCCCCTACTTTAAAACCCATCTATCCCGCCTGAAGCACGTTTTGACCTGCCTTTCTGACACTGACCTGTAGCTGAACTTGAAGAAATGCCGTTTTGCTGCGCGTCAGCTGACAATTTTAGGACACGTTGTCTCTAAGCAAGGCATTCGTCCCGACCCAGCTAAAGTTCGCGCTGTCGCAGACTTTCCCAAACATACTTCCATCAAAGACTTGCGCAGCTTCTTAGGTCTGTGCTCTTACTTTCGGACGTTTATTCGCAACTTTGCTTCGATTGCTGCGCCTTTAACACAACTGCCCGGCAGTTCCGACTTATCGATGTGGTCTCCGGCGTGCGACGATGCGTATAACACCTTGCGCCGCCTCCTCACAGCGCCGCCCATACTGCACCATTTCGACTCGGCCGCTCCTACCGAGGTCCACACGGACGCCAGTGGTGTCGGCCTCGGTGCCGTACTCGCCCAGCGCATCTGTGGTTTTGATGAATACGTTGTTGCCTATGCAAGCCGCACACTTACGAAGGCTGAAACTAATTACTCCGTAAGCGAAAAAGAGTGTTTGGCCATCGCATGGGCCCTTGCCAAATTTCGCCCGTACCTCTATGGCCGCTCTTTTGACGTTGTGACGGACCATCATGCGCTTTGTTGGCTTTCTTCCTTGAAAGACCCATCCGGCCGCCTTGCCAGTTGGGCTCTTCGTCTGCAAGAATACGACATCCGCGTGGTCTATCGTTCCGGCCGCAAGCATCAAGACGCTGATGCCCTGTCCCGCTGCCCACTTCCAGCCGAGATAGCCAACCTTTCCACCTCTGACGTCTCCCCGTCGTCCCTTCACATTAGCGACATGCCCTCAGCGCAACGTACTGACCCCTGGATCGCTCTCTTCTCGACTTTCTCTCCAACCCCATGGCTGCTTCTCCATCCCGTGCTCTCCGCCGCCATGCTTCCCACTTCGTGATTCGCGATAACCTCCTCTATCGCCGGAACTACAGCACCGACGGCCGCAAGTGGTTACTCGTTATTCCTCGCCACCTGCGCACGAACATATGCGCTGATTTCCACGCTGACCCACAATCCGGTCACGCGGTAGTTTTCAAGGCATACACCCGCATCCGGCTGCTCTATTACTGCGCAGAATGTACACCTTCGTACTTAAATACGTACGCGCCTGTCTCGCCTGTCAACGTCGCAAGCCATCTCCTCATCGTTCTGCTGGAGAGTTGCAGCCACTCCCTTGCCCACCACGCCCTTTCGACCGTATCGGAATTGATTTCTACGGCCTGCTTCCGTACACTGCGGCCAGCAACCTTTGGGCTGTCGTTGCGGTTGATCATCTCACGAGATATGCCGAAACCGCCGCTCTTCCGTCTGCCACAGCGACAGACGTTGCCTCCTTCCTTTTGCAACGTTTCGTCCTTCGTCACGGTGCACCTCGTAAACTGCTTAGCGACCGCGGACGCGCCTTTTTGTCCGATGTCGTCACCGCCCTGCTCCGCCAGTGCAACATAATCCATCGTACCACCTCGGCCTATCATCCGCAGACCAACGGCCTCACCGAGCGATTTAACCGCACCCTAGGGGACATGCTCTCTATGTACGTCGCATCCAACCACTCGAATTGGGATCTCATCCTCCCTTATGTGACTTTCGCCTACAACACCGCCCAGCAGTCTACTACTGGCTTCTCTCCCTTCTTTCTTCTTTACGGCCGTCATCCATATGCTACCATAGACACCATTCTGCCTTACCAACCTGACGCCTCCGAATATACCCCTGTCTCCGAAGCCGCGCAGCACGCAGAAGATTGTCGCCAAATCGGCCGGTCACTCACAACTGACGCCCAGTATCGCCAGAAATTCCGCCACGACAACGCTCACACCACATCGCACTTCTCTCCTGGTGTGCTTGTGTGGCTCTGGATGCCATCAAGTACTCCTGGACTCTCCTAGAAATTTCTCGCCAAGTATCACGGCCCCTACCGTTTCCTGGAGCGCACTTCTCCCGTTAATTACGTCGTCGAACCCCTCACGCCATTTCCCGATCTCCGCCGCCGCGGCCGCGAGACAGTTCACATCCAGCGTCTCAAGCCTTACTACAACCCCTCCATATTGCAGTCGCCGTAAGTCGCCAGGATGGCTCCTCTTCGCCCCGGGGGTGATTGTTAAGAAGATGATGACCCAGACAAAGCAGATGACTCGTGAAAAGTAATGTATTCTACGAAATAGGTTCCTACTAACATTGCGCTGCTATGAGAAAGGCGTGGTAATGATAATGTAACTTTCATAACGGTGACGCTGGAGTTACCAAGGAAGTTGGACAGTACGTATGAAATATGGTGCGGGGTTTTGTATGAATTTAAGCTGAGACGCAAGCGATTGAAGAAGAGGGTTCTAATGGATGCTCCAGATTCCTTATTCCCAAGCGAAGAAGTTAATTGCCGAAGTCCGGAACATTTTTATAAATTTTTCCCATCGCTTTGCACACGCTTAAAGAACTTGAGCGAGAATACATTTTCACGCAAAAGAAAACATGCAATCAAGCGTCGGATATGTGCGACAGGACGAGGCTGCCACCGACAGCCAAGACCTCTCGGCCGTCGTGTAGTCAGGCAGCCCTCCAGCTACCCTCTTTCTGTTGGACAATAAAATTTTCCCAACCTTTATCCGCAACAGGAGCGCTGACTACAACACGAATATTTATGCAGAGAGCAACGAATTTGATATGCTTCATATAAAGAGAAGAAATTTAAAAAAAAAGCTGCCCGCGCAGATCAGTTTTGTCATTGTTTATCAGCAGCTATAAAACATTCATCGATAACCTTACCCAATGTTGTCTCGTGGAAACAAAAAAAATTTGCAAGAAAAATAGGTCGCTATCTTGGAGGGCGAGAGAAGATATCGCGACACACGTAACCGAAATTTTTTACGCGTTAGTGTAAGGAGGTCGTTCTGCTGAAAACTCGGCGTCCCCCATCGTCCAGCGTCAGTCGGAAGAGGTCCCAAAATCCCTAAAATAAGAATATAGAAATAGAAAAAAGTCAGAATTTGGATTTGAACACAGGCCGTCTGCGTGCCAGGCCGGCACGCAACGTATAGACCTAAGGCGCGAAAGAGTTTCTTGCGTTTTGAAAGGTCGTTGGTTCAAGCCTGTTAGAGGGGCACCTTGTGAACGCATTGTACTGTGTATGACTTGGTAAGATGTGTTTGAGATGTTGTACTGATTTTATAGTACTAAAAATATATAAATATTTTAATTAGGCGTCAGAATTTTCGCGGGATCAAAAGGCTGTCTTATGGTGCTTCATTGCACTGAAACAAATAGTGTGTATGAGTATGTAGTGGCGTATTATGCCTTGCAGTGGAACCTAGATTGTCACTAGTGATTGGTAATTGATAATTGCGATGGGTAATTTGTAGCATAATCTGTAATTGTGGTTGTAATCTATGACCGAATGTGATTGTGGATTGGTAATCGGTGAGAAATGAGAATTGAAAGTAATGAAATGGAGAAAAAGGAGGAGGAGAAGATGCTATCGCGTCTATTTTTAAGGCTAAGCTTAAGAGTCCTCCTTATTTTATTTTTTTTACTATGTATGCGTTCATCACTTCTATACGTATCTTATTACTGTGGGTGAAGATGACTCGAGTCCTATACAAATGCAGGAAACATTTTTTTTGGGCATTCCCATTAATGCGTGGCAGGGTTAGACGACACCGCTTCTTTGAATAAACTGCTATGCTGGCTACGCCGCTCATTAATACAACAGCCATTCTGGCTAATGCATTGGTTCCAGCAAGAAAGAGGAACCCCGAATACGGCACCCGTATTACGCACAGAGAGCCTTTTGTTCGTGGACAGATGTTCGCTGAATGCAAGACGAGGGCCCTACACGAAGTTCCCATTTCATCTGACAACAAATGCATAAGCCAAAGCGGTCAATGCCTTATGAGCGGCTTAGAAAGCATAACAGTTCTTTGAAAGGTACGATCTCGCCTAACATTACCGAGCATTACTACGAATGCCAGAAAAAATGGTTCTCTATATTAGGCAGGACTGAGGGTCATCTTCCCCGACAGTAATCAGATATCTAGAAACCTAGTTGAGCAATATTTGCTGAAAAGATGCGCACATATGCCCCCCCCTCCCCCCAACCTCTTCTTTACGCCGCTAGAAAAACAAGACATTTTTTCTTGACCAGTTTTCTAGGTTCCAGGAGGTCACACTGTGGTGAAGTTACATATGAGCGTTTTGTGGCTCTTCAAAACGAAACGAGTTAAGCCGTCGTTCTTGGCATCTATTTTTTATTTTCTTTGTGTTCTTTGGTTCTACCTGAGACCGCCATAATTCATTATCTTGTGAACAGAAGAACAAAATCCTGTAGATATTAAGCCCTCCTCTTAACTTACTCTGAAAAGTGTCCCTGTGCTTCGCGCTGCGGTAACATGAACCACCTCCAACTCGATCATTTTTCTCTTCTTCTAGCGAGAACATATCATGACCTGCTGATTTTAGACAAGCGCATAAACGAAGCACTCAAACTATACCACAACGGCTATGCAGAGTGCCCCGAGTTCTGCGCTCGACCGAGTTTTCCCCGAATTTGCAAGACGGTAGTCAGTGAACGAAGATAGCGCTCAACGCACATAAGCAACACACAATAAAATTTTGAGACAAATCCACATGCCTCAACGCGAGCACACCCTATGCTTGCTGCATCCACGTTACAAACATCAGACTGCAATGCAGAGCTGTAGAGCAGCTTAATCGCAATACCATCACTTATTTGCTATCTTTCTGAACACTTGCCGGAATCCGTTTGTCATGGCTTTCGATGCCGCGTCAAAGACCTGTATCCTATTTCGGGAATAATTTATCTTTACATGGCCGAAGGTGAAGAGGGCACTAGCGGTGCATTTTTTCGCCAACCCTTTAGCTTCTTTCGGTGACAGCACGGCCATTCCAACCGACAGAGCCTTTACGATACGATGCTGTTGGTAAATGGCGCATGGTCCACAGTACCGTTTCGTCATCCTCTGAAACATGCTGCGCTGAAGTGGAGGCTGCCTTTTTTTTTAGACTGCGGCCTACCATGCGAACACTAAGGGACGTTTCCTTCTTCGCGTCAGCCTCCCGGGCGTCTTTGGTTGTGTCGACGGGACATATATTGGAATAAAAGCAATTTTTTTATTTAATACTGTAAGTCCTATCAGGACTGTAACAGGATGGGCTCTGAATGATACAGTTGTAGTGCATATGTTGGTAAGTAAACAATTTGAACAATAACATATGACAAAAATAGTTACAAAATCGGTTAGAGAATTCAAGTTCAGGTATAATTAATAGGCGACAAACATGATGACAAGCATACCAAAAAATGAAATCGGCAGCAGTTAGTGTTGTATTTTCAATCTAGGCACAAACAAAACGGTAAAAATAAACAGAGCAGAAAAGTGTGGAAAATGAGAACAGCTACTGGGAAACAAACAGGTGATCTATAACCAGGCCACTGAACGCATCTAATGATGAGCTGTTAGTAATATCTATGTTTAGATTGTTCTATTCTCGTGTAGCTCGAGGAAAAAATGAGTATTTGAATATGTCAGTACGGAATGGAAACTCGTTTAATTTGTGTGTGAGGTTAGCGTAACATAGACGGGATCAAGGAGCGGGCGACATTATCTTGCGTGAGCAAGGGAACTACAAAAAAGTGACCAACACCGTGCGTTCACTTGTTTAAACGTTTGAAAGGTGCATAGATACGAAATCGAACACCATTAAACACTGGCTTGTTTAAACCAGCTAAGCTTGATAGCTTTGCGCTGCAAGCCCAATATGTTTTTATGAAGGTGAATTCTGAGGTACAGCTATTTTTTTGTACATAAATTCGCAACCACAGAAACGACCACATGATGGTAGGGATCGTGAAAACGGCTAACATCTTAGTTTGCAAATTTTCCCTAGAGAAGAATTTGGCAAAACTCCTGTCATTCAACACGTCGCGGTTTTTCATAATCGTGAAAAATTGTTGAGCTTTACAGCTGAAATGAGTTAAAAATTGTATGCATGCTAGTCAGCCCTAAGCAATAATTACGGCCAATCGAATATTAAAAGAAAGGTTCTAGATAGGAAGTAATTAACATTCAGTAATCGTATATCTCATGGTTCTTGTAAACCAGCGGAACAGCTCGAAGCCAAACAAGGACGGGAAAAACGCAGCGCTGAACTAACAACAGAATGGTTTTATTCAAAACAGAGTGCTTAAATACATGCTGGGATCGCAGAAAACCAGAACAAATACAGAGAAAACAATGCTCCTCAAAGATAATCATTCTGAGCGTGCGGCAGCATTGTCGATGGAAGAAATCTAGGATATCAAGTATTCGTGCTCTTTCCTCGAGACAGCAACAGAAGGGGTGCTTATGCATTCCGTACCTAGCCTCAAAAACTCTGACGCCTCAATGATCTCTCTGGTGAGCTGGCCTTTGCTTTTTGCTAGAATTTTGCTCATCTAGAACATTGGTCGGCGTGAACAATAACGACAATAGATCTCGATATGGCGGATGGCATCCTTCCCTTAATTGTTGTGCTCCATAAGTATTTCATTCAAACAACGACCAGTTTGGCCGACGTACGACTGCACCACAGGAGAAATAAATCGAATGCATCATGTTGTATCGGCAATGAACATATTTATTCTCATGCTTCGTGGTACACACAGAAATATCGTGACGTTTTTTTTTTTCAGGCCGATTTACACGCGCGGAAAAAGTCCTCAGTTTTAAAGGGTGCTGAAAAAATAACATCCACTCCAGCTCGTTTTCCTATTCTTTGCAGATTAGAAGATAGAACATGAATGTATGGAATTACGGATGCATTTTTTTCTCGGCTGCCTTGGTTGAAAGTAGCTCCAAGTTTCAACCTCTTCAGCATACCCTCCGCCACCGAACCTAGCATGTGAGGAGGGTATCCTGCAGCAACAAGCCTTTCAACCTGGCCTGAAAAACATTGTGCGGTCTTATGCCCACAAGATTTTTCATGGCATTGTTCAAACAAGGCGCGGCAATGGCTTGTTTCACTAGCCTAGAGTGTGAAGAGCTCTATGGGAGTAAAGACTTCCTGCTTTTCTTGAGCAAGTAGCTGAAGTAAGACGGGTTGCCCGACGACCTGAGGAATCGCAGGCCAACAGATGTGTTTCCAACGGACTGGATGTTGTGCTGCGTTCGAGACCTCGTGGGAAAAACCTCCCGATTGCTAAGACTGTGATTTATGAGGGACAACAACCTGGTTTTGCTAACTGCTGACAAAGAAGGGGGCTTTGCAGTACTTTTAAAAGATAGCTTTAAGCAGAAAGCAGGCGTAGCAGTTTGCACTGTATTCCAAGAGAGAACAAGCAGCTGCCTTGTAAAAGCCAAAAGGAAGGCAAAACGGTTGTGCAAGAGGCTCAATTTCGAGCCGTTGTTGTCCTCAATAGGCAAATGCGAAATATTGAGCCTCGACATGCTTTTTATAACAAAAACGCATAAAGTAGATGTACCTTTAGGGGTGAAGATTTCAGAAAATGGCGCGTGGCAAAAGTGCCTTCGTAGGTTGTTACAAAAGAGCCTATCGCTCCTAACCGTTGACGAACCTTATCAGGTCAAGGAATCGCACGATGTAATCGATTTTCTAAAAACTAAACATAGCAGCAATCAGGTGCGCGGTTTTTCAATTTACATCAAAAACCTGTATTACTCCATCCCTCATGACAAACTCTTAATGGCATTAGTGAAGTCTTAGATGATTATGGTGCTATTGCTTTCAGAATGCCTCTGGGATTTCTGTAGGAGACTGTTTAGAATTTACACAAACCTACCTGGAGTCTACTTATGCAGAATGGGATGGGCGTGTTTTTATGTAGAAAAAAGAGATGTGCATAGGAGCACATATTGCTTGATTAATCAGCGATTTATAATTAACTAAGCATAACAGGGCTCTCAATGTTCGCCTTAAGGAATCAAATGTTGCAAGAGTGTTCCGCTTTGTAAACGATTACCTTATTGTACTTGAATGTGAGCCGGCAAGTCTTCCTGAAGAGGTGACTAAAATTTGCTGTGTTTTTTCAGACGTTACTTCGCACTCAAAATAACTTATGAAGTGCCTGTTTTTGACTTCAATAAGCTCGTAGACTTGACCTCTCTGCGCCCATTATTGGTCATGCCATTTTTTTCCTAGCATTTCAGCAAGAATGAAGCGCATAGCAAAATGATTTACGACCTCAATTTCCGTTGTTTAACTGAGATGCAGGCAAAGTGCTGCAATAGTTTGAGATTAGCGCAGAATATTTCTTACGATCTTCAAAAAAAATGCGCCAGACAGGCTGAGTTTTTAGTAGTCTCCCTTTGCGATTATATCCCATTTTTTTGTCCTTCGCCTTGAGGTATAAGGGGAGGATTTTGATAATTGTCGCAAACTGCCCTGAACACGTCGTACAGAGCAGCATCACTGAAGTTTCACACCGGTTTTATAGCTTCACAATTTTATTTCTCTATGGATTCACCTCCGCTCGGAACCATAAGTAACGCAGTGTGTCGATAAACGCCCTTTTTTCTTCTAGACATGAAAAAAGCGTTTACGTCAGGAAGTAACAAACAAACGATCCATGTTCTTTGGTTTTTCGCGTGATTGAGCGTTTTCGGTCGATCTTTATATTTTATTTCTTTGCTTGGTTGCTACGACGCTGATCTTCGAAACATAAAATTCGAGCAAAACCATTCGCCTACTCACGCTGCCTATTCGTCTCAAGTGCGATAATGGAGGATGACTTCCTTACGAAGGAACAGCCTAGCAGACTATAGGCCTAGCTGAGCGCGCTTTTTCCGCGTGCGTTCAGTCCCAAACTGCTTCCAGCCTCGCCCGTCATACGGTGCTGACGCACAAAAAAGTCGTCGCTCGCGCACGCCAGTTAAAGATTTGGGCGCCTGTACGAGCAACCCTTCTGCTGACCTGTATGCAGCAGGTTTGTCCAGCTAGATAAATGTGGTTTTTGCTCTAAAGATGAAATGGTACTTGGGAAGCGAGTGGCTTTGCAAAATGTATTTAACACGCTTATAGAGGCTTTAACAGCGCCTGGTGTAAGCAAGATCAGTGTGGAGACCGCAGCGGTGGTATGGTGGTCTGAACATCCGTCTCGGAAGCCGGTGGTGCGGGGTTCGATCTCCAGTGCCACCGGGTACCCACCGGCTATGCAATGGGTACAAGCTTTACCCTGGTCTGGTGCTCGGTTTATTTAGGGTGAAATGCTTGGTAAATGGGTCGTTGACCTCACCCTGAGTAGAAGAAACTAAACTGCGTCATGGTGCTCTTTGGCCAAAGATGCTCTTGCGCCATAAAAATTCATCATAATCATCAACATCAGTGTGGCCAGCAGCGCGTGCATGTCCCGTGATGATTATCAAGAAAACAAAGTGGCGGAGGAGAATACCAGAAGCTTCACAGGCTGAAACAGCATGCTAGGACCTCCAGGCGCGATCACAAGAGCTGTGGCGTTGAAACAAGAGTCCATGAAAAGAATCTTTCTCAAAGAGCACGAGCAGCTATGTTCTCTTCCAAGCTGCCACCAGCAGCAGAAAACGCTCCCATCTTTTGCCTTTCTTTTGGACTTCTGTCAAACCACGCGTTTTTTAATACTTGAAAACATGTTGGTCTATTGCACCACTCCGTCTAAAGTTTAAACACGGACGCGAAGGTCCATGATCATTTTGCTCGTAATCCACGCCACTGGAGCTTGCCCATCAACTTTCAATGAACTCGACCTCATTAACAGGAAGTCTTGGACAGCAAGCATTGCAGATTTGTCAAATTTGACTGGTACGAGAACAATTTGGCAATAAATTTTCAGCACAAAAACAGTCTCGGTAGAGGACATCGACGTCCGCTTAACATAGATTTTATGTTGAATGTGCCTGCTGTACACTGAAAAATGTGCAAACCAACTTAAGACTATACGCACATGCAGTAAGAATGCATATAAAAAGCTAAGGAACACAAAATACGCTTGAAGAAGGCTAATTAAATCACTTGACCTATAAGATTTCTGCACATACAGCAGTTACTGAGTCGTGAGCTTAATGGCCAGTTTAAAACTTGCAAGAAACATGCTGCAATATAAAAAATAATGATTTGAGTGCTCTCTCTTATATGACATCAGTTAATCATATTATAGTGTTGGTAGAATACAAAATGCACGTACGGAACACGTACATGCACTGTTTCTGTTCATATCGTACCTGTTATGTGCTGTTATGGCCTATTATGTGCTGGGAAAGAAAGAGGTAGTGAGCAGTGTTGTGTTACAGCCTTTCTTCTAGTTTAATTTGAATCATGTGAAGTGCAGCTGAAAGAAATTGTTTCATATTTAAGTGTACTGCATGCAACACAACATAAAGTGCACAGCCCCATGATGAGTTGTGCTTTAAGCTTATAGAGAGCATTTTACTACTCTATTTAACATATGATGCAAGTCAGTGATGCTGGAGGCACAAAACTGTACATTGTGAGGTAACAAAGAACTAATGTGAGCAATCATGCCTTTAAGAGATATTGTCAATATACAAGTTCCTGAATGAACTAAAGTTATTCTTAGGAGCACTCAGAGGAAGACAGTTTTGCAAAATGCCATTTGCCGGAATAGGCCGTTTATGAACTAGTTGCAAATGTAAAGAATCTGATTTTAAGACCACGCTGTACATGGTCCAATGCCAATGTAGTTGCATACAGGCAGTTTGTATACTACACCCCTAGTATTATGGTGGGTCTGTACTGCACAATTTTCCCTCAAGGAAGTGAAAAGTATAAGCTGTAAAACAGACCTCTGCTTGCTGAAAGCGACAAATAAATACTGGGTTTTTAAGGAAGAAAAGAAGTTGCAAAGTTGCTTCTGCAGGTTTTGAACTTCAGGCTAGTTACGTCAAAACATCAATCCCTGAACTGCAATGACTGAAGTTTCAACAAATAACATTTCCATTGTAACAGTGGAAACGCTCTCTTAATTGACAAACGACTTCTCAAAAGCCTGCGTTTCTTGGCAGCTATCAAGTAGCCCTGATAAAGAGAAACCAGTCAGGACACACAACCAAGCCATTGTAGACAAAAAACGGCACAATAGAAACCGCTTTCAATTTTGAGAACAAAACGCTCACCTTCTCCAAGTTCTCCAAACCGGAGACGTTGCCGTGTGGCTGCCGACAAATTCACTCGCTATGCAAGAAACAATAAAAAATGCAATGCCGCTGACTTTCCTAGAGCAATTTCAGTCCATTAAACTTCAAACTGTTCGCACCGACTGCCTTTCACCTCTCCAGGCATGTAAGGTAGCTAGCCGCGCAGGCAAGCATTTACAGAGCTGCGCGAGAATTCTTAGCGCCATTCTCGTATTCGCGTCCATGCTCACGTCCCTGACGTGGCAAAGGCGCACAACGGCAAAAACATAAAAGATTTATTTAATTTAACAGTAGCGTTCTTAGCTAAAAATCCTAATGGTTTGATATATTGATTTTTTTTTTCTTTTTCTTTGCGTGAGCGTTGTTACCACAAGGGCAGCAGTGCAGGTTGGCCATGGCGAAGTCGAAGCCCTAGCCAAGGCCTCATTCGGAACCATGCAACCATGTGCGCATTGTGTAGTTGAATGAACAGGTGCTTTGGAACAGTTTTTGTTCTTCCCTGTTCGCTGCGTTGTGTCCTGCGCGTAGTATTGTCGTTAGTGTGTGGGTATGTGTGCGGCCAGTGCGCCGCATTGGAGTGTACAACCGCTTGTCGTTCCATGCGGCGTCGATGCATAGTAAAACGATCATGCAGAATGTGCGTTGCAATGCCACTGGCCCTGCACGAAAGAGGAGACTTGAAGCCGGCTGAAAAGCTGCTCTCCCTCGCGGGACATCAAGAATCTGGCAAAGAACAGTCGACGCGCGTTTAGGTGGATGGTTCCGTCTGTCACGCCAAAAAATTCAGCACTGGCCAGCATCACTCATGAACTGCTGCTGCATCATGATAAACACCTGTCTGTGTCTGATGCTTGCTACAAGCTTGTGTGATGTGAACGTGGCCATGAGTGATATTCGTCGAGCTGCGGACCTCAAAAGGTGGCATCAGTCGATACCTGAAGACGATTACTGTTTGCCCGCGCCCTGGCGCCTCGCATCCGACCGCATGCATGGGCGTTGACTGTTTATATCTGAATTCACACGTAGTTGAACCGTCGCAAATATTACAGCCGCATCGTTCAAACGTGCCGCCTGAAGCGCACCATTTTTTCACATTTTTTGTCAGAGACAGCGGCAGTGAGCGGCTGCTCAACTGTCATTCTTTATTATTTTGAGCTTATTTTCTATATACGTGCCAGGGTGGCCCATTCTCGCCTCTTTGTTTTACTGTAAGCTATGTGTATTGGGCAGTAACTTATTTGCTATTATGTTGGCACAGGGTTAATGTTTGTCATTGCACTGTGCTGCCATGTTCAAACGAAACACATAATTGTGCACTCTCCTTGCAGAATGTCTAATGCGGTAATAAATTGCTGAGCAGGGAGCATGCATTGTTATAAACGCGAGGAACGTTACTGAATTACTTCACACTTGGCATCTTCTGTTGTCGTTAGTGGTTACGTATGCCTTGGAGCCTGCTGCTTTCCAGTGTAGAGGCGAGAGGCTTGTCATGCTCAACTTAGCAGATTTTTTCCCTCCACTCTCAACTGGTCAACGTGGTAAAATAAACTGAACATAATACGTGCTAGCTGAGACTTAGGTTAGACTACATTTCATTTAGTTACTTACTAGCCGCCGCGGTGGCTGAGCGGTTATGGCGCTCGGCTGCTGGCCCGAAAAACGCGGGCTCGATCCCGGCCGCGGTGGTCGAGTTTCGATGGAGGCGAAATTCTAGAGGCTCGTGTAACTGTGCGATGTCAGTGCACGTTAAAGAACCCCAGGTGGTCGAAATTCCCGGAGCCCTTCACTACGGCGTCTCTCAGAGCCTTAGTTGCTTTGGGAAGTTAAACCCCCATAGACTAAACTAAATTAAACTCATTTATTTATTCTCAGGGCCGATCGGCTTCAGAGAGACGAGTGGGCGCGGCGCAAGCGCGGCGAGCAAGGTGCTAAAAAGGCTCCGTCTTTTCCTAGTACAGGTCCTGCTGCTGTCAAGCACGCATGCACCTTCGCAGACTATCACTGAGCTTCATCAACTCACAACAGAAGAATTGGTCATCAAAAATGGGACATCTGGCAGCGCCGTCACCGTGAAGACGCCACAGGTACATGAATATTGGACGTCGTCGACTGTAACGTCATCGAACCTTGGCCCTATAAATTCGGCACAATACCCGTCCGTCTTCAGTGGGCGCGGCGAAAGCGCTGCGAGCAAGGTGCTCAAAATGCTTCGTCTTTTCCTGGTACAGGTTAGTTATGTTTCACCATATGATCTGACGATGGGTTTCTTGTTCTCTTGCCGTGCCCACGCACGTCTTAACAGTGCCTATAACTGCTATTGCTCACGTATACTGCTTTATTGTGAAGATATAGAGATGAATCCAAGCCCAACAGTTGATGAAATGTTTCAGACACTCACTGAGGAGCAGAAAGACATTAGGCTTCGCTTAGAGGCAACAGAAAGGGCAGTGGAGAACTTTGGTGATCGCTTAAATAACACAGGGGCAAAAATAAAAAAGCTTCGCATGAAAACAGATGAAAGTGAAAACATAAGCATAGCTTTTAATGGTGTGCAGGATGCACTTACATGTCATCAAGCTAGGCTTGAAGATTTAGAAGATAGAAGTCGAGGGTGAAATTTAATTGTTTTTGGCGTGAAGGAAGATCCTATTGAAGCAGAGTCGGATTTGCGCATAAAAGTTATCGATTATCTCTTTTCTGCTAAATTGGAACTGCAGTGTTCATGTGTACCTCGAATCCATCGACTAAGGAAAAGTTCTGCTAATCGCCCTATCATAATGTACTATCATGACTGTAGGGAAAAGCAAGCAGTCTGAAGAAATGTATCTAAACTAAAGGGAGAAAACATTAGAATCGATAATGACTACTGCGCGGAAACGTTTTGCAAACACAAGCATCTTTTGCAAAGTGCAAAACTTTAATAAAAGGCTGGAAGTAAGGTTTTCTGGGTTTATGACAAGTTGAATATTGATGTGCTGTACTATGAATGGGATGCTGTTTAAACTCTAGAAGATTGATAGAACGCAACACCATATCTTTATATGAAAGTTAATGGCCAGATACGTCCGATGTGTTAGTTTGTCTCAATGCAACAAGCATTGTGAACAAAACAGATAAATCTGAAGAATGTTTGCACTCTTTGGATCCGCACGTGTGTGTCAAAACTGGAACCTAGCTACACGAGCAAATCAGTGACGGCGACATAGTCCCACCAGGTTATCAGTTATGTCGGCGGGACCGAGGATCTAGAGGGGGTGGTGTTGCTGTTGTTGTTGAATCCTGTGTCGATGTTGACGCCGAAAGCCAGATTGCTGAGCATAAAAGCCTTTTTTAAAATCAAAGTGAAGGAAACGGTGTTTCATTTGTGTGCGGTTTATCGTGCTCCGGATGCTGATGAAAGCTTCTTGAATAAATTGTGTGATCGATTGTTGTTATGAGACAAGAATGGGATTCTGACGGGTGATTTTAACTTGCCTTTATTAAATTGCAACAATATGTCATTTTGATTATCACATACGAGCGGTATTATCCTTGATGTTATGCTTGCTCTTGGTCTTGATCAAATATTTACTGAATGTACTCGCAAAACTTCAATTCTTGTCCTTGTGTTCATTAGCGAAGGATTTAGAGAAGAAACTGGTACAATTGAACCCGGCATATCTGATCATAAGTTAATTTCTTTTTCCTGGAACGTTGAAAAATAAAAAAACACTTGCGCTTGATGTCTCTTCAGTTAAGGAATTTAGTACAGCTGGCGATGTAGCGATTATTGACTATATTGAAAATCTTGCGAGTACGTGTGATGTGGGAAGCTCATGGGAATGGTTCGCTAATGTGCTTACGCATTGCATTAATATTTACGTTGCAGACAGAAAAATATTTACAAGGCGGAAACATTCATCGATTACTCGTGCAATTATACACATTAAGCGTAGACTTAAGAGATATGGTAAGAAGCATGAGACGTCAATGCCACTGTAAAGAAATGAAACATCACCTATTACCGAAAGTAAGCTGCGCCAGGGCTAAATATTTTTCGCACACTTTAGCAGAGTTTCTAAAGACTGATCCGCCGAAATTTTGGCGGCACTTTAGTAAACCCAAAGATGCACTTACTAAAATAAATTTAGCGACAGGATTATTACGGGCGCTGTCGAGATAGCAGAGAATTTCAATCAGTATTTCTACGAGGTGTTTTCAGGATTAGATGAATATGGTATAAAAGCAGCGGCTGCACCTGAGGATGGCATTGAAGTAACTCGTGAGGGTGCCCTAGCGATGGTCTTGAAACCGGACACAAAAAAATTCGCTCGACCCGATGGTCTTCCTAATGTATTTTTGAGGCGATACGCAGAACAAATATCAGGTTGCCTCACAGACATCTTTCACCTGCCACTAGCAAGTGGAAAAACCCCTTCAGATTGGAAAATAGCACGTGTGGCCCCCGTATATAAAAAAGGTGTTCCATTGTCAGTTTCAAATTATCGGCCTGTTTCTATAACACTCAGTTGTTGTAAGATGTTGGAGCATATGTAGCCGGCTACCTGCGAAAGTCTCTGAGTGATCATAATCTTTTGTCTGATAATCAGCACGGGTTTAGGCACGGGTTGCCCACTGTTGCTCAGACTGTTTTGTCTGTGCTCGGAATTGCGCGGGTGCTTGATATGTTCGGGCAAACGCACGTGGTTTTCTTCGATTTCAGCAAGGCCTTTGATAAGGTGCCACATGGCAAAATTCTCTTTAAGATGGAATGTATAGGTGTGCCTTTTTATAATTCGATGGATTGAGGCCTACCTTACAGAAAGACGGCAATATGTGGAAATTAATAAGACCGCTTCTTGTGTTGTTAGTATTCCCTCAGGAGTTCCTCAGGGAAGTGTGCTTGGACCATTGTTGTTTTTAATATATGTTAATGATTTAGTTATGGTTGTTTCTGAAGTTGTCTCTGTTAAGTTATTAGCAGACGACTGTGTTGTGTTTCAAGAAATTTCATCCGAACGTGACCACAGCTCTGTACAAAAAGCAGTTTTTGCCATTGAAGAATGGTGTCTGAAATGGGCTATAGAACTTAATAGTGAAAAACTGTCCTCTTACTTATAACTAGAAAAAAGTCTCTCAGTCTGCTTCCTTACCTTCTTCGCAGCAATATGATTTTGGGAATTGCGAAATATAAATATTTAAGTGTAACACTTCAGAAAAAGTTAAAATGGTCGGCACACATTAGTAACATTTCTACAGCTGCATTACGAAAGCTATGGGTTTTACGAACAAAGCTAAAAACTGCCCCAGCACACATAAAAAAAATTGGCTTATGAAACTTGTGTGTGGTCTTTGCTGTAATTTGCTTCAGTAGTGTGGGACCCATACACGAAAAAGGCAGTGATACTTGAAAAAGTCAATAGGAAAGCGGTTACGAATATTTACAGAAAATATGAAAGGAAAGACTCTCCCTCGAAGTTAATGATCTCAAATAACATTCATACAATAGAAACCTGCAGAAGGAATAATAGGTTGGCATTATTGTTTAATAGTATAACAGGAAAAAATAAACTCAAACTTTGGATGGATGGATGGATGGATGGATGGATGGATGGATGGATGGATGGATGGATGGATGGATGGATGGATGGATGGATGGATGGATGGATGGATGGATGGATGGATGGATGGATGGATGGATGGATGGATGGATGGATGGATGGATGGATGGATGGATGGTTGGTTGGTTGGTTGGATGGATGGATGGATGGATGGATGGATGGATGGATGTATGGATGGATGGATGGATGGATGGATGGATGGATGGATGGATGGATGGATGGATGGATGGATGGATGGATGGATGGATGGATGGATGGATGGATGGATGGATGGATGGATGGATGGATGGATGGATGGATGGATGGATGGATGGATGGATGGATGGATGGATGGATGGATGGATGCGGCTGATAAGATGGATAAGCCACCTAGCTTGACTTATGAAATGTTACTCTTCTCTTGATTTTAGCCACCAATCAGATAACCTTCGCTTGGTTATTTCTACCCGCTTAAAATCTACTGTCCCTTCACTGTCCTTAAACCCCAATGCCTTGGATAAATCAGCCCCGCTGCTTTCCACTGTAGGGTGAAGCCCTTTACAGAAAAGTATAAAGTGTTCAGACGCTTCCTCCTCCTCTCCGCACGCAACGCACATGTCTATCTCGTGGTACCTGACTCTATATCTCTTATTCCGCAAAACTCCCGTCCTGGCCTCAAACAACACAGAGCTTCCCCTACAATTATCATAGATATTTTCTTTGGCAATTTCCTGCTTAAAAATTATGTATGTTCCCAGCGCTGATTTCGTCAGCATTCCTGTTTTCCAGTGCTCTCTCTATTTGTTTAACCTTTTTCTTACCCGATAATCTGATTTGCCCCCCTGCCGCTATCCAGATATTTGCTTGTCAATTGTCTCGTTCGTTTTCTCCATTTCGTATCAACATTCCTTATATACAGGTACCTGAAAACTTTCCTAGCCCACTGCTTTTCCCCCATATTTCTCAATCGCTCCTCAAATGCTATCGTACCGCTAGCTTCTCTGCTCTCTAACGACGCCCATCTCATATCACCCTGTACCCCCCTGATTTGTTGTATTGCTATGTGCTCCCTAAGCTAGCCTCCCTACGCCACGTTGTTTAATTTCTAACATTGCTTGAACATCTGGTCTCATGCAGAGGACCGCATTACCGAAAGTCAGGCTAGGAACCACCACCCCTTTCCACGGTGCCCTATTTTTGGGGACAGCTGCATTCCTTCTAGCGTTATTCATTACATATTTTCATGCTCTGTCAGAGTGCAATAAGCGTCCTCTAGTGAGAAGGACTCAGAGCGTTCATGAGTGTTGACTTGCTCCCCTTTCCGGCAAAACTATTAGTTTTAAATACAGTTTTTTTTCCTAGAACAGTGCGAAATTTGAATTCGTTATCAGCATCTGTTTTTTTCCTTAGCAAATTTTTCTGATGCGTTACATCGCTTCTTACGTGCTACTATTGTTTATATGTATGTTTTGTATGCGTGTGCTGCTAATATTATATAATTTTATTCTTTTGGTTTATTCTTTTGGTACTCGTATGCTACTAATATTGCAAATTTTTTTATTTTGGTTATATAACATTGTAAATTCATTCCTGTTTGGTCCAAGCAGAGGCCTGCAGTACTCTGAAATAATTAAATAAATAAAGAAATAAAACAAAAATGCTCGTGTAATAGGCAGATTAAATAAGATGATGATACACAGCAGTCTTGAAGGCATAAGATGCAGTGATGGACACGGCGAAGGCAGAAAAGATATGGCAGTTGGAAACAGAAAAGTAAAGATATGTATGAGTTTGTACACGACTTAGGGTGAACACTAGCAAAAATTAAGAAGGTGCCGAGGACTGAGGCTAGAGTTTAAACTGTAGTTTAACACTGAAAAAAATACCTCCCAGCAAGCCAAAATGAGCACATGCAAGCAGTTATGTGAACACAGAATATGGAAAATGAAACTCCTTTTTGGACTTAAGAAAAACCAAGGCGCATTGATCATTGTGATGTTGCTTAAAAAGTTGGTGTCTAGTTGTTCCCCTTCATATATGGTCCTTCCACACCCAGCAACTGAAATGCCATTAAAAAGGTTCGTCTCCAATCACTCTAATTTCATGGGGGTACACATCTCCAGATGTAAGAGGCTTGGTGTCTGATCTTACAGACTAGCTACTTTGGTAGATATAAACATTACCGCATGTAAGAGGCATGTATTGTATGGGAAGTATCTCGTAAGTCTTACAGCGTGTTGTACAGTGCTGGCATGTTTCATTATTTACATCGCAGTAATATGTTAGCACAGGCTAGAAAGATCGTCACAAGAAAGATACCACCCACCGAAGCAGCGTTATCCTGAATTGGTTGGCCGTTAATTAGCAGTTATTGGTCAGTGCGGAAACGCTAGTAACCACTCCTGTTGAAAAGCAAAATTTGCTATAAATAGCGGGATATTTGCTTGCTTGTAGAGCATCATAAATTTAACGCAGGATTTGATTGGGCTGTTAAGATACTGAACAATAAATGAAGTATGAAACGGTTTTAAGCACGGCATAAGATACAGTGAATGAGGTCAAAAAAGCAATGAGAACTAACTCAAACAAGTTTTTTTTATATCGAAAATGTCTCATAAATAGGCTGCATAAAAGCTACGACCGATTATAATCCGGGCACAAGCGCAAAGAAATCAGATAGCATAACAAAATTGTGGGTTAAGAAAGGAAATAAAGCCACGGGAAGCTTGTGTAAACGAAATAACTTAAGAGAACAAGACGCAAACTAGACACCCGAAAGTTATCCTTATGTATCGTGAACCGCAGCGTGAAGCTCCTGAAAATTTGCACTCTAGGGTGCTGCACTTGTGCAAACATCAAAGGTGAGTTTTTGAATGCCATGCCATGTTCTGAAATCTAGCTTGTTAGTGAGATGAAAAGAAAAAAAGCAAGGTTCAGACAACCGGTAAGAAGATACTTGCGCTGCTTCCCCTCATCCCCCTCTGTGCCTTGTTACAGTGAATAATGTCAAAACATTTTTCAGAGATAAATATTACATTTAACAACTGTTGCCGAAAGGCAGGTTTCATCATGGCAGTTGAGAGCATGATCCCATGAGTCGATAGCCGAATAACCTTCATATTTTTTAAAGCAGAACATTACTTACGTTTAGTGAGTGAAAATTTCAATGAACGCTTAGTGTTTTATCTTGGAGTTTTAAACATGTGAAGGAGTTACGGAGTAGGCCAAATGCTCCCAAGTCGCCGCGGCGGCGACACTAGCGCCTCCTCTGCACTATCACAGCGCGGACATCGGAATGTACTACGCCAGCGCCCGCCGATAACGAGGATAGACGCTCCTAGGGCGGACGGCTCACTGGCTTCCTTGCTTCCTTGGTAGTAAAGTCCCGAAAAAGCGAATGACGCGTCTACCTTGATACGTATGCCCCCAAATTCTGTTGCGTTATGGCACTCGCCAGTGAGAAGGAAGGTTTTGTTCATGAAAGCAGAATGATCAGACTAGCCAACCGTTTGCCGCTAATCCTTCGCCAAAGCGAACGCCTGTGACCGCAAGTCAACGAATAAACATATTAATCAAGGAAATACAAGTGATATCAGGAAGAGTGAAGTGCACGATGATGCCATGGTGTACTTAATAAAGCGTTACAAAGGGAATCCCCTGGCTCGCACGTCGTCTTTTCTTAAGGTACCGTGCACGCATGCCGTCTTTATTTTCTGTACCCTTTGCTGAGGATGAAAGCCCTGTAGCTCTTTTTTTTTTGCCTTCAGCTTGATTGCACAGTGAACTGCGTTCAGATGCGATGCGGTCAGAAAGTGATGTATAATTCGCGGAGATTTAAGCCCAGGCAGGCTCTAACTACGCTCAGTTGTTTATTTTTGGTTGTGCCTTTGTGCGGCATTTATTTCGTGCCCTTGGCGCGAGTACGTCGGGAGTATCACTGTTATGTTCGTTTTATGTCTCCCCTTACAGGGTCAGAGATAAACGGCGACAAGAAAACAGAAAAATACCGAGCGAAATCCGCCGCTTTAAGCACTTACGAACAAAAGACCGCAGAATTTTATCAATGAGTCCCTGCAGCTGGAAAAAAAAATGAGTCGGAGCGTTTGTATGAACGCACGTTTTTGCATTTTAAATGTTTTAGGCAACAGTGCATCTTACTTAGGACGCCGTACCAGCGTTAATGATTATTTTTAACGGTTTACTGCAGCATGTCATTGTCGTACGCTCCAGTCGTCCTAATATCACTGCAGCTTCCTTTCTATTAGGTTTATTTATTTTTTCGTGCTCAGAATTTTTGCCTGCTGAAGTAGCCAAACACCTCTTAGAGCGCAAAGGTCTACACTCCGCATGCGAAGCTTAAGGGCTATACCACTTGACAATGACCTTCAACCAGAAGGAGGAGCGGATGTGTGGCTGTGACGTCAGATCATGTGCCTCCCTCTCCGCCGCGCCGCAGCTGCGCTCGCTCCTCGCCACTGCATCCCTGGCTTTGAGTAACCCCTGTGCCACCTCTCGCCGAATCACGTGCTCAGAACGGAGAAGGACAAAATAAAAATTGGCTGCCTGGCAAAACCTCGCTAGACGACATCATGTGGCGTACGATATAGAGACAGATGAAGAACGAGAGCAGAGACTAGAGAAGAGTCGTCGAAAAGTGTGTGAATGTAACCTTGCTTAAGCAGGCGTAGCCGAGCTTTTCGCCCGTTTTACTAGGTTAGCCGTGTTAAACCACATCCCAAATTTATTTTTTTTCTGTCAAGAGCCACAATGCAGCGGAACTTTTACCTTTCTCGCGACTTCATTGCTAAGGAAAGGAAGAGGGAGAGGCCGGCGACCGCTCTCGCAGTCTTTTATGCGCAAGCGGTGCGCCCCGGCGCGCGCCTCGGAGGGCAGTGCTTGTATACAGCGGGAAGGAGCCGCTCCTCGACGCCGGACTGGTTTAAATTTAGCAGTGTCTCAAGGGTCAGTTCAACGCGTGCATGGCCACTGCCACTTTCTTGAGTGAAAGTCCCGAGGGTCGTTATTGCGAAATTCACGTTTCTGAAAATGAGGGACGGTAACCAACCTAGGAAATTTGTAACTACCCTTTAGATTATCTCACTTTCAAAGACCGCAAGTTTAAATCAATATCCATGGCTTTTTAGGAAAGCGGCAGCGGCCACGTGCATGTTGACACCTGAGACGGTGCCGAGTTCGAAGCTGCATAAACTGCATTAAAGGCTTTTTTTCGCTCTCTGCCAAAGGCTCAGAATGAGCTTCCGATAAGCCGTAAGAAGATATCAGCACGTCACTGTCTACTTTAGAGCTCGGTATGGCTTGGCCGCAATGAAAAGCTTTTATTAGGCAGGCTTTTAGCCACTTTTTGCCGTAGCTTCGAGCACTAGTAAAAATATTTACTGGCACATGTTTTGCCTTCAAACGCTTTTAGCCTTGTAATAAGACCGCACTAATAAATATACAACCCCTCGTAACTTTGATTGATTTTGTTTCCAGAACTGGTTAAAACAAGCCGGTCCATTTGCTTGTTAGCTGCTTGTGCCCGCGTGTTACAATACGCAAACGTGCTATACGTGCGGTAGAGATTGAGTTTGAGGTTAAGAGCCGTTAAGGCTGCTCGCGTGTCGCCTGAAAATGAAAGCAGCTTACAGGTCAAGTTAGTGCACTTGCCTAAATGGGCCATGTCAGAATATTTTCCCGGTTACCCTCCTTAATGCGTTTAATTCCCAACACGTTAAATTACAATTCCTCGAAGTTTGAGTTGATTTTGTGCGGTAGATATTTTTAAAGCAATTTTTTTTCGTTTCCTTTAGGAACTTCCTGCTGGTCTGGCAACACCTGATCGCTGACATCACAAGGGCATACCCGCCCCGCGTTGTCTGCTGCGCGCTGTTCGCTTTTGTTAAGGTACATGCACGCACACCTTTGACGGCTGTCGCTCGAAAAGATTTTTTCTTTTGGAGCTTAGGGAAATAACTATAAGTTGTTAAATTTCTCAGTTTAATATATTGCAAACTGTTCCAAAAATCACATTCGTTCATGTAGAGTGCAAATGACGCTATTTGCATTCCGGTTTTTGCCGGAAAAAAAATAAGACGGTTCCAGCAACCGCCTTCTTTTTTTTTTAAAGCGAAATTTATTGCCCCAGGGCATCAATGATGGGCGAAGGTCTCGTGCGTTTTAACGCGCTAGTCTTCCAACAGGGGAAGTGAGTAAAAGTGGGAAAATTCCGCACTTTGGCTTTAGTTAATCTCGATGGGCAGCCAGGATTGTTAAAAGGCACACTGTAATGCAATGCAAGAAAATGCGTTTATATTGCATGCAGCAAGAGATCAATGCTTAGCGGGTTAAGAAGCACCGCGTAACTATTGCCGAATTCTTACTACGGCTGCAGTTAAGGACACATTTCCCGGTTATTCGGCGTCGTCGGCGTAACGCTGGGGAGCAACAAGGAACGAAGGATAGCAGTGCCATTCACGCCGGAACAAATTTGGTTGCCTTCTCTGTGCAGCGGCCCGAACTGGTGTCTGAACCGTTCGACTCGACAAGGCAAGCACCTTTCACAAAATATTTTGTTACATAGGCGTCGCAACAGTCGGCCAGTTTTAGCTTTTTGCCAGTGGTGCAGTATTACTGCATCTCGACACCCACCTATTTAATTCTGCGCGAAGTGAAAATTCAAAACAGATGTTAGCTTTGTACAGTACTGAATTTTTATGCCCAGAAATTGCTTGCACAGATCTGGTGTAGTTTCTTAAAGTAGCTTTATTGGCATTCCTGCATAATTCCTTTAAACATAATAAACAGGTTAAATCGTTACAAGCGTATCATCCGACATAAAGTTTCCATCAGCTCTTGGTGGTTACTAGTCAATTAAGAATTTTCTCTGGGGAACATCTTATCGTCTGGGCAGCGCTCACACTTCACAAAAGAACAAACAGCAGTACTTTCTTAAATATGCAAAAAATCAGCATATTTTCGAGATGAAGGGGCCAATCTGGAGCATTCTGCAGGACCATGCCCACGAAACGCAATTTTGCGAGTTTGTGCTCCTTTGATTCAAGTGTTATTAAAGCAGCTACACGTCACCAAAAGGTTGCAATAGTTAGACTGAAGTGCGTTATAAATTGTACCCAAGCCAAATTACCTTAATATATCCAACATATTGTCACGGAGACGATGAAACTGGCAGTGGCGCGTGACGGAGCGCTCGCGCTAGGCCAGCAGCCATTAAAATCATCTCACCGCCATCGTTCATCTCACCGCATTCTTAGCCTGGTCACCACGTAACAATATCTTAGATCTAAGCTCTTAAACGCCCACTCGTTGATTTGGACGGCCGCGTCGGCGTTGGCGTAACCGGCAGAACGAAATAGGAGCAGAGCTGAGAACGAAGGTATGGTGCTTGCATTGCAAAGAGAACGAACGAAGGGCACAGCGGAAGGTGAAAGCATATCGACAGCAAGGACAAACTATTTTTTTTTCGTACTAAAAAAATTTAAGAAAAAATGATCCCTGCCCGCTAGTAAGGACAACGCGACGAGGAAATTTGAGGAGGATGTTGCGGCGAAAGCGGTGCAGCAAGAGCGGTGCTGTAGGCGGCGGCGTTGTCCACTAAAAGCTTCACCCGAGGAGAGGCTCAATGGGAGCGGATCGCGGTGCGCGCTGCCGAAGCCTGAACCCAAAAGA
Organism: Amblyomma americanum; assembly: GCF_052857255.1. Lineage (NCBI taxonomy): Eukaryota > Metazoa > Arthropoda > Arachnida > Ixodida > Ixodidae > Amblyomma > Amblyomma americanum. The sequence goes on along the minus strand of NC_135497.1, from coordinate 385,838,295 downwards.
CCCTCCGTTCGGTACTGCGTGTTGCATCTGCGTTTCCATGTGGTTCAAATATCGCGGCAGCTTCGCTCAAAAACTGAATTGCCGAGAAGCGTATTCGTGGGTCATTTTTTTTTAACGGCATAGGGTTAAGGAAATCGCGTCGCAGGAAATCCGGCGTCGGTCAGCAACGTTGATCGTAAACGAAAAATTCACAAAAAAATCCGCAGATAAGCAACCTAGGAGGCAGGTGGGCCACTTAGGTCACGTAACCTTGTGGTGCCATCACAAGCTGCCCACCAGGTTGTGAGCAAAATACGCACTTTGACAGGAGGCAGTTAATGATTGGTCGCGAGAAATTGCCCGGGAAGAGCAACCCGGGTCGCACATTAAGCCACACCGATGGCAGCACATGCCATCGCAGGAGAGTTGCGCATCGCTTAACCGCTGGACCACTGGCCCAAGTGTGGTATGAGGACTTTCAGTGATCTATGAATGTTAAGTACAGAATGACCAATTCTGCATTATGTGCATAAACCCATTAATGCTATCGCGTCATACCCTTAAGCGGAGATTAAATGTTCCCTCCAATTTTTTTCCCCTGGATTCGTATTTTTGAATTTGCATTTTTTTCCTTAATAGTCGGTATTTGCCATTTTCATTTTCAACTTTAAGAGCTCCGGTGGTTTCGTTAACTTTTACATCATATTTCCTTCGCTATTTGATGCATTGCTTTCTGTGAACATGTTTATGCTCCCCCAGCTTCGCCATAGGGTAAGGGCCTGCACTATTTTTTAAATAAATCTATCAAAAGAAACCGGAATACATGAGAATTCCGTCCTTGCATTTGTGGAACCTGTGGATGCTACGTCAAGCCACGCACTAATTTATGTTTCGGCTCAGCACCGAAGGCGTTATGCAATAAGAAACTTCCGAAGTATTTGCAGAGATTATGTTGTGCTAGTTAAAACCCGGTTGCACGCACAAAGTGTGAATTTCAACTTCTCAATATCTCGATTATCCGGTTAAGGTAAAGGAACGAAGCATGGTCTACAGTTTGAATTTATTTTATAGGTAAAGCTATTGTGGCTATTTATTTTCGCGCCAATATTGACAGCTAGAGAAGGGCTTTCAGTGAAAATTTAAACGAACTCTAAGAAGATAACTTCTTAAACACGTGTCAAATTTGGCCATTTTTTCCAAGTTTTTGCTACTAAAAAATCCGGTAAGAGATTTACACAGAATTAGGTATACAGTTTAACTGTACAGGATGGACCTGTACTGTACAGGATGGCTGTATTTTACTGGGCAGCCGTGGTTGTTTGGACGGAAGAGGAGAGCAGGAAAAATGGTCATATCTATAAACTAACAAAGATATGTTCGCAAATATAAATAATTACAAAATCGATCCTTCCTCAGGAGCAGAACCACGTACCTTCGCAACGTAAGCTGCACACAATAATGACTAAGCCATGGCGAGCCCCGTAATTGCGCGCATTATTTTTTCTTGTGTAGTATAACAGCGCTTTCTCGGAGTCTTCATGTATCCAACATCTGTTAGAAATTGGTGCTGTCGCTAGTGATTGATCTGTACGTGTGGTGAATCTTCTTTAGGGCTCTCAGGAAGTGTCGCCGATGTTATGCATGTTAAAAAGGATAGGTTTTGGTAGAAACATCTCTTAATATCCTAATTTATAAATGCTGCCTGTTTTGTCACCCTCTCAGAACGCACGTAATTCGTGTTACACCGAGCGCTATCTGACTCATCAATTCCTGGCATTTTGCATCACTTAACTTCCAATGTGGTTAGTGGAGCAATGCTGCCAATTATGCGCTTCCCAATGCCTATATCAGTTTTAAATGCAAAACGAAGAGTTGAACGAACGACAGCTCTGCTGGTTCATATTAAAAACTACAAAAACGAAGGATACACGGATGGAACTGCGAAAACAGGCCCTTTGTGCTCCATTTTTTTTCTTTTTCCACACTGCATGGCTCATCCCTTGTTAGTCATACATTTGCCATGTTTCTTGTTTTACTAGCACATGTATTTCTGCGCTGCTGCTTACACGTGGCCACTCGAGAAAGGTTGTGCATTCGTCATAGCTACTTCTCGCACTACAACGCTTTCTATGAGGCTACCCGTGTGTATTTCGATGTCACCGCTGTATTTTAGTTGCCCTGGAGCATAATTTTTGTGTTGGGGATTAAAATCAGCGTTCCTGCTTTCACTTGTGCGTTGAAACTTGTTCGTTTGTCATATGAAGGTGTACCGCTACATCGATCGAGCTGGCTATAGAAGTTATCGATTTACCTTCGAACTTCAAACAACAAAATGATTTCCCTTTTTGTAGCAAGTCCCAGTCAGGTATCTCGGGTACGAGCGCTAAGCCGGACCAGAGTAAAATTGTTTAAGCAATGAACGGCTGCGGACTTTCCGGTATGACTATAAGCGCTAAACTTCCCGGATTAACCCGCGTAAGCTCTGAACAGTACCGGTCTCTTCGGTTCTATCTGGCTAAACATGTCTGAGCTCCGAACAGTACCGGTCTCGCCGGTATGAGCGCTAAACCAGACGCTTACAAAGCCGTTTGTGCCCGTCATCACATTGTTTGCAGCTAACTGTATAGGTATGAAAGCTGTTTCTTTGCGTAAATTCTATTTCACTGTATACAGAATTTTTCAATTGGGTTAAACCCCAAAGAGTTTCAAGACACTACAAAAACACTCCTGTACGAATAACAATTTTCTGTGACGAAAGTAGGCACCCTAATGAAAACTCCTGTTCGAAACAAAACCAAATTTTGTAGGAATCAACAGGTATCATTCTCGACCGACTATCGACTCTAAACTGAGATCTAAACTGGTGTAGTTTAGAGCTCATAGCGCAGGTACTTAACTGGGACTTAATGCGCACCCTGAACAAAGTTTCCTATTGCTTCGATCTTTTATTTCAGTCGATGTCTTCTTTACCCAGTTTGCTTGATATAGCACTGCACCTTCATATCACTGACTGACGAGCTTGCAACGCGTGACAGCAAGAAAGTAGTGATTCGTCAGTAACATGAAAAATATGTGCAAGGTAACTGAAACACAGCGGTTAGCACCGAAGTATACACGGGCAGCTCGATAGCAGGAGGCCGATTGCCCGTAGCTACTGGTAAGACAGTATATTTCTTGATCGGCGTAGCGGAAGTAGCAGTCAAAAATAGTGAACCATAGACAAAAAAAGACTAGCAAAAGATGAACCATGCTGCGTTGAAGAAAAGAGGTAAGAAAACAGCAAGGTCTGTTTCGCACAATTTATTTGCTTTCCTTTGTTTATCCAGTTAATACGAAACACGTGAGGTGTCAATATTTCAGTGCTTCATGGAGCGTTTACACCAAACGAAGTTTCTGTCGGAAGTGAATTATCGGCGCCTTTCCTGCTTTTCTCGCATGTGAAGCTAACCGGCGCATTATGTCAACAATTTAAAAGCCAGATAATTCTGTACGTAGCAAGAATTACGCGTGCCCAGGTGATAGAAATTTCCGGAGCCCTTCACTACGGCGTCCCTCAGAGTCTGAGTGGTTTTGGGACAATAAACCGCCATAAAAGCAAATAAAACTGAATAATGTGCGTTGTGAGAGCATGAGAAAACAGCCAGCAGTGAGAAAATAATTATTTTTTTAGATGTTTCGACCAAAAAGGTTGCTTATTGGAGAATTAGGATATCAGTGGCACCACAAGAGAGCTCGCAAAAAGCTTGAGCATACATACACGTCAATCGGCTGGCTACTATTGCGATTCTATCTCGAGTAAAATACCCGAAATGCAGAAAAGTGCAGTTATGTTACATGAGCGTAAATAATATGTGAATTGTGTGTCCCGCCGTTTCTTAGTGTTAACGTGCTCAGATGAGGTCCGTTAAGTCGGTGTTTCGAGCCGTAACGCACAACTGCTTTTTCTTTATTAATGCGAGAGCATCCTTGATTGGGAACACTGGGGTGTAGGAGTAAATAGAGAATATCTCGGTAATCAGCAATTCGCTGAAGACATTACCTTGCTAAGTCACTCGGGGAATGAATTTCAAAGCATGATCAATGACATAGAGAGGCAAATACGAAAGGTGTGTCGAAAAATCAACACGCAGAAAACAAAAGTAATGTTCTGTAGTCACGAAAGGGGAGTAGCAGATTACGGATGGCAGCGAGGCGCTGGAAGTGGTGAGGGAATGCTTCTGCTCAAAGCAGGCATTGACCGGAGATCCGGACCCCGAGAGTGAACTAACGGAGAATGTGAATGGGGTGGAGCGCATTTGGCATGCACTCATATTATAAATGGCAGTTTACCAATACCCCCGAAGAGGAAGATATACTATAAGAGCTGTGTCTTACCGATACCCACCTATGGAGCCGAAACATGGAGGCTACCGAAAAGGCTTGAACTTAAATTGAAGAAAACTCAGCCAGCTATCGGAAGGAAAGTGACTCTAGTAACCCTAAGAGACACGAAGAGAGCCGAGTGCGTTAGGGAGCAAATGCGGGTAATGACATCCTAGTCGAAATCAAGAAGAAATGGGCTTAGGCAGAGCCTATAGGTAATACGAACGCAAGATAACCGTTGTTAGTGAAGGATAACGCAATGGATTGGGAAGCGTAGCAGAGGGAGGCAGAAAGTAAGGTGGACGAAGCCTGCGCGGGCAAGGTGGCCGCGGCTGGCACACGTCAGGGTTAGTTAGAGAGATAAGTAATAGGCATTTGTTCTGCATTGGCTGTAGCCAAACTAAGAATGGTCATGTGAATAAAGGCCCAACGTCCGATGTTTGTCGAATTTTTTATTTATTTATTTGAAATACCCTCAGGGCCATACGGCATTATAGAGGAGAGTGGTTATACAATGTAAAAAAACATAGAAATATGAGCACATTATTACAGAAGGTTGTTAGTTATACAGTGTTAGCTAATGCATCTTGAAATAAACGATGATCATCGGTCAGTGCCGGTGGTGCGGGAAGGTGATTCCACTCGTCGGATGTCCGGGGATGAAATAAGTTCTTCGCGTAGGTAAGGATTGTGAAAAATGTCCAGGCTTAGCTTGGTTAAGCCAAGAATGCGTTGCATATTGCGCGGTCTTTTTTTTTTTTTGAGGGCGAGGTATTGCTTGGCGGCACTCGATTTTCTCGACAATACTTGGTTATACTTGGATTTATTCGGTAATACTTGGTTTAGCTATTTTAATTCTTGGTCATTCTGTGTGCAAGTACGAGTAGTGAGGCGAGAAGTGCTGTAGCGGCTATATACGTGGTTGCCGGTGAAGCTAATGCAGTTGCGCTCTTTCGAACTGCTTTACCCGTGGGCGGCATCTGGCTGTAAGACTGTCCCGGCGAAGGAGCGCAGCTCTGTTATACATATGCCGTGACGTGAATCATAGCGCAGCGCCCCTAGCGGGAGGGGCGGGAGTCAGGTGGTGGCTGCGGCCGCGCGCGACCGCGGCAGTTGGGGCCCAGCTTTTCCTCCGTGACGTCACACGCCGGCGCAGCGCCCCTAGCGGGAGGAGCGGGAGTCAGGTGGTGGCTGCGGCCGCGCCCGACCGCGCGAGTTGGGGCCCAGCTTTTCCTCCGTGACATCACGCGCCGGCGCAGCGCCCCTAGAGGGAGGAGCGGGAGTCAGGTAGTGGCTGCGGCCGCGCGCGACCGCGGGAGTTGGGGCCTAGCTTTTCCTCCGGCTGTCGTGACGTCACGTCACGTGGTTGCGCTAAAGGCCAATGGTGGCTGCCCGGCCGCGCCCAAGGGCTGAACTGAGTGACTGCAATATGCAACGCACAAAAGTTTATGAAAAAGGCGAAAACGAAGTGCTCGACGATGGGACGTAAGGGATGGCAGACCGAGACTAGATTTCATGATGGTTATGCTTGCAGTTCTGTTGTAGTTAGAATGAATCGAGCCGATGTACTTTGGATTATCTCAAGTGAGTGCGTTAAGTTCTGGTGATAAGGATCCCATATCGATGCTGCGTATTCGAGTTTAGGTAAAACAAGTGTTCTGTACAGTAAAAGCTTCAGCGATGATTGTGCAATAGGAATGTTACGACAAAGGTATCCAAGTGTTTTGTTGGCGTTGTTAACGGCATGTGTGACATGAGCAGTCCAGGTAAGGTCATTAGTAATGTGAACACCGAGGTATTTATAAGAGTGTACAGAGTCTAGAGACAAACCGTTAAGGTGGTAAGAAGGCAAGTTATTAGTCACTCGGGACACACGCATGAATTTGCACTTGTTAACATTAAGGTCCACTAGCCAAGGTTTACACCAGGTTGAGATGGAGTCGAGGTCAGATTGTAGCATTACTATGTCGCTATCGCATGTTATTTCCCTGAATATTACACAGTCGTCGGCGAATAGGTGAATGTGAGATGAAATGCAGGAGGGTAGGTCGTTAATGTAAATAAGGAAAAGAAGCGGACCGAGCACAGAGCCTTGCGGTACACCGGAATGAACCACACTCGGATCTGAGGTGAGGTCATTAATAGAAACAAACTGTTCAGGGTTTATAAGAAAAGCTTCAAGCCAGGTTAGAATCTTTGGGCCCAGGTTAAGTTGCTGAAATTTGTATAGTAGTAAGTTATGACACACTTTATCAAACGCTTTTGCGAAATCTATAAACACGCAGTCAGTTAGTGAGTTACGATCAAGGATATCATGCAACTTATTAGTAAAGGATACAAGTTGGTATTCGCATGAGTATGATTTTCGGAATCCGTGTTGAATTCGCGAGAAGAAAGACTTCGATTCTAGAAAGTTAGCTAGGTGAGAAAACAAGATGTGTTCGAGAAGTTTATAAGGAATGCTGGTGAGAGAAATTGGCCGATAGTTTAGTGGAGAATGCTTGTTACCTGATTTGTGGAGTGGAATCACCTTTCCCACCTTCCAGGCGGCAGGTAGGAACCCTGGTCAAGTGACTTTTTGTTACTATGACGGAAGAATAAACACTTGCATTTTTTGAGAATTTGGCATTGATTAGGTCGCAGCCTGAAGCAGCGGATATTTTTAGAGTTTATCAGGTTTGCAACACCATCAAGGTCTATTGTGACAGAATACATGGGCGCATAATCGAATGACACTGTGATAGGAGGCGGGGGATCGGTGGTGATAGAAAAATTGGACGTGAACGTCGTTTAATACGGAAGCTTGCAGTTCGGGGGGAATGGTAGCTCCAGAGTTGTTAACAGTAGATATGCTATTGCTATCAGTCAGGTTGATGGTGCGCCAAAACTTTCGCGGATCAGTGCATAGCATGGACGGTATTGTGACTTATAAAAAAGTGTTCTTCGCCTGTTTTAGCGCGGCAATATATTCACGTGAAGCGATTTTCTTCGCAGTCCATTGGTCACAGTTAGAAGAATGTTTTGCAAGTTTGTACATACGCTTTTTCCTGTTAGACAACCGCTTCATATTAGTGCTGTACCAGGGAGTTGTGCTGTTAGAGGTGAGTATACGGGTGTGTATGTACTTATATGTTAAGTCCTTAGTTTTCGCAAAGAACAAGTCCCAATTCGATTGAACGCTGTGATCGATGAAACCGTCAAAGAAAGTGTCCAGGAATACACGCAGCTCACTGTTTATGGCGCAAAGTTGGCCTTATTGTAGTTATAAATTGTTTTCATTTTCTTGACATTTTTCGGCCGAGAGATGCAATTTCCAAAGGTTATGAGGGTATGGTTGCTCAGGCATGGCAAGTAAGTAATGTTCGAAACAAAGGAAGGTTGCGTTGTAAGGACCAGGTCGAGCGTATTTGAAACAAAATCTGTTATTGTGGTAGCTTCTTTTACAAGTTGTGTAATTGAACTGGAGAGGGTACCTTTGGCGAGAGAGGAGTAAATAAAGACGTGATGTCATGTACTCTGTCTTTTCTGAAGACTCTGAGAAAGTGGGGCAACAAAAAAAAAATCTTGCCATTCATACAACCTCGAGCAGGATTCGAATCCGGCGTGGGGTCGATATACTAGCTTTGCTTGCCGCTGTTTTAGATAAATCGGGAAACACTGCATTTTTTTTGTTCTTGTTAAGAGGAAAAAGTGGTGAAAAAGGAAAAACTCGAACGTACTCATCGGGCTGCAGAATACGAGCCCGCCATACTCTCGCACTTTGCCGCCATTACAAACACTAAAATTCTGGAAGGTACACACATTTGATTTCATTTCATTTCATTTATTTCGTCCTTAAAGGCCCGAAGGCATTACATAAGGAGGGCTTACAAATGGTTCCGTGTATATATACTCATGATGAAAACATAGGCACAATGAACTTAACACTGGAACTCTAAACACTAAAAAAGGAGGATCAAGCGGTTACAAAAAGGGTAAGCAAAAAAAGCACAAAAATTAAGGGAAAAATAGAGGAAAAAGTACAGGGCAACTACAGGTTCACGTGTTCTGAAAATGACTAGTGAGTTTCGCGCGAAATGTTTTGCGATCGTTGCAAGAAACTGTCGTTTGGCAGGGCATTCCAATCGGTTATAGCGTCAGGAAAAAAAAGAAATGCTCATTGCTAAAGTGCGGCTCTTGATGCTGGCTATGGGGTGTCTGTGGCTGAGGCGACTGGAAGTTCGGATCGGTGGTTTCAGCAGGGGGTGCTTTGACGTCGGATGGTAGAAAAAGCTGTGTAGTAGGCAAAGGCGTGAAATAATGCGGCGTGACTCAAGTGTGGCGAGGGAGATAGAACGTTTGAGTGCAGTGATGCTAATTTCTTTTGAGTATTCAGAGATGATAAAACGGGTCGCGCGGTTTTGGATGGCCTCAAGTTCGGCGGCGAGGTAAGTTTGGGAGGGATGCCTCTAGCAGCCTTTATGACCACGTATTGAACTGCCAGCCTCACGCGCGGCGGTTTAGTTATCTTCGTATTCATCAACTTTCATCCGGTTCGCAACTGAAGAGCAGGAGGGCCCAAGGCACAAGGAAGCGCCACCTGACAAGCATAGAGCAAGTCACAAGGAAAGGCGGGAGATTTGAACCATCGCAGCACGTTAACGAATAATTTAATTTCCCATTGATGTGAATCAGTTCTGTTATTAAACGCAAAGCGCTCACTAAATCATAGCCCACGCGATAACCATTCCCCTCCAGATCAATCACATTTATCGACTGTACTTTTTTACTCATTTAAACTTTTATTTCCTTGAAATGCCCCCTAGTCTTGTTCCGGCAGTTAAATTTCTTTCGGACCCTCCGTTTTCCACCGAGCAGCCAGGGCCGGCCAGGAACACAGAGCTCTCCTGTAGAACGCAAAATCGCCTGTTTTATAATGGTCCTCCAGTTCAATATTCCCTCTTACCCAATGCTCTACACATGTAATACACGGTTTTTTAATAGGAAAGGACAAAAATACCTAGCAAAAGGTTAGGCATCTTTTTCACTTCTGATTTTCAATCCTCATCCAGAATTGCTCCTTCTTCAAAAGCATAGTTTCTATACCAATCTGCGATTTTTTTTCTCAACGAAATCACAACTGCGATTAAGTTCCCTCCGCTCATTCATACATACAAGTTTGCACATAGTTATTGAACAATGATTTGGACTGAACAAAGATTTATCATTTTTTCGACATGGCTCTAACCAGTCATTCGGCGAAAGCGCCAAAACGGCGTTTCTCGCCAGCGGTGATAGAGTGATAGAGGACTTTTTCTCTATAAACTCCAGCGTTTCCATCAAAACTAACACTATTTCTTTTCTGTTCACATGTTGGCTCATCACATAAAAATTATAAATGAAAAGAAATTCTCTTGGCACCTTGACTGCTGTCCTCATCAGAACACGCCTTGATATTTTGAATTTATTTAATGCTCTTATATTATACGGTGCTATGAGTACTCACAGTACTCACTGTGCTCCCACCCGAGTTGCTGTTTCAAGAATTCTTTAACAACATGGGTGCTCTGAGCGCGCCTGCAAGTTGGTTCCCTTGTCGAAATTATGTTTCTGCTCCAGGCGGCGAAAAAGGTCCGGTTTCTATCTCTTTAAATAGGCATTTCGCCATGCGTATATTTAGCAAAATATGCATATTGCCACACCGCTTAGATTCTGCGAGCGCCGCCATGCGGCCGAGCTGCATGACTTGACTCGCGATGGATCGAAGAAGACGACGTTTCCGCTCGGATGCGCGCGGCTGGTATTCTTGGCGATCCGATTAAAAGCCCATTTTGAGTCGCCTTACCTTTGTCGGCGACATTTTGGTGGAGCCGCTGGGTATCGTCTCCTGCACGCTAACCCCGAGAGATCATTTTGACGCTAAACCCCGTCGCTTAGAAGCAACCCCCAACCACAAGGCGAGCCGCCGCCTTCGAGGCCTGGAACCTGAGTTCCAGCCACTGACGAAGCCGGTCCGTACCATGACATCCACTACTGGCAGTTAGACAGGTCAGCTTTCTGTCACTGTCCCTCCGGTTGTACTCCTTACACCTCGCTCACCGCCATTCTTCCACGGCGATAAATTCGAGGACATCGAGGACTGGTTGGCCAGCTTTGACCGTGTGGCCACTTTCAACCTGTGGGACGGCGAGCAAAAGCTACAACGTGTATTTTGCGTTTCAAGACTCGGCAAAAACATGGTTCGAGAACTATGAGGCTTCCTTAACCAACTGGGAAGCGTTCCAACGTGAGTTGCTCACCACCTTCACCACAAACAAACGAAACGAAAACGCCGAAATCGCTCTTCGCTTCAGGTCACAGCAGTCGAACTAAATCGTCGCCATGTATATAGAAGATATGACGCGCTTCTTCAATCGTGCTGACCCTGCCATGGCCGAGGCAACAAAGGTACGCCACCTCATGAGTGGTGTGAAGGAGCAGCTCTTCGCTGGCCTATACGCGACTCTCCAAGAACCGTCGCTGACTTCGCCAAAGAATCCACGGCTATGGAACGTTCCTTGCAGAAATACAGTGTTCAGTACGGTCGTCAGGGAATTGTTGTAACCACTAAATACAGTGCGTCAGTGCCAGTCGCCGCGGATGAGGCGCTTCGAGCGCTTGTGCGGTGTGTGGTTCGCGAAGAACTGCGCAACCCCCGCTTAGGTGCTCCACCGGCCAGTGTTGCAGCTGTAGCCAATGCCGTCCGGCACGAAATTCGGTGAGCGGTCCAGCCACCACCGGCAGCACAGCCGGAGCCGTACACCATCAGCTACTGCTAAGGCCTACGGACACTACAGCCGGAGCCGTACATCATGAGCTACAGCGAAGCCCTAAGGAAACCAGCGTCGGCGCCGCATCCATACCGTCCTGCTGCTGAACCAATGCAGGGGTACATTCCCTCTGTCGAGCTGCATGACCCGTGCTGTGTTCTACAAAAAGAGGACGTGTGGCGCACACCATACAACCGGCTGCTCTGCTACCACTACGGGCAGCCAGGTCATGTCCTCCGCAACTGCCCATACCGGCGTATGGGCTTAAGAGGATTTCCACCAAGCGAACCTCGACCGCTCTATGGTGAGAGACCGCGCGACATTGAACAGTACCTGGCCGATCATGTGCTGCCTCAACGCCTCCACGACCTGAGTCTAGGTCGCCGTCTCCAAGACGGGTTCCTTCGCCTAGTCACGCATCATCATCTGGCTAATCCAGAGGCACGTCCCCCCCGCCGGGAAAACTGAAGACGGCGTCCTCCGGGGGTAGGAGCGCTGCTGCCGCAGAGAGTGAACAGACTCCATCCGACGATTTGATGCAACGACCCGAACGCCGACGACCCCAACCGCCGACCTCATAGACGACCTTACCGTCGACCTCAAAGACGATTTCACCGCTGACCTCAAAGACAATCCCACCTTCGACCCCACCGACAACCACACCGGCGACCACAGCGACGACCACATCTACGGCCTCACCGACGATCTGACCGACGAGTTGTAAAAGAATTGTTTCCGCCGCTGAAATTCTTGTTGCCGCCGACAGCTATGATATGTCGGCACTCGTGGATACCGGAGCCGACTTTCTGTCATGAGCAGCAAGCTAGCCACGACCCTCAGAAAGGTTCTAACACCTTGGCCTTGGCCGCAGATACGCACAGCTAGTTGCCATGTGGTAACGCCGATTGGCGTCTGCACCTGCAGTATAAAGATACGTGGTGAAACTTTCATTGGCTCCTTCGCCGTGCTACGAGAGTGCTCCAAAGAACTGTTCTCGGCATGGACTTCCTTAAAGAGTAAGGGGCGCACATCAGCCTGCAGGAGCAATTGGTACATTTTTGACATAGCGAGCCATTCATATCGACCCTGAGCCGCACAAAGCAGAACTATGCATCTCTGACAGCCACATAACGATACCGCCGAGAGCAAGCAAGTTTGTCACGGTCCTGTGTGATACCAGCTTGAGTACTCAGGACATTGCCGAAGCGAACATGTAGCTGCTACTGGCTCGGCAAGTTTGCGTTCCTCGCGCCCTTGTCGACCTTGTTCACGCGCGTACCGAGCTCCTAGTGACCAACTTTAGTTGCGAAGCCCAACATTTGACGAAAAACACAGTTATTGCCCATTTTGAAGAACTTGGCGACCATGCCGGCCAGCGTGTCTTACCCCCAACGGACCCCGGAACAGCGGAACAGAACACGGCAACAGCCATTAAGACCGACGTGAAACCTGCCCTTCTGACCAATCAGAAACGCCACGTGGAAAGCCTTATTGACTCTTTCCGCGACTGTGCTGCGTCAACATCCAAGGTTCGTCAGACGCCATTAACTAAGCGCCGCATTATCGTCGATAGCGACAAGACACCGCTATGTCAGCGTCCTTATCGTGTTTTGTCGGAGGAACGTGATGCCATCCGCCGCCAAGTTGCCGAAATGCTCCGCGATGACGTCATACAACCATCGAAGAGCCCCTGGGCATCACCTGTTGTTCTCGTCGCAAAGAAAGACGGCAGCCTACGGTTCTGCGTAAAGCACAAACTTCTAAACAACGTTAACAAAAAGGATGTATATCCTGTGCCGCGCATTGATGACTGATTAGACCGCCACCGCCATGCTACCTACTTTTTGTCACTCGACCTGCGTAGCGGTTATTGGCAAATCGAAGTCGACGAACGTGACCGAGAAAAGACCGCCTTCATTACTCTTGACGGATTGTACGAATTTAAGGTCCTTCCTTTAGGCTTGCGTTCAGCCCCTGCAACGTTCCAACGTATGATGGACACTATACTAACTGACCTGGGTCCGTATTCCGAGTTTGTGTCATAAAAAAAGCGTCATAATCTGCCGCAACGGGCACACCTGATTGGGTGATACGGCGGAAGCGGATGTGGTGGTTCGGATGCATCGAAAAGGGTCGAAAAAACCGGGCGGTGACGTCAAACAAATAGCATACGCAGCAGATTCTCGACAGCCAACATGGCGGCGAGCTCTGAAGTGGAGCCTCTCGCTTCGAAGTGAACGCGTCGATGTTACTGCGTTTTTCGGCCCGTGAACTGGCTATAAACTGGGTACGGCACTTTCGCTTCGTCTTGTCTTGCTATAAAAAAATTTAATGGAGAATAAATTCGGCCTGTTGTTTATTTCGTTGGACGATTCGGTTGCTCCTAGGCCTAACGAGCACCAGTTTGTTGCAGAAATTGTTCTCTTCATTCCAACTGGATGGCGCCACTATCACCGAGTTTTCTCGTCTGCGTATTTTGAATGATTTACCTTAAAGCAGAATGACTCACAAAATACTTGCGTTTACTGCGTAAAAACGTGAATTTTCTATTCTAGAGCTCTCTGTTAGCTGTTGAAGCGTCCTGCAGCATGATCGCGTGTAATGTCTCCCTGCGTGAAACCACTCACATGCACGGATGGTCAGTCGCCAGCGACGCGCTGCTACACCGAAGCGTTTGACATGCCAGGGGTGGTTTTTTTGGTGTCCCTTACGGTTCTTGATAGCCGCAGTGGTGTGACTGTGGATGATTGAGCTCGCGAATTAGCTTGCAAGATAGTTTTAAGGCGTCAATTGACATTAGTGCGCTCCGTGTCACGGCGAACCTATGAAAATTTCGTCTGCGAAGTCTATCTAAGCGTACATCAAGAGAAACACAGTAAGAAGATTTTTTAGCTCATCTTTTTAGTGATTTGCAGTACCTGCATAAAATGAATAAAAAATGTACATTACCCTCTGAACAACCGTCCGATCACAGCACCAATTTACATTCATCGATGTTGCAGACAGAAAGTCATCACGGCGTCTTGGTTCAGCCCAGCACGAAGCGCGCCTTGTGCAACGAGTGAGTGCAGGCAACAAATTTTCCTCTCCGTTCCCATTTCCTCAAGATAAATATAAAACGCCGTGTTGTGCGGACAAGTTAGCTGACTTTATTTAAGAGGCCGCTTTTTGTCACTGAAAAGCCATGCATGGTTGCGTACAATATTTTCGTCTTTAATTACACCTCTGGCTTTACAGTGCAGAAAACAGTGCCTGAACTATATTGGTTTTATTTGCTGAATTCAACTGAGTAAATAAAACACCTTTGATAGTACCCCTTTACAGTGGAATCCGATGAGCAACCAAACTTGTCGCTGAATGCTTCTTCTGTCGCATTGGTCGTGTTCTTTTTCTCGGTAAAGAGCAAAAGCGCCGCTGGACGTTTCGCTGCGGTAACCGCACCGCGGTGACATCCTGCCGCCGCTCACAGTCGCAACCAAACCGACATCCGCTTCTGGTCTTTTCACCAATCAGGTGTGGCCATTGCGGCAGATTATGACGGTTTTTATTTGGACACAAACTTTGAATACGGCCCCTGAAGTGGCAGTCCTGCGTTGTGTATCTCGACGACGCCGTGATTTTCTCCGACACGTTTGAGGAGCACCTGAAACGTTTGCGTGCTGTTTTCGAGGCCATTCGTTCCGCACGTCTGTCTCTGAAGCCTGAAAAGTGCCACTTCGCATTTAGGGAGCTCAAGTTTCTTGGCCATATTGTGAGTGCTAAGGGCGTGAGCCTCGACTCCGAAAAGACGGCCGCCGTTGCTGCATTCCCCCAGCCAACAGATCAGCGAAGCATGCGTTGTTTTCTGGGACTTTGCGCCTATTATCGGAGGTTCGTTCAAAACATCTCCAAGCTCTCAGAGCCGCTAACTCGCCTGACAAAAGACGCCGAACCCTTCTTCTGGGGCCCAGCTCGGGAAAACGCTTTCACATATCTTAAAGCCTGCCTCCAATCTACGCCTATCATTGGCCACTTCGACGAGGAGGCCGACACGGGACTACACATAGATGCCAGCAATGTTGGCCTCGGTGCGGTGATTGTGCAGTGGCAACACGGTGTAGAACGCGTTACTGCATACTCAAGTCGAACTTTGTCCCGTTCCGAAGTGAATTATTCAACCACAGAAAAGGAGTGCCTCGCTATTGTGTGGGCAGTCACAAAACTTCGTCCGTATCTGTACGGCCTCCTGTTTCGAGTCGTCAGCGATCATCACTCCTTGTCTTGGCTTGCGAACCTCAAAGATCTCAAAGGCTTGCACGATGGAGGCTTCGGTTGCAAGAGCTCGACGTCACCATCGTGTATAGGTCGGGTCACAAACAGCGATGCAGACTATCTCTCCCGAGATCCTCTTCCGTGCCCACCAGATGATTCCGACGACGATTCTGCTTTCCTCAGCGCTGTCACCACATCCGATCTTGCCCACCACCTGAGGGCCGAATGCGAACGGCTGCCTCTAATCCAATACCTCGAAGGAACCGCTCCGTCTGCGCCCTGACTCTTCTCGCGCAGACTTTCGTGGTTTTGCTTAAGAGATGGAGTCCTCTACAAGAAAAACTACAGCCCGACCGAAACTGCGTATCTCCTCGTTGTCCCAACCGCGCTTCGTCAGGAAGTTCTCGCTGCATGCCACGACGACCTTTCTTCTGGCCACGTCGGTTCTTCCAGAACATTGGGACGCCTCCGCCACAAGAACTACTGGCCTCGGCTTGCTGGGGTATTCCAATGCTACGTTGGAACGTGTCGTGAGTGTCAACGACGGAAGATACCGCCGACGAAACCGGCCGGCATTCTGAAGCCAATTGATCTACCGCAAATCTCATTTCAGCAAGTCGTCATGGACTTGCCGGGCTCATTCCCAGTGTCCTGCATGGGTAACCGGTATATTGTTGTTGCTACAGACTACCTCAGCCACTACTGTGAAACCAACGCTCTTCGCCGTGGCACCGCGGCTGAAATTGCCCTGTTCTTTGTTCATCACATTGTGCTTCGCCACGGTGCCCCCACGGTTGTATTAACTGACCGGAGAACCGCGTTTACGTCGGCTCTTACACATGAGGTCCTGTGTCTTAGTGGCACCAGTCAAAGAGAAACGACTGCTTACCCAAGAGCACAGACCTTTGGGCGAGTTGGTGCATTGCAATTATGTACAAGCGCAAATAACAGGGACAAAGAAGAACTGGGCAACACGAGCGCTCACTTCCAACTAAACTTCTTTACCATCCTCAAACGAATGGACTGAGTGAGAGGCTGGACAAGACCATTGCAGATATGATGTCTATGTATGTCGATGCTGACCATCACAACTGGGACGAAATACTCTCTTACATCACGTTTGCATACAACACCGCCCTTTGGCCGCTGCGGTGGCTGAATGGCTAGGGCGCTCTGCTGCGGTCCTGAAAGACGCGGGTTCGATCCCGGCCGCAGCGGTCGAATTTCTATGGAGGCGAGATTCTAGATGCCCGTACACTGCGCGACGTCAGTGCACGTCAAAGAACCCCAGGTGGTCGAAATTTCCGGAGCCCTTCACTACGGCGTCTTTCATAGCCTGAGTGACTTTGGGACGTTAAACCCCCATAAACACAAACAAACACAGCCCTCCAAGAAACGACGCGCTTCACTCCGTTCCGTTTAGCGTATGGCCGTGACGCCCTGACCATGCTGGACGCCATGCTGCTCCCGGATTTTGCCCCGCGTCTGTCACGGGCGCTGGCCAATTCGTTCGTAATGCAGAAGCCGCTCGCCACCTTCGTAGACAACGAATTCGTCACCAGCAGACAACCAACGACCGGCGTTACAAGCACCGCCACAGGGAGGGGATTTACAAACCCGGCCAGTACGTCGGGGTATGGAGCCCTATACGTTTGCGCGGGCTCTCTGAAAATATTCTGCGCCGTTACTTCGGCCCCTACGAGGTGCTACGTTAACTCAGCTATGTGAACTGTGAAGTGTTCCGGCAAAGAGTTGTCTGCTCTTTACGACCGCGCAAGTCTGAAGTCGTCCACGTGTTGCGCCTGAAACCGTATTACGCCCGTTAGCCATTGCCGGGGTTCACATTCAGTGCTGACGCCACACGCGCCTGCGCGCTTTCGGTGCCTCCATACTGTTTTACCCCTTGCCGGCGGAATCGAAGCGACGCCTATTGAAAGGAGGGGGGCAATGCCACAGTGCTCACATTCAGCTCCTCCTGTGCGTGCTTCACTCTACTGTTCTCATCGTTTTGTGGGGCGCACGCGCACAGGCCGCACACAAGCAAGTGCAACGCTGGTGCTGCCAAGATTCGGCCTTCAAAGCAGTCGAAGGAGAGCATAAACGCGAAGATAAATGCATAAATACCCACAAAACGCCTTCAGTGTATCGCAGGTATCACGTCTAATAGCTGCGCTGTAATAAGGCATTTGCAGGTATAGTATCTGTGCTGTGAGTTTTGCATCTACAGTTATGAAAACATGCACACTTCAGAAATATACATGTATATATACTGATACTCTTGAAAAACAGAACTTTTTGTGATGTTAGAAGAGGATATGCAGTAAAGCACTAACGCATCACCTTACCATTACTTTTAGTGGTATTATAGTGCCGTTCTTTTTCCTGTATACGTATACCAGAAACGAGCTTGGTGTACGACGGCTAAAACTGTTCCAGGCCTGACACTACCGTGAAATGAGGTATGCACATTCTGTACAGAAGAATGGCCTCCAGAAAGCATTTTTATTGACTTTATTTGCCCTTTTAGGACACCTTTTTCTTTCGTGCTCCCAGCGAAGCTCAAATGGTAATCGATACTTCCCTTGGAATCGTTCCAGACGCATTGTGGAAAGAGCGTCGCAGCTTCCTTTTGGCGTGCATAAGAGCCACTGCAATGGAAATCTCTTGCTGAGTATTGGCATTTTTCCAAGCAGGAATCCACAGAGGCAAGAAAATATCTTTTATGTCCAACAGAACCAATGAGGCGAATGTAACACGCTTGCGGTAGACCACAGTATGGTAAGCGTGAAGTCTGCAGCCGACATACGTAAGTTCGGCATTTTTAAACCAGCCGTATTTCTTTATCCCGAAGGTTCGCCAAAGTCTTTGGTTACTCACCTCCAAAACTTGATATTGTGGTGATGCATACCTCAGTGAGCATTTAGAAATCAGCTTATTTTACTTTTGATTCTGCAGAAAGTTGCAAGATTTATTTATTTTAATGTTCCCAAGAAGAGCGAGTGTTTAATGAATCATACATGATAAAGAAATGACGAATAAATTATTATTTGTAATAAGCGGATAATAAAAATCACTTCCTTTCTTACTACCGAGTATACATCGGGGGGATGGCTCGGGAGTCACCAGCTCCGGCTGAATAGGTGCGCTGAATTTTTTAGCGCGCTTTTGAAGAGCAGGCCGAGTTTTTTTAGCAGTCATCTCCTAAGCGGGTGGTGCGAAATTAGATCTCTAGAGTCACCTCGTACCCTCTTCTTTTCCAATGGCTTAAAGTCCAATCGCTTGCTGCTCCTCTGTTTGTGATGCGAACTGCTAAAAAAAAAGTCTCTCCCAGCAGCGAACCGTTTACCATAGAAAACTTTGGCCATTCTTCCCCTGAAACATTAAAATTCTGCTGTCGTCATCATATTTATCTTGCTTTCATGATCATCATCATTGCAGCACCTCGACTGGACAAGGAAGTAGATTTGAGAAGAGGTCTCCGCCGTTGTGGGATGCCAACCTCTCCCAGACACAACCAGTTTGCCATTGAAAACTTTGGTTAATCTTCTCCTGGATCATCCAAATCATACTGTCGTCATCATAAATTATAGTGCTACCATCATCACCATCCCAGCGCCTTTCACTCCAGAAGAAAGTAAATTTTAGAAGAGGGCTACGCATTTGTGGGATGAAGATATTTTCAAAGTAAACTCTCAGTTGACTGTACCTGCACATCCATCGGTCTTGAGCGCCTGGCTAACCGATGGCTAGCTTATATATCACCGAATTCTGCTGGACCAAGCTTGCTCTTTCAAGGTACGTCACTTTGATCTCAATAACTGAAATCGTTTATTCCGCTTCTTTTCTTTCGCTGTGTACTCTACTCAACGGGGGTTACTGCGGTTGGCTACATTTATTTGGGCGCTATCGCAGTCAGTGCCAAAAGGCAAGAGACAGTATTTGGTTCTAAAAGAAATGGTAAATCGCTATGGCTCTCTGTATTTTTTTTCAGTATGTCGCATTTTTTTGTGTGAAGCCTTGGTATCTTGCATACCTATTTACTTGCTGAACCCTTGTCTGTTAACGATGATGACGTTACTGAAAGAGTAAAAGCCGCTTCAGGGAAACGCAATGCACGTCAAAAGAATTATTGACGGGCCTTTCTCTCGTAGCTAAAATTATTCAGTAGTTTCACTTGAAACGCATCACCACTCCTTCAAAATTTCATTTTTACAGTGAAGCGCCGACAAGAAAGTGCCGATGTGCTTGCTGTCTATTCATTTCATACAGCTATCGGCAACTTTCGGTTCGCAACGATTCTTCTTCGAATGGTGGGCGCCTATTTTTGGTGTCCGTTTCGTGAAAAGTACTAATATAACTATTTCAATACCACGAATGCTTGCATCTTTCGCGAGGCGGATGTTTTACGCTTTGCACCTTTTCTAAATGAACACCAGAAAGCATAAAGGTGCCAAACGCTTCCTTTGAAACGCTATAAATGTTATAGGTCGCATGGAGCTTTAAATATTGCTACCATACAGAGAGATCATTAGTTTTATTAGAGCACACAATACATGGCTATTCATTCCTCCTTGAGAAGTACGAGTCAAATAGGCGCTTGGGTTCTAGTCGTGCGTGTTCCGTAATGTTTCGTACTGGTTCTAAATACCCTCACGTGCATTTAAAAATTCCCTATTTCGTTAGGGTTTGTTAATAATTAAAGGTAATTGAAAAGCTAATTTCGGCTTCCCACAATTGCTTGGAATGAGATCTTTTTTTCTGCTCATGGACGGTATTATATGTCAAGAAAAGCTGCATTCAATATGTTACTTAGAATATGCTGCATAAATGAAAATTATAGATTTAAATTATGTGATGGAACTCTGTTTTTCTGTGGGCAAGTGACGCACTCTATTCCACTGGCATACCAATTGGTATAACCATTTTGTAGAATAAGCAAGATATAAAAATTTCCAGATGCGCTGGTTCTCTATTATGGATTATTCTGCAAGTACAAAAAACATAACACGAGACCCTCAATCACGAACTTTCCAAAGGCACTGTGCCGATTTACTGAAATCATTTACTAAGCTTAATGCATGCATGTTCTATGAAAGGTTTTCATTAGAATCTTGGCACAAAGAAATTAATTATTTGTAACCCTTTAACAGTATTTATATGTAATGACTACAGTACCAGTCGAAAGGTTTCATTGGCTAATATGTTATAATTAGTTTCAGTGAAATAATATCTCTATGAAAGCATACAAATATATAAAATAATTAAATGGTTTATGTGAGTTTAACGTCCCAAAGCGACTCAGGCTATGAGAGACGCAAAATATTTAAATGATCACTGACCATTAACAAGAGGGGAGAACCACAATTCTGTCGTCGCGTACAGGTGGTCGAAAAGTTTTCTAATTTCTGTAACAAGAAAAGGTACATAAGCTCAATTTCACTGAATTTTTTCTGTGCAGCTGCTGCTCTGAAGGATGCCGGTATACTTGGCGGAACTACTTCCTGGCAGCCATGTTGAAATAGCATTTTCCGACTACAGAAAATACTTAGAAGCAGCCACAACTAAGCACAAAAGTTTTACAGGGCCTTTCGCTTCCGGACAAAAGTAAGTTTTTTTTTTTTTCACTTGCACTCACGTATCTAACAAGAACTTCAGATTCCAAAGCGTTTATGTCTCGTCTCTAATGGACTACATCTAACTGACGACAGTGAAGAATGTCTCAGATTCATAGCGTTGATTTTCCTACTCCTAGTCGTGAACAATGCAACTGAGTGTGAAAGCAAAAACAACCAGCGGCAAAACCTTCGATCATACGGCACCTAAGGCATCAAAACTGCCAAACTTCCCTTTCGTTCCTGACTTAGTCTGCTGAAAAGGTTAACAAGGTAGTCTGTTCTGGCAATCTTGATGTCATAGGTAGCAGAATAGAGAGAGCAGAAACTTTGTCAGGACCATATGGTGGCGCTGCTTTTGAGCTTGGTGTTAGTTTCTTCATTCCAGGACTCCACTTGTATTGTCCGGCTGGGTAACCTGCTTTGTCAGGTCCTGCTGGCCCTCCACGGTATCGCTGCTCAACTGTGCCTCCCACTACCCTAATTACATGTGTGGGGACTTAAGGCTCCAGTGCGAAAGCACTACTTAACGCACTCCCAACCAAGAATGTTCTGTGAAGCCTCGGAGTAACACAGTTAAGATGAGGTTAGTTCGGAGGAGCGTCGCGCAAGTTGCAGTCATTGAGAGTAAGTTCGAGTAAGTTCGAATAAGGTTGCGCCGGCTCCCAGCACCCAGCCAAATGGGAGGGTGACCTTGAGGGCGACCGTTGCTAAACCTAGCATAGCAAGAACCCATGCATAAATAAATATTGCCAGGGCAGGGCTACGCTGGCCAGTAAACAAAGCAAAATCATGAGCCAGCTAGGTTAACGACCGCTTAAAGAAAAACGTGTTAAAACACGCTTTCGCACGTCTACTCGGTTTAACTGTGTTAAAACCCCACTACTTCTGTGGGCGCCCTGCCGCGCCCCCACGAGATGTGCAAGAGTGGGGGGCAGGCGCTACAGCAGAGGCAGGTGCGCGGATATTGTGAAGGACACATTCTGCTGTATTTAAAGAGGTTTGGGAATGGATTTGTTTAAATTGGCCTCCAGACATCTTCTCGGCCCAGTTTTTGTGTGGTGAGGAGTAGAGCCTACAACTGAGGCGCTAGTCTCAAGCCGTGCACTGCAGTCGGAGGAGAGGGCTGTGAGAGAGGGTGGGGCGGGATGCTCGCTCTGTTAATTAGTGCTTGAGGCAGAGCATTGACCTTCTCATTCCTTTTCAATTACGTACGTCCTGGGGTTCCTGTGATTTTCTTGTGTTTGGTGAGGGCGGGACCTATTATGGTAGCTGTCTTTTGCTAAAGTGCTAGTCTGTCGGTTGTGAAGTTGCGACAAGCTTGTTACGAGTTCGTCATGAAGTGCGCTGTCTTACCATGTTCGTCTAGGTGATTGATGACCAGAGCTACGGCTTTGGTCTGAGCTGCAGCTGCGGTCTCTGCCGCCACCAAGGCTGCGAAAGTGAAAGCAAGTTTATCGTTGACGGGTGCCACGCAGTATGCACCCCTCTGCGGATACGCCGTCACGTCCACATGTATGTCATGGTGTCACAAAATTCGGCGAACATTCGGAAGACCGGCGCGGCGCGGAAGCAATCTAGCTGTTGAGAATTCTAGAACAGTGGAGAAAGAGAGCCCAGGAGAACGCCTAACCTTGTGTGTGTTGCTGCTCTCTCCGCTTCGCTCGCCGGCGCGGCGCCGCAGGAAACATTCCTTGGCGAAACAAGGCTTTGCTAAAAATGCGCTTCTAACACATTTATTAATTTTATATTTATTTTGAATTTTTCAATCTCTATGCTTAAATTGCTATACGTATGCATTCTAAGTATGCCAGGAGTAATAATTTGAACATTCTTAGAAAAGCATCAAAAATACATTTTCTGCCCGCCTAGTATATTTATTATACATAAAAAATATACTAAAATATGAAATAAATATTTTTAAACTATACTAAAATACACATTAAATACATTACATTAAACATACACAAAATATACAATTAATACATTAAAGATATTAACTTCGGCTTAAAAAAGGTGTACTACTCGGATTCACCTTATAATGTACGTACTTGCGCGCCGTCGAAGAATTGAAAAGGTTGGAGTAAATGTTACTCATTGCCGACGGAGAGGACGTAGCATTGACCGTACTGAGTGATGCCCTCTCCACTTTTCTCGCGCGTCGCGAGCGGTGGATCGGAAGAACTCAAACTTTCTGCAAAACGGTCTTCACGCCTGACCATTGCGGACGGGCTCCCGGCGCGATAATGAGAATTGTACATTAATAATGTGTGCATGTGCGTGCCTGTCTTGGCGCTAAGAACGAATACACGCGGCGCGCGTCTATATATCCAGGGCGTTGACCGCTGTGTGTCAACACGTGTCGCCGTTTAAGCTTCAGAGAAGCGCGCCTGCTCGACTCCCGGGTCAACACCATTCGCCCAGCAACGGACCAGCGTGGCAGCGTGCGCTTGTCTTCGGGCGCGACCCCGTCGAATAGCCCGGTCGTCGGACTGTCGCAGTGCCCGGTGAACAAATTTTCTTAGGCTTGTTTGTCTCTCTCGTGGGAGTGCACTTTAGGTGCAATATCTTTAGTATAGACTCTCCCGAGTGTTATTTTGGACGAGTTGCATTGTATTTTAATCAATTTGTACATCATCGTACAAGTGAGTAGGAATTCCTCTGTATCATCTCTTTGCTGTATAAGCTTGGTTTTTTTGTGGGCCTTCGACTCCGACTCATTCTCTAGCTTTAGACTGGCGAAGCTGGGCACCAAAGAGCGCCCCCTTGTCACGTGGTAGCTTATTTATGGCTGAGCTTGCCACGTTGAGTCTAGGGCACCTCTCTTGAGACCGAGACAACTACTCCCCCCCCCCCCCCCCCCCTCCGCGCTCTAAGAATGTCTGGGAGCGCACTCATAAGTGCGCGAAAAAGGTACCACGTGGGGATTCTATTGCAGTTGGATTCTCAGCCACGGGAGTCGGCCTTGCCATCTTTTAGCGTGCAGTTCGTGGTGCATGTGTTTCGGTATCGGGTCCATTTTTTGTGACTTGTGGGCTGTTACAGGAGGGATCTCTATGTTTCAAGTGTGCAGACACTGCGCAGCACCTGCCCTATAGAAGTGGCCCTAGCCACTGTTGTGCTTTGCAGCCTGGCATTTTGTGAGGCCAGACCCGCTTCCGACAGTACTCGTTTGAGGTGTTGATGGGAAGAATCAGAGCCGTCTTCTGTGCCCCACTGATGATCACGTTCTCTTAGAATTGCCTCCTTTTGAGAGCGTAATAGAGGACACCAACGAACGACCTCCTCGTGCTCATCACTGTGGCTTGGACCAGGTGGAGGGCGTCCTTTTCCATGATTTGGCGATGTCTGGTGATGCGCTTTACCATCCCCAAAATCTGACTAGTGGTCGTCTTCAGATTTTGAATAGTGCCTGATTCACAAAGAATGCTTTGCATATATAATCCTGGAATTCAGACTCGGTTGGCTTTTTAATTTTCTGTCCATTAATTTATAGGTCAATTGACCTAGGTGACCTGTAGCCTCTTCCATGCATTCGAATCATATCAGATTTATTGGGGGCGCAGCGTAAGCCCCAGTTGGCCGCAAATGTATCACTACTCTGGTTGATTTTTGGAGCGCGGCTTTTTTTTTTTGGCCGAGGAAACCTTTGGTGGTCCATACAGTGATATCGTTTATACGGTGTGTCCTATATGCGGTAGTTATCGAGGCTATTTTGTCAATTTGAGCAGTGGAATGGTAAACTGTAGCAGTTAGGTGATTGCTGCCTGCGGTATTTTCTTGTTTGGCATTCCAGCATGTCAGAATGTGTTTGCCCTGTTCCGATGGTCTCCGTTTGCCATGTGAGGAACGCTTCGACGTAAGCAAGGGTCCCATTCCCGCTGTTCAGGGCGATGACTTCCCGAAGAATGGCCTCATTTGAGATATAAAAGGCGCCCGTTAGGTCAATAGCGAGAAGCAGATGTTCGCTGCCTCTTTTTACTCTGGTGAGAACTTGTTCCTTCAGTATCAGAAAGATGTCTTGGGCGCAGAGTCCCGGCCTGAGCCCTACCATGGTAAGGGGGAGTAAGTCCTTGTCCTCAAAGTAGTCTTGAAGACGGGTCTGGATGATTCTTTTGTATAATTTTCTGAGACAGGATATTAGGCAGATGGGGAGCAAGGCATCCAATGCTGGTTTCTACCCGAGTTTGTGAATACTGATCATCTTAGCCTGTCTCAAATCCCTTGGAACGCGGCCGTTTCCCCATAATTCATTGCATAAATATTGCGCGTGGTATTGAATCTGGGCTGTGCACAGGTTTATAATGATGGTGTTTGTAATTTCCTTGGCGCCTGGCGCGCGTGGCCGAGCACCACTACCACCGTTATTGGAGCGTCCAGCACGGGATTGGGGCCTTCATTGTATTCATGGGGCATGATGATTTTGGACCGTCCACTATGTAGTGGGTTTTGTAGGCGGTTTTCTGAAGGGTTTTGTTAGTGGCCAGTTTGGCTTTGTCGGGTACTGTGAGGTAGCTAATGATGGCTCATGTTTCGGCCATAACGAGGGTATCCTTCAGGGAGCCGCAGAACACGATCCAGTTCTACTGCATGAGCAGAATGGCATATTTTCTTGATTCTTCCGTAATGTCCAACATTCTCAGCCTGAGCTTTCTCTTTTTACTGTTTCCACCTCTTCAGAACCTCCTCTCAGGTATCCCACAGGTGGTGGAGGTGTCGATCTACCACGCACATAGTTTTAGTGCGTTTAATTATTTTAGTCGTTTCGGTATGGGCATTCCCGATAGACTGTGTCCACTCTGAGGTGTCCTCTACTCGTGCTTCTGGCGGGGGACACTTTCTGTATACTTTCCAATCCGTAATTTTGGCACCGCGTATGTTTCATGTAAGATTCGGCGTAGACACCGACGTGCTAAGGATGCTCTGGTCACTCCCTAGCGCTTCGTCTATGTATATCCATGTGACCTCTATAGCGTTTCTTGTATAGGACAGTTCGGGGACCGGGTCCCTATTAAGGCTGTTTCCTATTCGAGTGGGAAGAATTATGTTTGTGGTTAGCTCTAGACCAACTTGCTCGGCGTCTTCGAGGATTGAGGTGCCCTTTCGCGGGTCTCTCTTCTAGCCACAGGCAGCGTGTGGGGCGTTCATATCTCCCACTATCACCAATGAGTTGGAGCCGGTAGTTGTCGCGCAATTGTGAATAATGGGGCCGGATTTTTCTTTCTGGGCTCTCGGAGGACTCTACAGGTTGATAATGAAAGGGCTTCTCTTCCCTCTATACTGTGAAAGTATCTCCAAGTAGATGTTGGTATTCTCGGGGTATGGGAGGTGAGCGCCTATCGCCGTTACCGATATGGAGACACGTGTGATTACTCAAGGTGAGGTGCTGTGTTCAACGAAGCAGTATCATCGTACATGTATTGGTTGTTTCCCGACTTCTGGTGTAGAAGGAATGACAACTTCAGTACCAGATCTTGAGGTGGTCTTGGGTGTGTATGCTAGAGTTAGAAGTTACCACCATCTTTACTCTCGGCATCGCTGACATCGCCTGTGGTGCGTAGGAATGACTTGGCATGTGGGTTGTTCACTTATTTTGCTCTTACGAGGGCCATACTCTAATCCTTCTCTGGTTGCGCTAGATTTCTTTAATTGCAAGCTATTGGTGCTGGACCTTGGTTTGTGATCGTTACACCGGATATTGGTCCTGTAGTAAGTGGGTGTGCACTGTGGGGTTGACACGGGGGGGGGTAAATAAATACGTTCTCCCCACTCAATCTCGGCTGACACGGTTCAAAGCCGCCCGGACCCCACCCCGTGATCGCGTACGCTACCGAACGCACGCCAACCACGGCGGGCCTTGCTCTGAGGGAACAAAGGAACGACACATTGGCTGACACAAACAGGCATTTATTGCTACAGAAACAATAACGCCAGCTAGCAACAAGGTATGCTAATGAATCAAGGTCGCCCGACTCACCAGCAAGGTTCCGAGCGAATGTTCTCCCGCGCTAGGGCAAGGGATCCTCCGCGCCCCTGGGCGGGACGAGTACGGGAGCCAGTCTCCCCGCCGCTTCCTCGCCCATCCGGGAAAGAGCGGAGTCGCGAGCGACACGTCCGCTCGCGCTGACTATTCCAGCCGAAACCCCATATCCCGCGCGCGGGCTTCAGCAGTCTCCCGCGCAGCGACGCTGGCGCCCTCTCTTGCCAGTTAATGCAACTGACAAGGGAATGCGTTCATCCTCGGGGTGAGACTGCTGCTGAACGGTGCCTTGCGGGAAAGCAAACAGAGGGGCTGCAGGGCAGGTCGTCCCCACAGCACTTGTCTTTGGGTGTTCATATATATTGCTGTTATGCAATGAGCTGCTGTATCAATGAGCGCAAGCTCATTTGGCGGGGGGGACTTGGGCAGTGAGAGGGATGGCTAGTTGGCCTGTGGTGGGGGTTGTTTGTGGCACAGTAGTGCTGCCTTGCAATGTTATAGGCATTGGTAAAATTCGCTAACCTGTGTGCAAAGCTGTCTGCGGTTTCTAGCTGTTTGCATTTGGAAGAGTTATGTAGAGGAGCGGAGGCACTAAACTTAGGCCAGCTTATCTCGTTATTGGCGTTTGGGGTCTCCGGCTTCTGCTTGGGCTACGAAGGTCCGTTCTGTGGGTCCTTCGCCCAAGGTCTGGATCTGCATCTGGACCTTCATCTGGATCCCGATCTCGACCGCGAGCACCTCTCGGAGGATTCCTGGCTCAACCTGAACAAGTGGAGCCACTCCTGCGGGGGCTGGTATGCTCGGCTGAAACGGACTGCTATCCGGTTGCCTCTAGGAAAATTGCTGCACTCGCTCAGCCTGGTGCTGATGGGGCGGGAGGAGCCTGAGGTTGCTGATCTTGAGGCGTTGTTTTCACAATCTCACCCCTTTGGGATGGGCTTCTCCGCAGATGGCGCAGTTGTGGTTGCGGTTTTCAGCTTGGTCGTGCGTGTCGCAGGTGTGGCATACTTTGGCGCTGGTGGTTGGGCAGATGTTCGGCTGATGCTCCATGCGCTGGAACACGCTGAAGATTTGCTTTTTGCGTATGTAAGGAAATCATTCTGTCCCCCCGCCGTATAGAACGCAAACCGGTGACAATCTGCAAGCTGCAGGTAATGACCGCTGCCTTGGTTTTTCCAAGCAAGCGAGCCTGTAGAATTTCGACTCCTTGAGTACACATCCTGATGTGGGCCATGAGTTCTTTGATTGGATCTTGGTGTCCAAACAAACCGTGTATGACTTCTGGGAGGCTTCATCTGGGACAGCCACTGATCTGGTATGCCGTTCCTACTGCCATGAGTTGAGGGATCTTGCTTGCCATGCCAGCAATTTTATGGTGCGGAGTGCTCACGACGATGTTCAATCCATGTCGCTGTCGTACGATAAACTCGGAGCCCTCCATTTCTTCCTCGAAGGCTCCCATATGAATCTTGGTGGTTTGTCCGGTTTTTC
Organism: Amblyomma americanum; assembly: GCF_052857255.1. Taxonomy (NCBI): domain Eukaryota; kingdom Metazoa; phylum Arthropoda; class Arachnida; order Ixodida; family Ixodidae; genus Amblyomma; species Amblyomma americanum. Next base: position 385,809,832 of record NC_135497.1, on the reverse strand, counting down.
ACGATACGGCCTTATCTGGGTCTCACATTAACTTTAAAGTCGCTGCGCGGCAATGGCGGCAGCCGACGTCTCTTTTAGGGCACCTTTTAACGCATTGGCGGTACGTATTGCTTTTTGGGTGGAGGCAGTTAATAGAGAGAGGGTGGTTCCACCACGACCACCTTTTCGCTCTTGAGGAGCTTGCGCTTGTTACTTGATTCCGGTTCAGGTCCAGTTGAAATAAGGACCTTTCGTTAGCGTTCCTTGCGAACGGTCCGCGTCCGTTGTTGTTTCAGTGGAGTCCCGGGAGCTGTGTTCATCTTAATCTGTGCTGGGGCTGTCGTGAGATGGCCTCTCCCATGAGCTGACAGAATCTGCTTGTTCCCGCCCGGGAGCAAGAAACGTGCTCCATATGGAATGTCCATACGGTGCGCGGCCTCGTCTGTGCGCTGCATGCTTCGGCGCTAGGCTTAGCATGCCGGCGCCACGTCGGGAGTCTTCAGAGGTTTAAAACGCGAAAATAATGGGCACTCACGGTCACACCAGGTTGCTTTAGGGAGGTCCTCAATACAAAACTTCTGCTAGTCATTTGGTTTGACTCACTAAAAATTCGAAATCTGGCAGCGCCCGTGCCGAGGGCGTCCGCTCCGCTCGGCCCCCTAGAACGTTCCCTCAGCAGAAGACGGTTCTCACCCAGTTGCCATCCTAACCGTTTGATATCGTTCCACGCTGCATTTCTGGTATTACAGGCCATTGCGCGTCCGCCGCTGTAGTCTAGGGTGACGCAGGTGAACACTCTCAAGGTTAGCCTGCACACCATGTATATGCACTGTTACGTTTCGCCTACGACGCGCGGTATAGCCGGCGCGGATGCAACGGACGCCGGGGCTTCGTTCAAAGTGGCGGTCATTTTGGCCCGTTCAGCGCTGCCGCAACGCCTCCCGCCAAGCGCGTCCAGGCAGGTTTCAATGCCACGGGTCTTCGTGTGTGCGTGTGTGTGTGTGTGCATGTTGGTGCCCACGCTTGTCAAAGCGCGGCAGCCGGGGAGAGGAGCTCCCCAACTGGGAGGCGAGGAGGTCTGACCGGCGCCGACCCGGCGGACGCGTCACGTCACGTCTCAACATGTCCCTGCGTCGCCGTCTCGTGCGCCTCATCCCGAGCCGTTCCTTCTTGCCCTCGACTCCGAGGGTATAAAGGCAGCTGCCCCGGACGCCAAAGAGAGGCTTCGATTTCTTCCGTCGAGTAACGTGGTCGCCCTGACCGGCTGCCCTTTTGCGATGCTAGAATAAACAAGTTGTTCTGTTGGCAGTCGACTCATCCTTTGCCAGGACCTTCGGATGTTTCCAGCTGTGCCCCAGGCCGCCAGGCCAACGCTACCCTTGGGGCTTGCGACCCATTTGCAACAACTGGTTGCCAGCGGTGAGATCGCGACAACGGAAGCAAGCAGCGAAGATATGCGGTCAACTGTATGCTGAGCAGCACAACGACCATCCGGGAGCAGTGCAACGAGCCCTGTGTGATGACTGGTTGCCTGCAGCGGAACGACTGCGCTGAATTCTTGGCTGCGAGGTTTGGTGAGTGCGGGACTTTCTTCTTCTGAGTTTTGCCAGGCTTTTGTTAGTGTCAGAAACAGAGCTGGTAATTGTGGTTGTCGTTGCTGCCGGGTTAGTTTGCGGCAAGAAAATAGTAGGCAGTAGAGAAAGCAGCATTCGGAGCAGCCATGGATTTGAAGTCGTTGCGCAAACCGAAATTGCTGGAGCTTGCAAGAGAGTTGGGTCTGGATGTCTCAGAAAAAACTCAGAAAACCAGAACTGCTAAGGGCTATTCTTGAGTTGGAGGCTGAGGATGACGAGCTGTCGGAATGCCTTGAGACCATTGAGGAGAGGGCAAAAAGACAGGAGCGCGAACGTAAAGAGCAAAAAGAGAAAGACGAGCGCGAACGTAAAGAGCAAAAAGAGAAAGACGAGCGCGAACATAAAGAACAAAAAGATAAAGAGAAAGAAGAGCGCGACCGTCAACACACTTTGGAAATGAAGCGTCTCGAGGTAGAGATGGAACGCGCTCGTATTGAAAGTCAGGCACACGGTGCAGGAGGACGAGTATCGTTCAAAATGACTCACCTGATGCGGCCGTTTAAGATTGGAGAGGACATTGATTTGTTCCTGGTTAACTTTGAGCGAACTTGCGAGAAGCAGGGGTTCTCTCGGGAAACGTGGCCACAGCGCTTGATCAAATCTAAGGTTCGACGAAATCTCGTCTGGTCGGGTGAATACATTGGCGAAAATACTGAAGCGCCGACCAAAAGGTGTTGTCAAGATGGAAGGACGTTTCCACTTCCACACGGAAGTCTTGTTCACTGATGGAAAAATGATGTCAAGAAAAAGAAGGCTTGTTCCAACGCACTGGCTGAACATGTTGAAAACACGAAGCATGATATCGCTTGGGAAGAAGCGGCAATTATCGGCCGTGAGAAAAACTGGATGTCACGCCAATATCTGGAGTCTCTGTTTATCCAGACAACAGATCAGACGCTCAACCGTAACATCGGCAATCTACCGCCCTCGTACGCTAGATGCCTGCGACGATTAGCACAACGTACTTAAGCTTTGTGTGCGAAATTTTTCCATCAGTGAACAAGACTTCCGTGTGGAAGTCGAAACGTCCTTCCATCTTGACAACACCTTTTGGTCGGCGCTTCATTATTTTCGCCAGCGCTTGATCACTTTGTTACCCGGCGAGGCGGCCGACGTAGTTGCTCGCTTGAAGAGAGAGGAGGCAGAGGATTTCGACCAAGTGAAATCTAATCTGCTAAAAAAGTACAGGCTGTCAGCGGAGGCGTTCCGTCGGAAGTTTCGGGAAAATGAAAAAGGCAGAAGTGAGTCATATGCAGAGTATGCCTACAGGCTTATGTCAAACATGCAGGAGTGGCTCAAAGAAGAGAAAGCGTTTGGTGACCACGAGAAAATTCTGCAGTGTTTCGGGCTGGAACAGTTTTATAGTCGGTTACCTGAGAACGTGCGGTACTGGGTCTTGGATAGGCCAGACGTTAGTACAGTGGCTAAAGCCGCCGAGCTAGCCGAGGAGTTTGTGACGCGTCGGGCTCGCGGAGCTAGGGACGGTCAAAAGGGTGAATTTCGCTCCAAGTCTGAGAGGCCGAAGTTCACACCCATGAGAGCAAGGGGGGACACACGTAGTGCGGATGCGAGTGAAAGCAGTCCGACCGAACGTAAGGAAACGGCGGCAGCCGAAGCCGAACGCAGAAAGCGGTTCGAGACGAGGCAAGCGCGCGTGTGTTATACGTGCCAGAAGCCCGGTCACTTTTCGGCGCAGTGTCCAGAAACAAAAACAAAAGTCGTGTTTTTGTCATTATGTAGCACTGACGAGAACATGAAGCTTCTCGAGCCTTACATGCGAGGCTTCCTCGTGAAAGGGAAAGAGTGCCGAGTGCTTCGTGATTCCGCAGCTACAATGGATGTAGTTCACCCCTCTTACGTAGAACCCGATATGTTCACGGGCGAGTGCGCATGGATCAAGCAAGCCGTGGAAGCTCATAGCGTGTGTCTGCCCGTAGCAAAAGTGCTTATTGAAGGACCTTTCGGAGAAATTGAGACGGAGGCCGCAGTGTCATCTATGCTGCCCCCCCCCCCCCCAGTACCCGTACCTATTTTCGAACAGGTCCGATCACCTCCTGCGCGAGAAGGGGCTTTTGTTTGGTGAGGCTAGCGTTCAGGCCTTAACCAGATCGAGAGTTCGGGAGCTCGCTGCAAAGGCGGTAGTTGCGGGGCCGACGTTGTCGAACAATGAGAAAGGGTCGGAGGCGCAGCAAGCTGATATTCAGAGCACGTCCGAACTGAATAAAATTGAGCCTGTAGCGTTGAAGGCACCAGGTACTGGAGAGGAAACGCCCGACACGGGAAAGTTAGAAGAGCTATCTGCAGATTTGCTCATCGCGCCTACGTCAGATGGACTTAATAGGTTGCTAAAAGTCAGCCTGTCGGCTTTGATAGCCGAGCAAAAAAAGGATGGCAGCCTAGAAAACATGCGCTGCAATGTCAAGTAAGGTATCGCCAAGAAAAATGCTCGTTTTGTGGAAAGAGGTGGGGTCCTGTACCGGAAGTATCTAGACCGCAGGGGAGTGGAGTTCGATCAACTGATCGTGCCTCAGTGCTACCGTCAGGATCTGTTGCGCTTGTCGCATGGCGGTTCGTGGTCCGGACACCTAGGACTTAAGAAGACTAAGGACCGTCTCTTGCAAGAGTACTATTGGCAGGTTCCACTTACAGAAGAGGCTAGTAGGTATGCGGCGTTCATTTCACCAATGGGAACATTCCGTCCTAAAGTTTTGAGTTTTGGTTTGAAGAACGCGCCATACTGCTTTTCAAGCCTCATGGACAAAGTGTTGCAGGGACAGGAAGAATTCGCTTTACCGTATTTAGACGACGTAGCGATATTCTCCGCATCCTGGTCTGAGCATATGGCACACTTGCGGGCAGTACTAACCCGCCTGCGCGAAGCGGGCTTGACAGTCAAGGCTCCCAAGTGCCAATTAGCACAGGCCGAGGTTGTCTACCTCGGTCCCGTGATTGGACAGCGTCGTCACCGCCCCTCTGAAATAAAGGTGGCCGCTGTGCGAGACTTCCCGCAACCGCGCACCAAGACCGATATTCGGTCGTTCTTAGGTGTCGCCGGCTACTATCAGAGGTACATCCCCAGGTACTCCGATATCGCGGCTCCCCTGACGGATGCTCTACGAAAAACAGAGCAACAAACAGTCGTCTGGGGCGAGACAAAGGAAAGAGCTTTTAGCGCCCTAAAGAGCGCCCTAACAAGCCAGCCTGTGCTACGATCGCCAGACTACACAAAAGGGTTCGTTGTTCAGTGCGATGCTAGTGAGCGAGGCATGGGCGTTGTACTGTGCCAACGGAAAAATGGAGAAGTGGAACACCCCGTCCTGTATGCTAGTCGTAAGCTGACCTGTCATGAGCAGGCGTACAGCGCCACCGAGAAAGAGTGTGCGTGTCTCGTGTGGGCCGTTCAGAAATTGTCATGCTACCTAGCCGGCTCGAGGTTTATCATTGAGACGGATCACTGCCCTCTCCAATGGCTGCAGACCATCTCTCCCAAAAATGGCCGCCTCCTGCGCTGGAGCCTCGCTTTGCAACAATATTTTCAAAGTGATGACGTGCTTTCTAGTGCAATTTTCCCATTTGTGGACGCGTTCTGAGTGCTGCTTGACTACTGTAAGGAACTAGGCGGTAGTATAAAAGGGGAAAGAGCCTGGCAGAGCTTAGTGAGGGTTGTGTCGTGCTTGCTGACTGAGCGGTTGCGTTTCGGCGTAGTTCTAACGCTTGCTGGGAACGAGAACAAAAATGGCAACTCTCCCGAAGTCACTTTGCAGTGTCCTGTGTGAACCTGAACCTGAGAACGTGGCCTTCTCTGTGCGCTGCGCTCAAGCAACGCCGAGGGACGACCGATTTCGATTACGAGCATCATCGAGCGACATCCCTGCGGACAGCGGATGCAGTCCCCTGACCATCGGGATCTCCTTCTCCCGGCGGGGTGGTCTGTTACGTTTCGCATACGACGCGCGGTATAGCCGGCGCGAATGCAACGGACGCCGGGGCTTCGTTCAAAGTGGCGGTCATTTTGGCCCGTTCAGCGCTGCCGCAACGCCTCCCGCCAAGCGCGTCCAGGCAGGTTTCAATGCCACGTGTCTTCGTGTGTGCGTGTGTGTGTGTGCATGTTGGTGCCCACGCTTGTCAAAGCGCTGCAGCCGGGGAGAGGAGCTCCCCAACTGGGAGGCGAGGAGGTCTGACCGGCGCCGGCCCGGCGGACGCGTCACGTCACGTCTCAACATGTCCGTGCGTCGCCGTCTCGTGCGCCTCATCCCGAGCCGTTCCTTCTTGCCCTCGACTCCGAGGGTATAAAGGCAGCTGCCCCGGACGCCAAAGAGAGGCTTCGATTTCTTCCGTCGAGTAACGTGGTCGCCCTGACCGGCTGCTCTTTTGCGATGCTAGAATAAACAAGTTGTTCTGTTGGCAGTCGACTCATCCTTTGCCAGGACCTTCGGATGTTTCCAGCTGTGCCCCAGGCCGCCAGGCCGACGCTACCCTTGGGGCTTGCGACCCATTTGCAACAGCACTCAAAAATAGAATGTCGAACAGCCACCGCCGTAGCTCATATGGTGCAGTAGTGTACATAATATGCGGATATCGTGGTTTCTGATCACATCTTCTCTGTGCGTTTAATTTGTAATCAATTATCTTTCGGGGAATATTGCGCTATTTTTTGGGACAAAAATATTGCCCTATTCGTTTTTTATTGTAATAAAACTTGTTGTTGGGTAGTTGGTGCATGACTTGGGTGGAAAACAGCGCACAAAAAACGAGGACGGGAAGAAGGCGGCATGGACTAGCGCTGACTAACAACTGATCGCTTTTGTTCGAGCGCACTGAAATATAAAGCAGCAAAGAAAGATGGAGAAAAAGGGGATTCAGGAAAGACACTAATCCATATCACAAAATCACTACGTCTTGAAATGATAATAGAGCGGCTAATAGTGACGGGCCAACGGAATAAAAACAAGAAAAACCACAGCACAAACACTCCTAGCCTCCAAGGTGGCTCATTTCTTTTTTTTTAGCGATACCGAAGCTGTGCTGACGCAAGTGTTTCCTTCTGGATGCATCCCGAGCACTTCAAATATCTCCGTTGTGTTCCTTAAAAGGAAGGATGGGAAGCAACCTGATAATTCATTGCCGCAAATGCGAAGGCTGAAAGCCATTCCTTAAGAAGATTGAAACGATAAGAACGTACAGAGACGCGTGCCGCCGTGGTGGCTGAGTGGTTATGGCGCTCGGCTGCTGGCCCGAAAGACGCGGGTTCGAGCCCGGCCGCAGCGGTCGAATTTCGATGGAGGCGAAATTCTAGAGTCCCGTGTGCTGTGCGATGTCAGTGCACGTTAAAGAACCCCAGGTGGTCGAAATTTCCGGAGCCCTTCGCTACGGCGTCTCTCATAGCCTGAGTCGCTTTGGGACGTTAAACCCACATAATCCATAAACAATATAGAGACGCGCACAAGAGAGATGTTTTAAGCGATCGGGATACATAAAAAAGCAGACACTTAATTAAGCACACCTGCGTCAATGTTCCAAACGCGATTCCTGCGCGTGAGGTCAAATAACCCAAAATGGAGGCGAAAGCCTGGGTCAATATAAAAAAGGCAACTTTTAACCTGAAGCACTATTAGGATGCCTGCAGGTTTTTCCCACGTGCTTGCCCGAGTCGATCTTATTTTTTTAACTAGGGAGCAGACGCTGTTGCACTCTTTAAGGGTCGTAACTTAACAACTGTCTGCTACGCAGGATACCAGCTGCTGCTTGACGTTAAAATTCCTTTGCATGGATAACTTTAAATGTCTCACGAGGAGAAGAAAACTGATGGAAAGGTAGGAAGTTTTACTCGAACTCAGTTGGTAAGGCTAATTACAAAAATAAGTGATATTCTGTAGGTACGTGTCACTAAAATAGGAACAGATGTACTTTCTGCAGAGCCGTAGGGGCAGGTAGCGAAACCCTCAATGGCAGAAATTATACGGCCGAGACCCGCATGTATAATGAAGGTTTTGCTTCCCGTTATTAAAAACAACTAACCAATGATTGGGAGCCTCTTCCTTGAGCTAAGCTGGCGTTTTCTTCGCGTATTGTCCTTCCGGGAGTTTTCTTCGATGGTGTGGAAGAAAAGAAAAATAGAACAATTTTTACCCGCAAGGGGGTAAGCCTAATGTAACGCACGCTGCCATGTACTCAGAACCCGCTTATTTTTCCTTGCACTAAACCAGAAGCGGCGGCAACGTGTACTTCGCCCGGTATTCGAGTTCCTGATCTTCAAGTAGGAATCACTTCTCAGAGTGCAACTGCGCATTCAAATGGAGAAGGCTCAATCGGAGAATAGCCAGCAATAACGCATGGAGCATCTAACTTCGGGAGGAACAACCCTCAATAAAGGGCTTTGCTGAGACTTGCGAGCGCGGAGGTAGAAGTGCTGGTCAGGGGTTTAGTGCGCAGTTCCGCTATAACGCCTTTGCTGAGAGGCGTCTGATGAGCTCCAGCTTGAGAGCATGTATGTTTCTCGCGGAGACACGCCGTTCCGTCTAAAAGCTACGTCAAAGGCCACGGAACACTCTGGCCTGTGACTTCCGGGACCTCGTCGCTGCCTAATTGGTTTCCAAGCAATTAACTTGAAGTGCGGGCATAAGCAGGACACGTTCTAAACCTGCAAACCTCAAATCATGTCTTTTAGAAAGGAGATAAACGCATGGTCACCATGGCTTTCAGGAATAGCTCAGGCTCCTTATTGAGAAAAAAATAGCGTAATGCTCGTATTTAACCACAACATCTTTCTGAAGGCCTTCTGTATAAGGGGAGAGATTGATCAACCTTACTAAGGACATTTCAGGAATACAACCGTGTTATTAGCAGCGGGAGTCGAGGAAATCTCATGGTGCAATATCATTTTCCGCAGCGAGTTTGTGGGTTAGTTCTGGATTTTTTAAAAGACTCCTGAAGGCAAACGCTATCTGTTTCATTCTTCTGTTACTTACCACAGATTATCTAAACCAGCCCCACCTATGTGGCCATTTGTTGAAAACTAGTTGCAATCACTTGCTCTGAGACTTTTTAGGCTTTTTAATTTCACCTGCTAGGATGCGCAGAGAAGATCTAAATACAACACTGTTGATTTCCGCACCACACCTGCACATGAAATCTTTCAGCCGTGATGCTTCCTGTACGCCGCGAGTCGGCATTGTACTAGAATCATTCGGGCACCTGTTTGCAACATTGCACACTTGTCCGCTTTCAGCTTGCGCGAAATAGTGAGGCATGAGTTGGCATCTCTCTTTTGTGAAAAGAATGCTGCCTTGAAAGATGGTTTAAAAACCGTCTAGCAATGTTCAGAGCCGCGTAAATGTGTGCATACGTCATCAAAATGTGCTTTCTCAACAGGCATCCATAAGCATCGATGTTGTTTTCCGTCCTCGACGCCGATGACCTCCAAAAAGCGCTCGTCGTCCTGAAATCAAGTTCGGCCGTGGTTATATTCTACGAAGCAGTAGAAAACAGTTGCACGCGACAGTGGGCTGACTCCAAAAGCAAGCGACAGCCCTTCGACATAATAAACTCCAAATAAACTGCCACATAAGTGGTGGAGTATCATGGCTTGAAAGCCCCATATGGCGCTATCTACAGCTTAGCTCGAACTCGAGCAACGTGTCGCAATATGCGCCAGCCCGTGGCCCACGCTGGAAGGATCCGGACGAAAAATGCAGGGCTCGATGCACTGCGGAGACGCGTGATTTCTTCACCCAATACTTGTTATTCACATCCAAAATTTCAGTCATTCGCAGCTCAACTCTTAGCCCCTTACTCTGAACATTTGCAGAATGGGAATGGACACACGCGGCATTATTTACAGACCAGAATGAGCCGGGCTGCAGAGCGAGCATTGTTAGAAATATTTGACAGAACGATGGGGTTTCTTTTTCGTCTGCAGTGCTCTTGATATAAGTGCTTTCCAAGGCCTTTTATGCCCGTAATCGGCGTCGGTGTGCGGAAAAGCTCAAAGAATTCCAAGTTGCGACCTGTTTAACTTGTCTTAACAAAATGCGCTATAGAAGACTATATTCTCCAAGCGTTTTCTGTAAAAAAAGAAGGAAGCATTTTCACCTGCCTCATACCCTTTCAGCATTCTCTCAGGAGGCATTCAAAATAAATATGGAATTAGCACGCAGCAACGGCAGAATGTGTAAGGTGCGACGCCGTAGAACGTAAGATCACCAGAGCAGTAGCCGCCGTTGATCTCTTCCATCCGATGTGTTCCTGACTCGCCGAAACCTCCGATTCTCTGTTCTTCGCCCCGTGCCTCGCTCTCCTTCGCGTTTTTATAACCTTGGCATAGGTACAGGCCATCCTTGTCGTCGTCGTCTTCGTCTTCTCTTCTCCACCAATCACCTCCCCTCACCCTACCAGATACTTCATCTTCTCTATTCTTCGGTTAATACAAGTGATTCTTATCGCCATTCTTGTCGTCTTCTTCTAACCTCTTTCGTTCATACTTCTATTTCAAAGTCTCTTTTACATGTGGCAGGTATCAAAGAAAAATAAAATTTGTTTTTAAACAGCAGGGTATTGAACCCAGGACTTTCAGGCAGCGAGACAGACAAGCAACTCATTGCCCACAACCCTTCCTCCCCACACACTTTTTTTGAATATGGCATTTATTATACGAAAAATTTGTTCTGTTTAGATCAACTGTTTACAAATATTTTAGGAACCGCAATTAAATACATTTCAAAACGACACAGCAACACAGCACTAGGCGGGAAGTAAGACTGACCACATCACCAAGGAGGGAGTGCCACCCCGGTTTTAAGTCGGTCTATTCACACACCTCTCTCAGTTGAACACTCATTTGGCAAATATAAGATTTCGTGGAAACAACCGGTTCACAGTGCCGGTCCACCATTCTAGTTTTTCATAAGTTGTTTAGTGCAATCGGGGAAAAAATATATCAAGAGGTCATCAACATATTGCGCTCAGATAAGGTATCGAATGGTATGAGAAGTCAAGTATATTCGCTTTTCCAAGGTCCGTTGGAAGACATCCCAGAATGGAACTGGTCCTTCCATCTGCTGAAGCAATCTTCAATTGCTTCAGTAACATCACGGCGGCGGCAGTTCACAGATGACCTTTTTCTGAAGCCAATTCTTCATGGGCAATGTTTCCATATGGAACACTTTGCAGAAAGTCTTAGTGAAAAGCTAAATTAACGTTTTTCGCATCCACTTAAGATATCATGTCCTCGCAATCCAAGTACATCGAGCGGTAAATCGAAGAAGGGATAAGCATCGAAGTCAAGCGCTTGTAAAAGCGTTTTCGCGCCACTGAAAAATATGCATACTGGGTGGAACGGCGTAGCCGGCCGAAAAACAGTCATGAAGAAAAAACACAGATCAGCGCTGTTCTTTCTGGCTGTCATTCGTCCGGTTGCGCTGTTCACCCAATATGCAACTATACCAACTTGCCGGTTTTCATCCTACTATCGCAACAGTGGCCTAATCCTCTGTACATGTCCCTTGCATGTGGGAGGTGCGGGGTTCGATCCCCAGTGCCGTCGGGTACGCACCGATGATATAATCGGTACAAGCTTTCCCCTGCCTGGTGCTCGGCTTCTTGGGGTGAAAAGCTTGGAAAAAGGGTCTTCGACCCTCACATTGAGTAGAAGAAAGGCCTTGTGTCATTGCGCTTTTTGGCCACAGAGGCTCTTGCGCCATAAAAATTCATAATAATCTATTTCCATCCTACTGCTTGAACTAAGAACTCTGTTGAACACGGACTGCCAGAAAACACGCTGCAAAATATACCTCATGCATAAATCCCCCACAAACAAAGACGGCCAATGAAGTTAGAGGACAGAATCACATTGGGCAAAGCAGGAAGTCGGTTTTTCTGCAAAAACACTCGAACTTTCGGGTGGGGAGCGTTACGAAAAGGCATAAAGCGGACAACAGTCTGCCGCACATAAAGATGGACTAAACATAGCTCACCCGAATTGAGAGGTCGGAGGAGATAATCACGTCGCATATGTTCTATGGAAGAATCCCGCACAAAGGTTGCAAAAACACTGTGGAAGCTATGAATAGAAATCTTGGCGCAGTGAATAATGGCAAAACGTAATAAATTATTTTGCTAGAAACCAGTTACAGGCACAAGTTTTGCCGAATATTAATAGACCATATGGGACAGATGCCTGAGCATAGCACTGTACAACCGATACGCGATCCTTCGAATAGTTTTCACTGTGCCTGTATGCGCTTTAAACGGCGTTGCTTCTTGGTTAATTAAGGTACTTAATATGTGCGTTGCTTAGGACTCTATGCTAATGAGTCACGGTGTCGATAGAACGGAAGAGTAAATATAACAATAAATAAACGATTAAAATAAAAGAAAAAGAAAACAATGCTTGCTCATTCAAAGCACGTAAGTAGTCATAAATGCCCTCATTATTTTTTTCGTTTGCAGGTGGTGGTCCACCTTGTCCTGGCCTTGGTCTCGATAAGTAGACAAAATATATTTAGCCCGGAAATTTTTCTCCGTTTCTCTACTTATTCTTTAAATTTGTTGAAAACACGGGATGATTCCCTTTTGTGGGGGGTTTGCTTTAAAACCGAAAATTATCTCAGAGAGGAAAACTCCCCGAATAGGGATATCACTCTTCCTTAAAGACTCGCCTGAGGCCGTTTGAACAACATTGAAATTTGCGCAGTTGTCGGTACATGGTTTAAAGTAGCATCACCAATGTTTTTTGTAATGCGATCTACATAAATGAAAAATAATACAGCGCCAAGTAGAGATTCTAACGGGATTTACAGGAAGGAGAGCTAACCAAAATGGCTATCCGATTTTCGACCATCAACAAAACGATCTCGCGTCGTGTGCTGGCGGCGCAGCTGCCGCCGCTGCCCATGTTCCTCTTTACAATGACCCCCGGCTGAAGGTGAAGCCACGGTGGCGAGTCATAGAGAAAACACACACGGGTCATAGTACTGCTTCAGGCGGGACACATGAACAGTCTCGTTGTTACGTCGTCGCTGCTCTGTTGCGGGTGTCACTGGCTCTACAATGTAGCCTACCGGGGAAATGCGCTCTACGACGCGGTAAGGTGCGTGATACTTGGGGAGAAGATTTGAGAAGAGGCCGGTGGTGGTAGACGACACGCGAAGCCAGACGAGAGAGCCGGGCAGAAAACTGTCAGAAGTGTGGGTGGTGTCGAAGGAGAATTTTGGAAGCCCCTGCTCGCCGAATGTTAACGACCGAGTGAGCTAACGGCACTCCTCGGCATGCTTGGAAGCTTCTGAAAATGGAAGTGCACTCTGCACTCAGACTCGTCAGGTAGATAAGGAAGTACGGTGTCTAGCGGTGAGGAAGGTTCTCGCTCGTAGAGAAGAAAAAATGGTGAGAAGTTAGTGGTGGTCTGCGTGGCGGTGTTGCAGGCTTAGGTTTTGAAGAGCAGGATCCTGTCCAGTCGGAATGGTCGGAAGACACGTAGTACATGGGCAGCATATCACCCAAGGTGCGGTTAAACCGTTCCGTCAAGCAGTTATTCTGCGGATGGTAGGCCGTTGCGTTATGGTGAGCGATCTTACGTTGTTTGAGAAGAGATTCCATGACCTCGGACAGAAAGTCGCGCCCGTGGCGGCTCAGCAGATCCCGTGGTGCTCCGTGGCGAAGAATGAAGTGATGCAATATGAAAGGTGCCTGGCGTGGCGCTGTAGCAGCAGGGAGGCCCGCAGTTTCGGCGCAACGCGTGAAGTGGTCGACGGCTACAATAACCCAGAGGTTGCCAGCAGCACTGTAAGGAAGTTGTCTGTAGACGTCAATCCCAAAGCAGTCGAAATGCCGGGAAGGGCAAGCGAGAGGCTGGATCAGGCTACCTGAGTGGTGACAACCGGGCTTGCGACGTTGATAGGGCACGAGCGGGCGTATTTTTGGACGAAGGTAACATACCCCAGCTCCAGTTAAACAGTTCAACAGGTGCTCCAAGCGGAGAAATGTGTCTCGAAATCGGGAGGGAAGACGACAATGCCATCTAAGTAGCACAGGCACGTTTTCTACTTCAAGCCGCGTAACATGGACTCCATCATGTGCTAGGAAATTGCTGGGGCATTACATAGGCTGAAAAGCTTGACGTCAAAATTTGTACAGGCCATCTGGTGTGATAAAAGCCGTTTTGGCACGGTGAGCCTCAGCTACAGGAACTTACCAATACCCTGATCGCAGTTCTGAAGATGAAAACAATTCCGCGCCCTTTACGCAGTCAAGGGCGTCATCGATTCGTGGCAGCGGTTAAACGTCTTTGCAGGTGATCTTGTTAAGGCGCCGATAACAGACACAAAACTGTATTGTGCCACCTGTTTTCTTCACGAGGACGACAGGAGAGGTCCGCGGTTTACTTGAAACTTGAATTACGCCTCGCTCAAGCATGTCGTCCACCTGACTGGCAATGATCTCGCGTTCGGCCACCGAAACGCTCTACGGGCGTTGACGCAGCGGTATGTGGTCTCCGGTGTCAATCTCTTGGGTCACGGTAGGCGTGCGACCCAGTCGGCTTTGAGCGAAAGTTGTCGAGTAAGTAATGCAGCTGGGCGCTTTGCGGTGTGGCAAGAGTGGCGTCGACGGAATCTGTAAAGGCGTGAACTGTGGCCGGAGCGCGAGATGCGGGCAAAGTCAGAGAATGGAAAGGATGAGAACATGAGTCGGCGCAACAAAGGGGTTTCAACAAGGAGACGACGAGCTGAATATGGCCAAGGTATTCGTCAAGGAGAAATATGCAGAGGCTCAGAAATAGGTTAGAGATAGGGATCGTGCTACAGCTGTCTTGGACAGTGAGCGCAACGAATGGCAGAGGCAGGCCGCGACGAGAGATGAAGACGTTGGATAGTGTAAAGACGACGGCGCCGCCAGGTGCAGTCAGGCAGGAAACAGGGACGGGAACTGATGAGCATGGAGGAATCTGGATCCCCTCAGGCACAGACAGTTTGCTCCACGAACAAGATGTATCAGATGAGGCAGCATTACACAGGAGAAGTGCGAGCTCGGCACGAGTGCAGTCGATGAGGGCTTCATGTTGGGAGGGAAAGTCGCAATCTGAAATAATGAAACGCCAGCACAATGGGAGAACGACGAACTCGACAGTATATAAAGAACTGTGAATGATAACCCTGGCTGTGCAGAAAGCCAAAGGCGAGAATCGCTGCACATTAGCTGTATGAAGCGAAAACCCAGATAGCGGCGTCATCACTTTGCGAAGTTTGCGCCACAGTTTCTCACTCATCACTGACACAGCAGCGCCAGTATCGACAACAGCCAAGGCGGTGAGGCCCTCCACTGAAACGTCGAGCACATTCGTAGGGGACCAACGAGGCCTAAACTTGCCGCCGAATACGCAGTTCTTGCCTCGGGAACTGCGGCAACTAGTTTTCCTGGGGCGTAGGGGAATGATGAAGCAGCGAGCAGTTAGAGGTCGGCACAGCGAGGCTGGAAAGCGAGTCAGGCTGCACGGAAGATGATGGCACCAAAACACGCTGCTTGCGAAGCTGATCGTAGCTCTGGCGCAGAGTGAATACGTCGTCAACGGCGGTAAGGTTCCGGGCGATGAACTTTTCAAATGCTTCAGCTTCGATGCCTTTCAAGACGTGCTTGATCCGGTCCACCTCGGACATAGATAAGTCCACCTTTGTACATAGATGAGTCCACCCTGGTACAGAGGTTGACGTCATCCTCCATTTAGCTGGGGAACGATTCACTCTGCAGCTGGGCTCTCACTCGTGACCGCTGTTCAGCGTATAGCTTGCGTACGGCAAGGCGCCCAAAGATATCAGAAAAGGCGCTTTTAAAGGCCAACCAGGTGGTGAAGCCTACTTCGTGGTGTCTACCACAGGTTGGTAAAACACCACGATGTTTAGCGTCATGGCATCGTCCCGCCGGTTGTGGCCGCTTATCCACTCGTATCAGGCAAGCAAATCATCCACGTTGTGGTCGTCGGGCCCGATAATGACCGCTGGGTCCCGCTGTTGAAGAACACCAGAGCAAACGACGGGCGTGGGTGGAGGGGCAGTTGACTGGCTGGCGTCTTGTGGACAGAGTTGACGCGATCGTTCTGCTGCGAAGCTCCAGGACGTGGGCCAAAGGCTGTACCCAGCACAGCTACACCAAACTGTAATAGAATTCACATGAACACAGCCTAAGAACTGCAAGCTAAAATGGCAGTCAGAGCTCTTCAATCAACACAATGATATCGCACCGTGCGCTGGCGGTGCGGCTGCCGCCGCTGCCCATCTTCCTCTTTACAATACCATTGCACTGCCGCTCAACAAGTCTTTAAGCCGGAAGATGTTACCCTAGTTAGACACTTAGAAACTGTGCGCGTGTTTGTTTTTTTTGAGGTGGGAAGGAAAAGGAGGGAAGGTGGATAAGCCTCCGAACTTGTTTTTGACCATGTCCTACTTCCATTAACTTATCAAAGGCAAAATTAAGTGCCACACAGTGAAATACCATTCAGCTATCAGGACAACTTACGACAGTTTCCATGCGATTTTCAAGAGAGCGGTAAAACTTTTAGGCACCGCTCACTATTTGCATGTGGAAAAATAGTTCTTTTCCGTTGTTCATAACCTATACAGGTGTAAGGAAAGCTATTCAACATGATTTGTAATATCAAACGTCCACATCTTATTTTGTGTGGGTATGCACACAACTGGATACAAAGCGCTTTATGGTGGCACATTCTTGACAAGCATGAGTGTAATATTTCGAATTATTTTCATTCATTTTATGATGATCATCTCTACGCCAGCTGACTAACCCGGGTTATAAGAGGGTGGACTTTCTGCGATTGATTAACCGCTAATATAATCAATACAATAAAATCGCTAATTATTCTGGAGAAGCTTTTCAATGTGGAAAAGGCAATAACTAGTTACTTGTTCAACAGACAGTCTAATCCCGGCCTACGATAACGATCAAATTTCAGTAGGATGATTTAAAGTCAACGCCAATTATCCTAGGCTCATCTCCATGTGTTAGCGCAAGGCTGCATTACCATTACACGTGACTGCCCCTGTCGATGGAGTGGATACTAGGGCAATAGTTTTTATTCACCCACCATTTCTTATTTCCTAGTGTGGCAGCATTGCAGTGCATAAATTTCCCTCTTCCCTCCCTCACACCCATATAGCGCATTATATAACGCCTGCATTAACGCGCCTCACAAGACATCATCATCCTGACTCACCCACACTCTATTATGCTCGAACTGATACGTTTAAGTTTTCCTTTTTTTCCTCGGACAGTACCGGACTGGAACCATGGTTTGCTGACTACAGTGTGACTAAAAATTGTATAAAAGGGTACTTGTTTGTTCCTGTTTTGTTCATTAATATCTGTATATATACTAATGCCCCTCTGCTTGGACCCAAGGGTCTGCAGTATGTGATAAATAAATAAATAAATAAATAAATAAATAAATAAATAAATAAATAAATAAATAAATAAATAAATCAGGGCTAAAGCGTAACATTTGCGCTCGGTTAACTTATTGTCTCCGTCCCCAGAGTCAACGCATAGGATGCTTCGTGATGTGGTGTAATATGCGTTTTTTTCATAATTTTTCTTACTATCCATCTTCTTTTGTGCAATAAAAAAGAGTTTGCTGAAATATCCTGGACATACCAGCTATTTATTGACTACGCATTGCAGATAGCAGATTGTCTCCCACTGGCGGCAAGCAAAGAGTTCAGCTCCATCAAGGCGCTTTTTTACCGGCTTTGCTAAAAATAACTAAGGATCTTGGTTTGTGTCTTAGACGCGTATTTGAGCACTTATATCAATTATTAAGCTTTAAAACTGTCTGTAATATAAGGAGAACCCTTGTCCTGACATTTCAAGACCGTCAGTCTAAAGGGGCGCAGTAAGGGCTGTATAGTATGCTTTATTAGCAAACCCCGTGCCCTGGTTACCTTTGGCAAGGACGGCACACGTCTGTGTTCATGCAGGAATTGTCGGGATTAAAAGTGAACTGTTCGCTGTTAATCATTGCTATTTGTTGATTATGCAGTGTGGCGATTTTGTAATGAAGTAAAATATTTCCCGCAGTAGCACTTAACACCCTAAATCTAAGAAGAGATGGAAACGTCAGCCTTCATGGCAATGTTGAAGCATGTGCGGCTAAGTTCACATTTCCATGAAATGTTAATTAATGAAATAACTATGTAACATAAACTTCGGCGCATTTAAAATTCGTGGGTGGAAGAGCTTGTTGCCGAAGACTGCTCAATGGTACGCTGATTGAATCGTTACACGCAGTGGCCCTAGTTCTTTCTATTTTCTTTTCATTGTGAGCTCTACTTACTTCGATCCTCTAGGCAAAAAATTCGCTTTATAGAAACCAAAACTTCAGACAACCTCATTATTGTTGCCTGTTATTTACGTTCCTACTATATTTGCATGGGTCAATCTTTAGTTTATTATATTTCAGAATACAGTCAATTCTTTTTCAGATATTTACAGGAATGGACAAGAACATATGGTATGGACAAGTATAGTTTCATGGGCTAAAGTTTTCCGCTTCAGCAATGAGAAGGAGGAGGAGGAGGAAATGCGGGGAGGCTAACTGGTAGATCAAACCAGTCCGCTACCCTGCACTGGGGCAATGGGATTAGGGGATATAAAGGTGAGGGAGTAAAGTGAATGATAAGAAAAAGCAAACGGTGAAAAGGCTTCTACAAAGTCACAGCCTTTTGCGAAGGCTCGACACTCTTAAGAACCGCAGGCGGGTCTGGCAAGCCCTCACCGCCGGTGATCGCCGCGGCCAGTGTCCAAGAACCTTGAAAATACACATGCCACACCTGGGGATACACAAGGAAGCAATCAAGTCATAAAACAAGAATCACACTTGCACGTCATAAATACATTGGAATAAAGCACTGCAGGAAAAAGAAAAAAATACAGCCGATTTGCACAGCTAATCAAATCCGAAGTAGGTGATCTAGCACTCCTTACTCCAGCTATACTTTTATTTGTAATTTTACACTTTGTTATGCTTTGGTATTAAAGGTCCTCATGCACACGATGCGGCGAGTGGCGCGGAACCTAGGTCTATAGGGAGCACCGCGCGTACACTTCTGCTGTCCGTGAAGGCTGAGGGGCGTACGACGCGAGGGGAGAGAGGCTGAAGTCGTGGGCTTGCGAGCGACAGTCCTGAGTAACGCGCGCATGTAGAGCACCGCCCGTTGACGGCCGCCGCTGCGATGTGCGCCACTCTCTCTCACTGGCTGCAGCTGTGCGACCGCACGGCCTCCTCACTGCGCCGCGTGACGCGTGCATCCCCACCGTCTATTTCGCGCATGAAGTTCACGGAGAGGGAGAGAGAGAGAGAGAAAGAGGCCTCGGACAGACATCGGCGAAATCCGTGATTGCGGCTAGAAGTGCTATCCACTAAAAAATAGATTCATGCCAAAGTATATGTTAGAACAGAGCTTTCAGCGAGCTTTATAAATTTGACCACTGTTGGCTAAACTGTAATTAATGGGTGCAGTTGATTCCAATCTCAGGCTACTTGTGAAAAAGTGAACATCGGGAGGTATTACTGGAACAAAAAACTTCTTCAAGACTCTGTTCATGCTTTTGTTGAGAAGCACTTGAATAGTTATTGTGAACAAAGTCTGTAGAAGACATCATTAATGAGTTCTTAAGTAGTAAGTATAAAAATCTGAGACGGTGCAATTCAGCACGGATGGACAGCGTGTGATGGCCCGCGGACCATAAAAGTTCTGTGGGCGATTGTTTACGACGATAAACAGCGTCGTATAAAAATGTCTAAACTGTGAACTCCCGCGTCTACCTTTGACAATGGCAATGTTCAATTCGTAGTTCTCAGCCGTTTGGGGCATGCACGCCCGACATTGGCAGCTGTTGTGCATGTTGCAGCTGCATTCCCTTAGTCGAATATAGAGCAACAGCGCTGTTACAAGTGTAGGGAACGCTCGCGGATGCCGCAGTGAGCCGGTGGTATCGTTTGCGCCGTCGCCTGCTGTTAGTGCGCGATTCGCTTTTTGTTCGCTCGTTGAGATCTCATGTCGAGCTGTCTAGATTACAAGTTTGAACCACTGTATTAACGAGCAAATGTTGCGCACAAGGCAACATGTCGCACTCCACGAGAAGTTTCTGTGATGCGAAGAAACAGCTAAGGAATGAGCGCCTGTTGGGGGCTTGTCCGGCTTCACAACATGCATGTATCATGGTTCTTTAAAAAAGATAATTGCATACTTAATGGTTGACTTCTTCAAAGCAGTTGCCAATGTGAACGAACGGCCGCCTCTTGGGGTACTTCGTAAAATTGCGCAATGTTTTGCTGTAAGTGTTTCTGTGGTTCGCGCCCTACCCCGAGGAGGTGGAGGTGACTCCCACGCTTACTTAGCGCGATGTTTTGAAAATACATCGCATTTGGAATTACGCTTCGTACTTCCACAATCTGTTATTTTATATACTCGCCTTTTTTTTCTCGAAAGAACGGCACCATATATTCGGTGTAAAATGACTAAACTTCCTCTAGCCAGCGACAACAGCGCCACCGCATCTTGATTACGTCACAGATCTGTGTTCTTCTATAGCCGTGAGTGTTCGTGCACTTTTGTGAAAAATGTTAGCGGAACGAATGTATACGTCATCACTGGCACGCCGCAGGTGGTTGTTTCTTAAACGCTATTGTAGGTGGCGTTACAAGTCTCAGTGCGAGATGTGTTGTTTTCTACTTCCTGGCGCAGATGGCGCTTTCATCTCAGAGTGGTAGCAGGCCCCACGAAATCTCGAAACGTGATGAGTAAGACCTAACGCTCTTAAACAAACAAATCACAGGGAATGTTCGCCTAAATTCTATAATCATGCGAAAGCGGAATTGCATGAATGTTGGCTTGCCTTGTTACTTTACTAATGGCTTTCTATTTCTGTCTTATCATGCTGTTATTGATGCAGTAAATGCTAGTATTTTAACGTAGTTGAACCGAGTAGGACGAGCGAAACCAATTGAAGCAACACCGCTTTAATTGCTACTGCATGAAAAAACACGGAAAGAGCAGCGCGCGCCCATCGCTTCCGCGTGGTTGCTCGCGCGATTCCGACGTCTATGGCTCTCGCGCATCGCGAGCGGTGATGCCGGGGCGCAACGGCGATGCGGTGTGGGCTGGAGTATCGTACAGGCGGGGGCGCTAGGGGCGTAAACGATGTTGTTGCATGACAGAACCTTCAGTATTGACGGCACAAACACAAAAACATCGCAAGATTTTGCTCAGGATTTACCCATCGGAATAGTGCTTTTCCACTGAAAGTAACGTTTGCACAAATACTACGCACTATTCCCTAAGAAGCAGTATGAAAGGCCTAATGTATTCATATTGCATTTTTCATCAGCAGAAAGAGGGCAACGATGGTGGTATTGTCTATGACACAAACGTAACAAGGAGCGGTAAGGAAGCTAGCGTCCCTAGTGACTCCCTACACTGGCCAGCATTTCGCAAGAGGACTTGACAGACGAAGACTGTTTCTGTTTTGAAACGACGGTTAGCGCACGGGGACTTTTCTCCTTCTGCTGTGTGTTTTGCGCCACAAAGTTGTTTTAAATGCTTTAGCACTGTTTAAATGAGTCTGTACAATGCTGAATATGCGGGAACATTAATATGCGGGAATATGCGGGAACATTAATATACATTAATGACTTGCCCCTCCACGTATCATGTCACATTCGTATGTTCGCAGATGATTGCGTCATTTATCGTACTATTAATAACTCTTCCCACCAAGAAGCCCTCCAGACTGACCTAACTAACGTTCAGAAATGGAGCGACCTGTGGATGATGACACTTAACCCTCAGAAATGCAAGATTGTATCCTTCACCCGTCGCACTAAACCATTTATTTTTTCGTACAATATAGCTCAAATCCCAATAGAAGCAGTTAACTCATTTAAGTACTTAGGAGTCACGCTATCTCATGATTTATCTTGGCGCACACATATTTCTAATGTAATATCATCCGCGAATAAAACACTAGGCTTTTTGAAACGCCACTTACGTCACGCTCCCCAACAAGTTAAACTCCTGGCTTACCAATCGCAAATCAGACCGAAACTAGAATATGCATCCCCCATATGGAATCCACATCAAATATACCTCATAAATGCCCTCGAATCCGTCCAGAACCGTGCCACTAGATTCATCCACAATACCTATTCATACCAAGTCAGCGTGTCGTCTTTAAAAGCAGAATCCGCCTTATCAACCCTTGTTATTCGTCGCCGCATTGCCAGCCTAAACCTGTTTCATAAGTTCTTTTACAGCACCCACGGTTACGCAGGCTATATCACATCACCAGCTCGCATATCGCATCGCACTGGTCACATTCTTCAAGTTGCCCGGCCTCGGACCCATACGACCACGTTCGCTGCCTCCTTCTTCCCCCGAGCAGCATTAGATTGGAACGGCCTTTCCCACAGCATCGCCGCTATCACCTGCCCATCCAACTTTTCCAAAGCACTAACAGATCATATTGTATGTTGAACCCACATGGCAACCATTGTACTTATTTTTTTTTGTATAATCCACCCCTTATGTAATACCCCCACGGGGGTCCTTAAGGTAATAAACTGAACTGAACTGATTACTGAAAAAGTAGTAATCACGTTTTTTTTTTCAGGTAAAAGTGCGCGGAGCGCTTGGCTATACCGGAGCGTGCAGGTCACGATGGTCCCCATAGACTCGCCACAGCAGCACCCAAGAGCGAACAGTGTGCCGCACATCGACCGGCGGCCCGGAATTCAGGCCTGGCCGGATCGAATGCCGAAGTAACGGTCTGCCAGCTCAAGTTGCACCTAATGGTTGCGGACACGTGGCGGGAGCGCTAAGGTTGTTATACTTACCAATGACAGAGTAGACGGCCATAAGTAATGAAGGTGACGTCCGTGCCACTGCGACCACTTTCCGCTGGCCCTCCACGCAGTGGGCACAACGGACGACGGCGAAGGACAGTGCGACGCTGGAGGGAAACGCAATACTTCCTAAGCTTGTTTTTGCAACCATATGGTGTGCGTACAAAGCTTATTAAGCTGTACGTGACAAAAAAATACTTTAGTCTATATACTTGTAGAGGGTAAGTGCAGCACAAGCTGTTTTGCGGAAGCAGCGTAGTACATTGCAGGACGGGTCATATTAGCGCTGCTATCCACTCTGAGTCGGTCTCACGGTGTAAGATATACAGGGTGTCCCGCTAACTTTTGCCAGGGTTTAAAAATAAGCCTCAGGGCTCTAAGACGACGTGACAAAATGCATGTTGCTGCCCTATTTTTTGTATTGTGGTTAATTGCACAAAAAGTCGATATTAATAATCCAATCATCCAACTTAGCAAAAAACAAACGTATGCGAAAAATTCCAATGATAAAGTTGTAGAACGGTCCACAAAACGTCACAGCGAAAAGTTATTAACTTTCCATTACCTACGTATTAGCTTTATTTGACTGCAGATGCCCGCGAAATACAAAAAAATACCACGTGACAGGCCCGCTTCCGCGTCGCGAGTGCAATGCTCTCAAACGTTTCGTGTAGGAACGAGCAGATCATTTAGCCCGATGTGCTGCCGCTTAAAGGGGGACAGGGTAGCTAGCGACCCAGTAGCTGGTGGCTCAGCGATTTACGCCGGTCGTATGCTTCCCTCACGGCGGTTCATGATAGCGATAAGCAGACGCACCTCTTATCGCTTGCTCTGGCGGAAATCGCACAGTCAACGCCTGCTTCGCAGGCCTGTAACCTTTTCAGCGGCAGCACACCCGGCCAAATAAGCTGTTCGTTTGTAGGGGGAACGTTTCCGAGCACTGCAGTCGCGTCGCGCAAGCGGACGTGTGCGGTATTTTTTTTTTATTTCGCGGACATCTGCTGTGAGCGAAAAAATGCTTGTATGTAAAGGAAAGTTAGAAACTTTAGTCGGCCGTTTTGCAGACCATTCCACAACTTCCTCATTTGAATCTGGCGTCTCTTCGTCGCTTCCGAAGCTGGTTAATTAATCTCGGCTAATTATGTTCTCAAGCTTCACAATACAAAATAGTGGGACTTGCTTCATACATTAGACAGCAAAATGCATTTGGTTGCGTCGTCTTAGAGTGCCGCGGCATATTTTGAAACTCTGGCTTACGTTAAGTTGGGACGGCCTGTATAGGTCAGGACACATTTGACATGCATTGGGCGCTGGAGGTCAGATAAGGTGCCAATGATGCCGCTTTAACTGAGCCTACAATCTCAGCGTCGTCTATCAGCCGAGCCGGTAGAAACAAACGCTCATGAACTATTGCGTTGCCATAGAAACCGGGAGCTATAGCGCGGCGCTTGTTTATTTGTGTTTGGCCGACCAGCCACCGTTCAGCGGAACCACGCCGTGCATACATGCGCGGGAAGTTTTTTTTTTTTTGCAATGTGAAAAAAAGGCCAGGCACACAGTGGCGGGATGCAAAGGAGCGGTGATAGGTTTTGATATTCACGCTGGCACGCATGGAGCGTTTTTTGAGCGCGAAAACGCGCCGATTATGAATTGCGTTTGGCAGTCACTCCGAACTTGCACTATCATGGGAGCAAGAAGCGAGTGGGATAAAAGTTGAGGCGGCCCTTGGTTGACCTAAAGTGCAGTGAGGCGAAACCCTTTAGCGCAGTGTTGCTGCTCGTGTCACTGATGTCGGGTTAAGGTGTTAATTAAGTACACAATTGTTTGTGAATCCTAAATGCTGCAGACACTGGAGGGCATTTGGGAGGCATCCATCTGATTCGACGCCTTTCTGCAAACACTCAGCGGCGTCCTAGACAAGGAGAACTACATATCTGTTAGCAGGAAATAGCGTAGTCGTTAGCACACTCAGCTACAGAGCGATTGGTGGTTCGAATCACATCGTGCAAAATGTTTTGTTTTCTTATCAATTTGAAGAGTGCCACTGACGGACGGATGGACGGACGAACATAGCTAGTATGAACCATTACAGGCTTTCGCCTTAAAAAAAACAATGGTAGGGCAAGTTCGGCGGCCCGGCAGCCATCGTTTCATACGCTGTGCCTTCTCGCGTGCAAAAAAACCCTCCATACAGACCAAGCTTTCGTTCATTGTCATCAAAGCTCCGGCGCTTACCCGTGGGAGCGAAATAGGGCCGCTTAATGATTAGTCATCTTGTGGCGCTTAGAGGAAGTAGGGGACTTCATCTGCCTGTGGCACAGGTCACTTTGTCCCCGCCTATGTATCTTTCAACATGATCGGTCTTAGCTTATTATTTGTTTGCTTAGCGAGACGTTAGACTTCAAAGAACGCTTTCAGCTCCCTTTCTTAACAAGGAACCATTGTCGGAAACCACGACGAACCTGAAAACGAACATGAAGCCAGAAATAATGGCGAACGTGAAGGCGACCTTTACTGAGACGTTATTCGTAACATTGAGGAGCTCTCCGTCATAATGGAGTGTAGCAGAAACATATTTCAACATAATATAACCACGATCGAGCGCCATTTCAGAATACCTTAATCTCCAGATTGTTTTGAGCACTGAACCACTGCCGCAGTCTCTTGCGTTATTTGTTGCAACTGATAGCTGTCAAGCTTATGTGTTGGAAATCGTCATCCTTGTCATCGTTCATCCCCTTGTTCTGCGCCCCCGAATATCTCTTAAGGCGGCTCAAGATCGGGCGACTACTGTACAAACAGTAAAAGGTGAGGAAAGGCTGCCCGTCACTAAAAATGAAGCGGCTCAGCGCGGCGTATGCGAGAAATCCAGCGTACAGACAGTCGAAAAATTTTAGTGTACCGCGATCCCTCTCTCCCCGCTATCGAATTTGTAAGCTTCATGGCTGCCACTGCTCCACATTCGCAGCACTGCAATCGCATTCGTGGTCCCATGGGTATGCAACCTCACATCGTCGTTATCATACATGGTAAGTGGAACTTGTGCTTAATTGCAGAGCTAACTTGTATATCGAGATGTAAGCGAACCCTCATAATAAACGAGAGGCATTAAATTTCGTGACGTTTAAACAACATGCTGGGCACCTATGCGGGTTTTCGAGGAAATTCGGGAGGTTTTGGAAGTCTTTATCCCTATCAACGTTTTTAGACAGGATCAGAGAAAGAGGTTAAACTTCTGTTTTATAAAAGGAGACCGAAGATCATTGTGGATGCGGTCTGCAGTCGAATAGTCCAGTACCTTCCGCAGACACTTTGGCGGTGGCGACTAGCATTTGCTGGTCTTCCAGGGTGTCGCCGGTTAACGCCACCTCGCACTGAACCAGTTGATAGGGATAAGGACTTCCAAAACCTCCCGAACTAACTGCTGAAAACCGAAAGCTGACCGAAAAGAATGAAGAACTGGAGCAGTATATGATGAGCGAACAATTTGGAAATAAAAGGTGTACCTCAGGAAGGCGATGCGGCAGACATAGTGAAAAGTATTGGAAGCCTGGTAGACGAGTCGATTGTTGATTCTGATATCGATGTGTGCCACCGCGTCAGTACCTTCAAATCTGACGAGAAGAACATTTTCGTCCGTTTTGTGCAGCGCACAAAGCGAGACAAACTCTTGTTGAAATGTAAGAAGCAGGAAATTGACACTAAAGACCTTGACTATGGCGGCGAAGGCATTCCTGTGTACGTGAACGAACACCTGACTGGCACAAAAAAACTTCTCGGTGCAGCCAATGCTCAAAAGAAAAGGTCCGGATGGAAGTTTGTGTGGTTTGCTCGCGGCCGAATTCTGGCTAGGAAGGAGGAGGAGGCAGACATTGTGAGGATATCAAATATGGCACATATTGCGAAGGTTTCAAGCTAGATACCATGACCTGCATTTCTATGTGCTACAGAAACCCGTAAAATGGACAGGCAGGGAAATTGTTGTTCCTATTATGACAGCCCTACATTCAACAAAACGTACACAAATAGGGATCGACTGCTTGCTACGATGCATCTGAATATGAGAAGTGTTAAAAACAAGATAGATGATTTCGAAATGTTTCTCGACTCACAAACGGTAAAATTTGATGTAATAATCCTTACTGAGACATGGTTAACAAACGCCGATGTGCCGCCACACATTCAGGGTTATAAGAGCATAATCATTAGTAGAGAAAATAGGAGAGGCGGCGGCATAGCCGAATACTTCAAAATTTGTTATCCATATGTAATTTTTATCATCTAACTAAGATGAACGAAAATATCGAAAGCCTTTTTGTTAAGATATCTAATGTGGTTATCGGTGCACTGTACAGGCGGCCATCCGGCATTGTAGCCGATTTTAAAATTTTTTTTCGAAAACGCCGTCGAATCACTTGGGAATCTAGCTGCCTCTTTTGTTTTTCTCGGCGATGTGAACATTGATACACTATCTGATGGACCACGCGCAAAGGAATTTCTAGATATTGTTCATGAGCATGCATGCAAAAATATGATGACGCTACCAACCAGGATTACTTCAAAAACAGCCACGTGTATTGATGTCTGCGTCACGAACATTGAAGTCGAGAATCTGTCTGCTGGTGGGATAACAAGCAATATCAGTGACCACATGCCAATCTTTTGCCTGGTCTCTGTCGCGGAGAAAAAAATATGGCAAAGGGAAGCGTAACAGGTTACTTGTTCGTACAATGAACGAAAACACGTTGGAAGACTTCCGTTCTCTTCTAGAGCAAGCAGACTGATACCGCATATTTAAAGACACCAACCCAAAATCAGCGTATAAAAAGTTACTTCTCCAGTATCTTTCGTGCTATAACGCAGCTTTTCCCCTGCGAGAAAGTAAGCAATAAACAGAAAAATGAGAAAACCTTGGGTAACAAAATATCTATATAAAAGAATAAAAGACAGGGATAAAACGTACCATGATTTAATAAAAAATCGTGATCCTACTCTGCTTGCTGAGTATAAAGAGTTCAGGAATAGACTGAATTCGGATTTGAAAAAAGCAAAATTCCGTTTTTATCAGCAAAAGTTTACTCAGATTAATGGAGACCAGAAAAAAATGTGGGACGTGGTTAACCACCTTATGAGCAGAAAGCAGACAGGGGATGGTGTGCAAGAGATACTGAGCGGCAACGAGCACGTCGATGGACAGGAAGTGGCAGATAAAATGAATCGTCACTTTGTTAATATTCGCCACTGTGATGGGCAAAATACGTGCACAGATAACCACCCGCAAGGACATAGCCTGCCAGAATCGATCATGCTTTTGCCATCTACTCCTGCTGAAATTGAGAGAAAAATCACGCAACTAAGAAATGGTGCCACAGCTGGTGACGACGGAATGAAAGCCCTGGCGCTGAAATACACCGCATCTATTATTAGTCCAATAAAGGCACATATTATTAATACAATGCTTGAGTCTAGAGAGTATCCTGAAGAACTAAAAATTGCAAAAGTCACACCCCAATATAAAGGTGGTGGAGTATTAGACATTAATAACTATCGCCGATTTCTGTCCTGCCGGTTTCTTCAAAAATATTTGAAGGTGTTATAAGTGGCCGACTCGTGTCTTTTTTTGAAAAGTATCAGATTATAACCTCTGCTCAGTATGGGTTTCAAAGGAAAAAAATCAACGGAAATCGCCCTGATTCATATTAAAGAAAAGATTGCAGAAAATATTGAAAACAACCTTTTGACCCTAGTAATATTTTTAGACTTAAGAAAAGTTTTCAATACTGTACAGCACGACATTTTGTTGAAAAAGCTTCATATGTACGGCGTACGATGCGTAGCATTGAATTTATTAAAAAAAATAATCTAAGTGAACACTGCCAGTATGTTGACATGAATGGCGTATCATCCAGTAAAATGCGAATTCTATACGGTGTGCCCCAGGGATCTATCTTAAGTCCGCTTTTATTATTAGTATACATAAATGATATTAATAAAATAATTAGATTTTCTGATATAGTTTTATATGCGGATGATACGAATGTGTTTTTCACAGGAGCAAGCAAAGGAAGCTTGGAAAAGGCTGCTAATGAATACCTAGGTAAATTATCACGGTGGCTTTCAAACAACAAACTGAGGTTAAACACAGCAAAACAAAGTACATAGTTTTCAAGCCCATAAATAGGCTAGACTACACAACAATAAATATAACCAATGACGGTTATTTGATAGAGCAGGTAAAAAGACAAACATTTTTGGGCATATGGTTTAGTGAAGAGCTTTCATGGACCACGCATGTTATAAATTAACAGCTGAACTGGCGCAAATAACTGGCCGCATCTACAAAATCCGGAACCGTATACCTGCAACTTTAAAACAGATCCTATATTATTCCCTTTTTTACTCCAGATTGAGTTATGGAATATTAGTTTGGGGGACCACCACAATCTATAACTATAATAAGTTAACTGTTGCTCAAAAAAAGATACTGCGCTTGTGTGAGAATTACAAAGGCGATAGACGTAACCTGCGAACCAGACCTCTTTTCATTAAATACAGCATGCTAAAAGCAAACCAGATCTATTACTTCAAACTACTACAATGGATCTACGGAAATAAACTGAATGTCCCTCCGATAGAATATATTCATGATTTGAACAGCGCGAACTACAAGGGACAAGAAAAGAAGGGAAACAGGACAAGCGCTGACTCGCAACTAAAAGGTTTATTCAATGAAACCTTCTTATATGAAGAAACAATCAAAGGGAAAAAACAACAACAAAAACTAAAAACCATGAAACGCAACATTCGTCAGGTGCTCCCGAGATAATTCATCTCCCTATCGCAAAGGAACACAGAAGGTTTGCTGACGCACTTCAGTTGATCCCCTGCGATGTGAAAAGCCTCGACAACTTCTCGTGTCGTCTGATCACTGTGGGTGTATAGCACACGGGTTTGATTGAATAATGCAGTGCATTTTTTCTTTTTCTTTTTCATGACTTTACATTCTAGACAATGTTTGACCAAATGCGAAAGGTCATCACCATTGTTTAAGTTGTTCCTGTGCTCTTTTTCCTGAGGCTTTTCACATCGCAGGGGATCAACTGAAGTGCGTCAGCAAACCTTCTGTGTTCCTTTGCGATAGGGAGATGAATTATCTCGGGAGCACCTGACGAATGTTGCGTTTCATGGTTTTTAGTTTTTTTGTGTTGTTTTTTCCCTTTTATTGTTTCTTCATATAGGAAGGTTTCATTGAATAAACCTTTTAGTTGCGAGTCAGCGCTTGTCCTGTTTCCCTTCTTTTCTTGTCCCTTGTAGTTCGCGCTGTTCAAATCATGAATATCTACCAACTCGCCCAAATGAACGTTTTGATAGACTATATGAGCACATACCCGATCCTCGATCTTAAAAGGAGGGCGCCAAAGATACGAACCAATTACGGTAGGCAAACAATAACTTTTCAGTCCACTAAACTGTTGAACCGCTCTGAAATAGACGTCAATTTCAACAAATCCTTTGCTATTTTTAAAAGTGACTGTAGAAGCATCTTGGTTAACTCCGGAATTACATACACGGCTCAATGACTTGCTTTAACGGTTGAATAACCATAGTCTCGATTTTTTCGGTATGTGTACATGAAAATTGTATTGCCACTGTACATGTATTGCGTTTTAAATTGTTCCAAAAGCACATTATTTTGAGATTCTGTTTTTTTTCCTTTCGTGGTGTATATAGTTTTGACATTTTATTGCGGGTCTGGCATTTGATGCATAATATTGATTTTGCTTTTTTTGACGACTTGCGTGCGTAACGAGAAGTCTTGTTTTGCACTTCATGATTGAATTTTTCGGACTGTTGTACAGGGTGGTACACTATTTTTTTCTGCCTTTTGAAAACTTGTATTTTTTTTATCGCAATCGTTGTACTGATCCAAGTGTATCTGCGAGACTTGTTCATCGATACAATCGCATGTACAAGGGGCCAAGGCCTCGTCAGGCTCTTAGCCTTTAGCCTTGGCCTCCTCTTAGGCACTGTCTAAGAAAAAAATAAAGGAAAAAAATGACGCGAGCGCCATCGCTGGGGCGGCGACAGCACAGCGTTCGTTTTCTTGTTTTCCTCTTCGGAGACGCGACGCAGATTGGCTGCGTCTGGTCACGTGATCACGCTGGTTCGCGCCTCGCCGCGTCTGCACTGGACACGCCTGCTGCCAGCCGCGCGTCACTATTGATGTTCACATTTTGGATTTCGACTAGGGTACGAGAGGGCAGGATGCATGTGGTTGATGATTTGGGTGTGGATCTCGAGCCGAAACGGAAAGCCCTTCTTTCCGTTATTCCACACGACAAAATCGAAGAAACACGATGTGCCACTTGCTTCCTTGTAGTTTGGCTTGATGAAATTCCACACGTAGGTAATATGGTGCTGTGGAAAGTAGATTTGCAGGCCCGCTTCGGTAGCCGGCCGTGTTCTCCGACAGTGTAATCAGGCGTGTCGTACTTTGTAGGCCGCGCGGGAAACAGATGAGCTGACGCCCAAGTGGTGGTAAACCCGGAGTGGCTATAGATAACCGAACAAAACTCGAGACATGGCGAGGGTCGAATTTTATGTTTTGATACTATCATTCTTCTGAGGGTGTCGCCAGATCTTGGTGGCAGACCCGGAGTTTCGCGAAACTCGAGGCACCCTGCATAGCGCCCCTATTGTGGTAATTGTTAAGCGTCTGATGAACCCCAGTCAAGATAAGTTATGGAGGAAATCCTAGCGCCTTAAAAACCGATATCACTGGTATTTCAAAGCGACGTCTCTTTAGCAAGCTCGTCTTTGCTGAATAAGGCGAGTTTTTTGTGTTGTGTTAACAAGGTGATCGCTTTAGAGGACAAACCGCCGCGGTAATTCAGTGGCTTTCTTGTTCGGCGACCGGTTTCAAAGTTTTTGAATGATTCCAGGTTCCGACGGCAACACTTCAGTGGAGGCGAAATGCTAAAACACCATTTGCTGTGCGATTCCATACACAGTAAACAACCCCAGGCAGTGGAAAACAGTCCTAAGCGGTCCACTTTGACATCCCTCGTAGCCTTCGGGCAGCTTTGCGACGTTAAGGCTCCTGTTGTGTTCTGCTGTAACGCACTACATTTTTAATACGGTAAAACCACGCACATTACAATGATGAATAAAAAGTATACAGAACATCCGTTTCTGGAAGAAGGCAGAAGTGACAACAGAACAAATTATTAGAAATTAAAGTTATAGATGAAGCTCCTGAAAAGAAAATTGGAATTCTCGATGAATAATGAATAGATGTTGGTCAACCTACGTTGCACGTATTTAATGTACCAGTAGAAGTGACGCTGGCGACTTGAAACATATAAAAAGAACATGCTGCTTCGCATACATTAACGTCTATCCAACTATGCTCTCTCGTACAATGTCAACTGCCACTGAGACAGCAAACCGCGCACAAATCAAGGCTTCGCTGCCGAATCACGAAAGGTCGATCTCCGTGTCGGTGCGATCCTTGACTGGCACTAATAAGCCGCTTAGCAACAACCTTAAGTTAAACGTCAAATGTCCGATCATAATTGATCACGCCTGACATATGACGATCTCCTAAGTTGGCCCGGGTCATTGAAAAAAATTTTCCGGGCCACTCTTGAGATTTGATTTAAGTCGATTTGTATGAAAATCAATGTCCAACCATAACTGATAATGACCAACTCGATGGCGACCGCCATATTTGGCCCGGGTCATTTCTGAAATTTCACCCGGGCCACCCACGAGATTTGACCTTGGCCGATTATCGCTGCCCAACCTTAATTGAGCGTGCTTGACACGATGACGACCTCCAGGTTTGGCCGAAGCCTTTGCCAAAATTTTACCTTGGCGATTTGGGACTGCTTTTGCATTATAATAGGTTTAACCAAGTTGAAACGCTATGGTGTACCTTGACTTCCGAACGTGCAGCACACTGCCTCATTCCACCATGGCGGCTTGCCCTCTGACACTGACCTTTGACATTTCACCTTAATTAACTTTCGTCGAGGTGGCGCTACTGTCAGATCTAATGACGTGACGTGAACGTATGCCGCGTATATAAGCGCCCCGTAGCCGCACTTCCCTCATTAGCCATTCAAGAAGCGGAGTCGCGACCGTCTCTCCTGCCACGCCAGAGCTATCGCTCGACCTCGGGGTATAGCTGGGGTTAAACTCTGCTTGTTTTTTTTTTTATACGGAGGACACTCAAAATGCTGAAACTGCTGCAAGGCTGTCAGTTCCAGCGAGAGATGCCTGCCTCTCAGACCAGCGTTGGTTAAATTCAATTCTAGCAGGCAGCCTGGCGCGAGAAAAATAAGACCGTATCACACGAACAAAAACTTGCAGTAACATTTAAGCTCCGTCCTAAGGGTATGAAGCGAATGCAGTAATTGCTCCCTTCAGCGGCCTGTGTTCATCTTTGCGTATCAATTCGCCTAGGTTCTGCCTACATTTATATAAATGCAGAATTGGTCATTCTTTAATTTACATTCATAGATCGCGGTTAATCTTCGGTAAGTGGTCTAGCAGTTTAGCGATGCCCCACTGTCCCAGAAGCTGACTGTTTCAAACAGAGCCACCAGAGGGCATTGAATTGCTAGATAACTTTTCCTTTCCTGTCGGCGGTTTGCTTCTCATCGCCCACTTTCGACTGGGGCTGCCTCTTTCTATTCTGGCTCTCCTCTCCTTTATGGCGAGCGCCAGGGGATATATCCTAAACACAGAGTGTGATTCTCTTCATGATTACTGCATTCCGTCTGGGAGATCCCTTTTTTTGGTTGTAGTTTGCTTAATTATTCACTTTTAACTCGAAATTTAATCAGTGAGTGTCTGACCTAATTACGTCAATGCGTCTCTCCTGTTTGAACTTTCAACGCACCCTAGCGAATCCCCCAGTGTCGGTATGCGCCACTCTACGAAATGCAAATAACAACAACGGAAGACTTAACGCTTTTTTGTTAAAACCATAGCACGAAGCAAAAAATAGCACAACTTTTAATGAAACTGAGGCGCAGATGCGCCTCAGTCATATCCAACCTACAATACTAGCAAGGTTTACACATCAGCGGCCATGTCAGCAGCATCTGTAAATTTCTCGTTATATTCATCACTTCCTGCGAGAAGTCTTTCGGGTGTACTGCGGCTGTTGACGCGCCCAGCAAAGTACAGATATTACGCTCTATCAATATGGTTCACCCTGGAAATGCATCACGGCTGGCGGACCTGTCTTTTCAGTCCGTTTCACCCAACCTCCCTTCGAAAATCAATCGCCTCGCGGCAGTACGCGGCGTGGAGTTGTGGCTATCACGTTCGCTCTACAGCACCGAGCATCGGCCTGCGCTCGCCAGAGGGGGCTCGATCTCAATCTGGGGCAAAGGAACAAATGCGACCCAGGAAACGTGAAACCAGAGCTCAGGGACGCGAGAGACAGGGGACACCGCGCTTCAGCCTAGCCGCACGCGCTCGGGCAAATATTGACTCGTTGGATGGTGCCGTATGTGACCCTGGACGGACCTGAAAATAGGTTAGCCTCCTCCTTTGTTGTTGGTCGGGTTCCTGCTGGCCTCGGGGAATTAGAACAAACCAGGATAAAATAAGCTCCCCCATAAGCAGGAAGACGCAACCTTCAGGACGCTTGAATGCAATGCACGTCGTTATTCTGAACAGTATAGGAAAATGACTGGGACAGTATACTTTACGGCAGAAGATGAATTTAGTATTTGATATTTAGAAACACCAGTAACCATGCTTGCAGGATTGCGATAGCTGAATAAAGATGAATCAAACATGCGGACACAGGAAAATTTTTGCTTCAGCATCATTTCATATTTTTATGTAAAATGAAAAAAAAGCAATATTCGCATTGCGCATTTCTTTTTTGTGCGTCCAACATAAAAAAAAAACTATAAGGGGCAGCTTTTTTTTTCGTGGCTGTGTTTTTGCCTTTCAGTAGTGCTTTGCCTTCTGCTATCTTGTTTTTCTTTATTTCAGGGAAAAGGTATAGTAGTCGCTACGCAGAGTTTTAACTTTGTTTTTTGTTTTTGGTCCACTACAAGGTTAAATACTACATTCAACAATTTCTGCCAACATGAATAACCGCTGATACAGTACTAAGAAATGAAAAAAGTTGGCTGTGAAGAAAACTTCGTAAGTAAATATATATGTAAAATTCCTATGGATATGTCATCTTTATTCTTCAAGAAAAACTTGCCATGCACGACTGATATCGCAAAAAAAGGTAATAAAAACATGCAGAAAACGAGAATGAAGAACTTCTCACGGCAGCAAAACATTCAGAAAAGTCATACCCTTCGTGCTGCTGTTTCGCAGTGATAGTTGATTCTCTGTAAAGGTGTGCACAACTACTCTCATTTCATCAAAAAATAGCAATGGCAGTCAAAAAGAGCTGGGATTGTGAGTGCTAGCGTTGAAAGTCAGAAGTTAATGGAGGTGCATAAAGCGAGTACTCTCATTCTACTTATTCTTAAGGAGCTTGTTGGTGCGTTTTCTTTCTGCGTTTGTTCAGGGTGAACATTGCAATGACCAGAAATCGTATGACATTTAGTAGCAGTGTTTATTGCCAGTATGTAGTGGACGAATTTTTCGGTTTTTATCTTTAGAATATTTTGGTGGATTTCCTGCGGTGTTTATTTCAGAACGCAGTTTTCTCGTTTTTCCGGCAAGTATTGTTTTACAGCGGCTTGTTACTGATTTTTTGCATTGATGTAATGTAGCTTTCTTGTGTTGTGAAATTTCAGTTGGAGTTTATGTTGCGTTTTTTTCAGCAACAGCAGTCGATTTACCATAATTGTTTGCACAAATGGTAGCATTTTGAGCTGTTTTTGCGAAAGTGCTAGCGCAGTTAAAAAAAAGTGACGAAAGTTCAATGATGGAGCCGTCAGAAAAAAAAAACCATGTTAAATTCTGCACCTCCGTTCAGACGCTAACGTCGGATTGTAGAGCTGTGTTGAGCGAGGGGACTGAACATCACACGGTTTTCGTTTTAACGGCAGCTACGGAACTTTCGCTGAACCATCGCGGTTGCCAGGACGTGACATATTTTCGTGACGCTTATACATGTTTTCGCGTCAGTGTCCTTGCATACGGAACAAAGAAACCTTCTTAAAGAGTAACTGCTATAAAGGCGCGGTCACACTAGGCCGACGAGACCGCGATGCCGGCGCGACGGCGACGTCGACGATCGGCGGTCGCGTCGGCCAACCTGATCGTTCCCCGACTAGCCAGTCACACTGCATCGACGACCACGACGACGCCCCCAACGACCAAACGCCGGCCTTGCGTGACGACGTCCCCAACCATATATGCCGACGAGACCCGTCGACCGACGTGTCTTGGAAAAATCGGTCTCCGAGCGGAAACATTCGCCGACCAAAAGCGAGTACCGAGGTCGGAGCGCAAAGTGCAATCATTATTTAAACAAATAATGCACGCGCAGCAACATTCATCGAGGCATATGGCCATCGCCATTATCACGATTCGCCCGTTTTTAGAATTGCTCCGCACATGCGAACGACTTGACGAGTCGTGCCCTACTCCACCAAGTGTTGTCATCATCATCATCACGTCACAGTCGGCGTCGTTCTCGACCAAAGAGCAGGCTGAGCTGATCAGGCTCATTGAAGAAAGGCGCTCGATTTGGGACGTTCGGCGCAAGCGCTATCATCGACGCGATTCGAAAGAAGTCACGTATACAGCGAAAGAGCAGCCGCACTTGGCGACAAGTTCACCGGTAGGTACTTTTTATTTCTACCGATTCTATGCGCCTTTGCTGCGCTTTACAGTGGGGTTTTGCTCTCCCACTCTCGAATTTAGTCATGTTGGGTAAATTTAGAAGAGAGACCGGCGACGGCGGCACCCTGTCAGCGCTATTGGGTCTGCGGATTGCAGCCCGCATATGAAACGTCATCGCAACGAATTACCACTTCTCCACACGGAGTGCCCGTACGGTGTATACGATGTACCGTCGTTATTTTTTTTTTCAGTTCTGCAAATACGGAACAAATTGCTCCGCCTCGGCCAGTCCGTGTACACGGCACAAAGAGACCATGCGAGTCGCGCTCACGAAGCGTCCAGCTGTCGGGATAGGATGGCGTCGGCAGAGTGTGACACACGGGTCGGCCGACGGCTGCTAGCTCGCCGACGCGATGGCGATGGGCTCGTCGGGCGACGATCGGCGCTCGGTCGGCGTCTGCGCAGTCGACAGACGCGCCGACGGCACGAAAATCGCTACCGCCGACCGTCGTCAGACGGCAATCAGCCGTCGTCGGCCAAGAGTGACCGCGCCTTAAGCGGGTGATGACAGAGAGGAAACAGAGCTTCGCTAGCAGAAAGTGTGCAGGTAGAGTCTCCCCGTCTGCAGAGCCCTGTAGGTTAGCGGAGAAAACGCCCAACCCTACCACCATATCATTATCCCCCTGGCTTCCGCACATGATTAATTTTCTCATCTGACTGAGCGTAACTACTACTTTTGGACCAGGTAGCCGC
The DNA here is from genome assembly GCF_052857255.1 of Amblyomma americanum. Lineage (NCBI taxonomy): Eukaryota > Metazoa > Arthropoda > Arachnida > Ixodida > Ixodidae > Amblyomma > Amblyomma americanum. Next base: position 385,772,785 of record NC_135497.1, on the reverse strand, counting down.
GTCATGCATGTCAAAGATAGAAGCCTTCAGTAAAAACCGAATTTCGAAACATGAACTGGACGCTTTTATCGGTTTCATACAGCATAAACCGAACAGTCTAACCAGTTGCTTTATGGTGGTGGCTTTTGTTATATTCCATATTAGGCCTGCTTTGCGATCTGGCAAAGGGGTGCTTGTGTGCGTAATCGCATGAACGCTGCACTGGCTCCATAAGTTGCACACTGGGTTGGATTAATTTCGAGGGGGAAGGCTTCTAATGTAACGTGGACGGCTCACAGGTTGTGCGTCATGATCTGAACGTTGAAGTCGCCACCAGGGAACATGGTGGAGTATGATCTTAAAGGGCGATGGAGGAATTGATGAATTTCGGGATGTTTTCATGACTCTCGTTTCTCGGTGTTTGGCGGCGTCTTGTTTCGGAGGCCCGCCCCACCTAGCGACAACGAGGCTAGCATGAGGCACGTAGCAAAGAGCTTGTGCTCGCCCTCGCACTCTCCTTCTCCTCTGTCGTGGAAACTCGGATGCGGCCATTGATTGCGCGATTTCAGGGACTTTCGCGTTAAACGCCATCGCTGCGAAATATTTGTTTTGGGACACAACACCGTACAGCACTGCCCAGCCACCCATACCCCCACAGTTACCCAACTCTATGACTGAATTCTGACGATGTTGACGTTACATTTTTCTACACAGTTCTGCGAACAGGAGCCCCGAACCGCATTCAGTGGTAGACGGCGTGTGCTGCTGGCATGAAGAAATTTTCAGAAAAACAGCGGCCCTGTCTCTGTTATAGACTTTTCTTCTGGTGTATAGTCAGCAGTACTAAAGTTTGGCTCACTTTTTTTCCCTAGTTTATCCGCAGCCGCTGCATATCCCGCAGGGGCCAGTCGAGCAATCAGGGCATAAACATTTATGTGGAGACTCTAATTAATAGGAGCCTGGTGTTAAGAGCAGCTCATGTCGGTAGTTTCTGCTTCGAAATAAGGCTCGTCATTGTCTTCAGTGTCTTCACTTTTACTCTCCATTGAGTGTAGACATCCACAATCCGATTTCAGCGAATATATTGCCGATAAGTTGAGAAGAGAACGTTTTCCAGGGTTCCACCACCCACTTGGCCTACGTCTGTGTACATATCTCGGTCATCCTGAGTGATACTGAAAAAAAACTTTTGTACTCAGAATCTATAGATAGTTCAGAAAGCGCAAAAATTCATCTGTTTACCGTACATGAAGGTAAACAGATTAAACGAAACGCACCCGCTAGCCTGGTGACATATTATTTTGGGAAGCTTTCAGTTTTCCTTTGTAGTGGCTTCAGCCGTGACAGACTTCGAAATCGGGCAAACAACGATAAAGGATGTAAACACGTGTTGCCAGCCAGCCGTGGCTTTTCATTATTGAAGCGGTCATTAATGCCTGCTTTTGTCGCTTTGCAGCACCTAAACGAAAAGAGGGACTAAAAAGCGTTGTATAATAGGTCAAAGAAAAAAATATCTGAGTCAGGGATGTTTGAAGACGAACAAATATTAACGACATTTTTTTGCACCGAAAATTAGTACATGTACAGCGTCAGAAAATTTTAAGGCATCCACTCTGATGCGGGTATCAATTTGAGAGAAGAATGAGCTGAGACGCTGTCCATCACATTGCTAGCACTGCTTATCCACCCAACCCATATGATTTCATGCTTGCAGGACTGCTAAATAACAAGACGACACGTAGGGGAGAGGTCATCGATGATATTGCAAGTGAATTGTATTGAAAGCAACTTGTCATTATATATACACACACTTTCAAACACTACAGAGACCGAACAGAAGCAATGAGCCCACGCTGAGGCTGCGGTCGAATAACGAGCGCTTACACATCTAACATAGGTCGCCTGTTCGAATCCATACTCAGAGCTAGACTCTAACTTATCTAGTAAGTTGATGCTGCACGAAACGCGAAATAGTATGCCACCTCCCCGAACACTCTGCAACCAACGATCGAGCCGCAGTTTTCATATGAAGATTCGTAAAGGCGTGAAATTTGGGGTTCATAGGTCGCCGTTGCGATTCCCTTTTTCGAGCTAAGCAATAACTTAACTAGTAATTTCATGTTGCACGAAAACTGAATCGTGTGACACCATCCGGAAGATTCTCCGGCAAACGTTTGGCCACAAATTTTACAATAATGTCGGGACTAAGTGGCCCGACTTTGACGCCTGCCACACCTTTCCCGGTCGCCGTTTTCGTCCAACCGCACCCATGGTCATCGTTAAATAGTACAGTTCGAAGGCACAAATTAGGCCGCACGCAGCTCATGTAGCATTTAAAAAGCCACCTAAGGACAGCTCGTTTCATCACATCGAAGGTGTAGAGACCGCGTTGTAGCGGCGGTCAGCGGAACTAGCATTGCAAACTGGTGCAAGCTGCATTTTCGACCATTTTCGTAAGTTGCCACAGGTCCAAACTCAAACGTACTGTAATGCGCTTAAACTTAGCGGTATATGTATAAGAAAATGTAAATGCATAAGGACGTATGACAGTGCTTAGGTCACTAAGAACATATCCACATATATATTTTAAGTTTCAGGAAATAACTTGACTGAGCTGTCTATAAATGTATCATAAATATTCTGGGCAGATCCGCAGCGCTCCAGCTCCTCACTTCTTACGGTGGGAACCGTTATTAGGTGCCCACTTTGCACTGTAAAAAAATTCCGTACCTATAACGTAGACTATGTACGTTTTAAAAAATGAACCACTTCTGCTTTGAACAAAACGTAGGGAATGACCGTATATTCAGTCCAGTATTAAAAGAAACGTCCGTGTTCCTCCGTAGTCGTTTCAGGGAAAAATACTAAACTTTCAATTTTAGGAATCAAAACTTAACACGACAGGACGGTTGACCCCATCGACTGTGTGCCACCAAACGCACTAATAACTTGCTTAAAGGCAGCAAAAACAGAAGATGCATATGATATGACGCCACTTTTACACGAAAAACCGTTGGCCCGCTACTATATGCGTCACATGACGTCCCATTTTTTATTTGTCTGGTTTACTCTTAGCCAACAATGTCCGCAAACTAGCATGGCGAATGACCGTGAGCACGTCTAATGCAATTAACACAATGTGCAAAGCTGAAGAGCCGAGGAAGGGTGATAACGCATTACGTTGCTTCAAGGTTGAGTGATTGGTACAAATTGTGAGCAACGTTAAATAACATAATTTAATATAATGTTAAAAGCTGACTTGATGAAAAAATGTTTTCGCTACGTTGCTAGCTACATGATAGAGTAACATTTAATCAAAATGTTACTGCAACATTTGCTTTCTGTCAGAAATGCTGCGTAATGAGGTCAACTGTTAGAAAACATTTAGACACAGGTAATGGTTGGACTTTTCCAAAAGTGAAATCGAACACCAGCTGAAAGTAAAATGCAAACATGATGAAAGTGCACAAGTTGAAAGCCGAATTTCCATCTGCCGTTTGGAAAGGAAACGAACCACCGAGAAAACCAAAAGCTTGGGCAAACAAATCTGTGAATGCAGTGCAATGTAGTAGTTACATCTTTGCTACACAATCATCAATCAAAAATGCCAACTCCTTCATGGATAACGAAAGCACGGACACAACAAAATATTCCTCATTCAATGTTTAATTTAGTAGGTACCTATTGCCACCCATTCATGCCTGCTCTTCCTGCAGATAAATGAAACGCCGCCAAAAAGCAGCGAGCAGCCATAATTGCTGCAGTGACAAGGAGGATGTGCACCATCGATGCTGTTCCCCCATACTGAGTAGGAAATAGCAGTTTTTTTCTGGAAATACTTTGAAAGCACAAATTTTCTATCCATCGTTTACTTAGCTTGCACTGACACAACGCATTGTGTACTCGGCAGCTTTGACAAACAAGGGGGCCAGCCGATAGGCACAGAAGACTGTAGAACCTTGCTAACTTGCAAGAGATCAATGCTCAGAAAGAAAAAGCAGACAAAAATTGAGGAATTCCTTATTTGCACTTTTTATACAAAACTAAGAATGTGGCTAAGATACAGCATGAACATTGTTTTTTTCTGTTCACTTACAAACTTTCTAGCCTGTGCTAGCATTTTACTGCGATGTAAAAATGAAGCATGCCAGAACTGTACAATATGCTGTAAAACTTGTGAAATACTCCCCCTACAAGGCTACCGCATGCCTCTTACATGCGGTAAAGTTTATATCTGCCAAACTAGCTAGTCTGCAAGATGAGACACCAAGCCTCTGACATCTGGTGATGTGTACCCCCATGTAATTAGAGTGATTGGAGATGCTCCTTTTTGATAGCATTTCAGTTGCTGGGTGTGGAAGGACCAGATATGAAGGGGAACAACTAGGCACCAACATTTAAGCAACATCACAATAAGAAATGTGCCTTAGCTTTCCTTCTGTCCAAAAAGAGTTTCATTTTCTATGTTCTGCATTCACATAACTGCTTGCATGTGCACATTTTGGCTTGCTGGGAGGTGCTTTCCTCTTTTAAACTACAGTTTTGACCTTGGCCTCAGTCCTTTGCGCCTTCTTAATTTTTTGCTAGTGTTCACCTTATGTCGCGTACAAACTCACGCAGATCTTCACTTTTCTACGTTTCCAACTGTCACATCTTCCCTGCCTTCGTCGTGTCCACCACTGGATCTGATGCCTTCAAGTCTGCTGTGTATAATCATTTTAATTAATCTGCCTACACATGTATTCATGTTAGTCACTCATTCCTCTCTTCAATGCCAATCGGCCCTGAGAGTAAAAAATAAGTGAAATGTAGTCTAATCTAGGTCTGAGCAATCACGCATTATGTTGAGTTTATTTTACCATGTTGACCAGTAGAGCGTGGAGGGAAAAAAGCTGCTGAGTGGAGCTCGACATGCCTCTCGCCCCTGCACTGGAAAGCAGCAGACACCAAGGCATACGTAATCACTAACGACAACAGAACATGACAAGTGTGAAGCAATTCAGTAACGTTCCTCGCATTTACCGCAGTGCATACTCGCTGCTCAGTAATTTATTACCTCATTAGACATTCTGCAAGGAGAGTGTACAATGATGTGTTTTGTTTGAAGATGGCACCACAATACAATGGCAATCATTAACCTTGTGCCAACACAACATCAAATAAACTTCTGCTCAATAAATTTATTGTTTACAGTGCCACCACGGCACATGTTTAGAAAATAAGCTCAAAATATTCGTGACATTAAATTTGAGCAGACGGTAAATCCCCTCACCCCCTCCCTAAAAAAAAATGAAAAAGGGTGCTCTTCCGACGGTACGTTTGTACGATGCGACTGTAATATTTGCGACAGTTCAATTACGTGTGAAATTCAGACATAAATAATTAACGCCAAAACATTCGGTTGAATGCGAGGCGCCAGGGCGCGGGCAAACAGTAATCGTCTTCAGGTATCCACTGGTGCCACGCCTTGAGGGCCGCTGCTCGGCGAATACCATTCATGGCCACGTTCACATCCAACAAGCTTGTCACAAACATCACACAGGTGATGATGCAGCAGCAGTTCATCATTGCTCTTGGCCAGTGCTGAATTTTTTGGCGTGGTAAACGGAATCATCCACCGAAACGCGCGTCGACTGTTACTCGCCAGATTCTTGCAGTCCCACGAGGGAGAGCAGCTTTTCCGTCGGCTTCAAGTCTCCTCTTTCGTGCAGGGCCACTGGCATTGTAACGCACATTCTGCATGATCGTTTTACTACGCACCGATGCCGCACGGGACAGCAAGCGGTTGTATATACACTCCAATACAGCGTTCGGGCCACAGACATACACACACACACATACTAAAGACAAAACGCGCAGGACGCACGCAGCGAACACGGAAGAACAAAAACCCATTCCATAGCGCCTGTTCATTCAACTCTACACTGCGCTAACTGCGCACATGTTTCCGACTGCGGGCTCGGCTAGCGCTTCGACTTCGCCATGGCCAAGCTGCGCTGCCGCTGGTGGTGATAACGTTCATGCAACAAAAAGAAAAAAAACTTAATATATCAAACCATTCAGGTTGTCAGGTAAAAAAGCTACCGTAAAATTATATACATATTATATTTTATTGCCGTTGTGCGCCTTTGCGACATCAGCGACGTGAGGATGAACGCGAATACGCGAATGGAGCTATGAAATTCCCGTGCAGCTCTGTAAATTGCAAATGGCGTGGCTGCGCCGCTAACTTGTAGACATGTTTGCAAAGGTAGTCGGTGCGAACAGTTGGAAGTTTAATCGACTGAAATTGCTCAAGGAAAGTCAGCGGCACTGCATTTTTATTGTTTCTGTGCATTGCGAGTGACTTTGGCGGCAGCCACTCGGCTACGTCTCCGGTTTGGTGAACTTGTGAGAAGGTGAGCCTCTTGTTCTCAAATTTTTAAAGCTGTTTTTGTTTGTATTATAACCCTGCGTCTCGTCGCATGTTATGTTCACGATAACATCAGTACAACGTGCATGCGCTTTCTGTCTCTATTTGAAGTAACATTGGTCGATCAGCATAAACTTTTGGGTTCAATTAAGCACAAACTGTCCATGTTGGTACTGCGTGTCGAATGTGTTTTGAGATGTAGTAGAACTTTCTGACGGGCTAGTTGGTGCATATCTATTAAATAGCATTAAATATAAATTTAATAGATATTGTTTTGAGATGATTCTGCGCAGGAGATGGTCTTCGGATAATTTGTGTACTACCAGATATAGTCTAGAGATTTGAAATCATTTATCACACTGAAACAACGTTGGAAAACTATTTTGTTTTCATGCATCTGCTGTCCTTAATTTTGACTTTTCGGCAATAATTCGCATGGCTTCTTTGGATCTGGACAATTGACTACTGTTGCTACGGGTGCCTGGTAGCAGAGCTCCTGGGGACGCCCAGTGGGTCATCTGTTTGTCCAAGTGCCGAGTACCAAAAGTACCATTCCTGACTTTTTTTCCCAGTCCGTTAACCTCATATTCCTTGCAAAGATTACAGTATGTAATCAGGTAGTAAAAAATGGGTAACATCGGCATATTTCAGAACAGTTCAGAGAAATGCACATGCAGCATCAGTATTCTCTCGGTAGACTTTCTGAGACCTGGATTCATTTCTTCTAGGACAGTGGCTAGCAGTAGGTCAACAGTACACAAATTTATTTTCCTCTGGTGCAAAGTAAAGAGTGCAAACATCATAAGACAAGTCTCTAGTCTTTTTCATTGTCACTGCATTTGGCCAAAGCATAATAGGAAATGCTGTATTTTTTATACCCTAGTTTCCTTTACATTGAGCAGTAGATATTTTCAGTGAACAGCAAGGCAACTCCACTCGCGGACGATTTTGCCTTCGGCAGCAAAACACGGAATACCTTACCCCATGTGTTATCTCGACAGACCCAAAACGGCGATGGACACTTGCGTCCACAGCTGCTATCACCTCTCAAGTGCATGCGCTCGTAAGACACATAACTGTGGATTGCCATTTACATAGCCTTGCTCATTGCAGTTGCCGATAAACACCTCATAAGTGGTACTGCTATGCACTCTTTTCTTTGGCACTATGTATGAGTTTCTGTTCTCGCGCTTTCTAGAAATAATGTATGCAGTTTTGAAGTGCGAAAAGAGAATTTACGTGTAACTAGATTGTCATGTCAGTATGTTACAGCCAAATTGTTAATTGATGTCAGTGCTGGAGGTTTCTTTTTATTATTTTAGGAGAATGATATAATTTCACCTATAGCAAATAATAGCCCTCACTAATTAGCTGTTTTTGTCATGTCCAGTATTTAGATATGCTAAGCCACCAAAGCATGATTCAGAATGTGGTCAGAGCTAAAGGCACTGAGCCTTTCGTGTCACTAAAAAAATGTGCTTTATACCCCTGTCACACGGCATTCCTCGAAGAATTTTCCAGCAAAGGCACCATTTTTCACCAAAGGAGCGAAAGCTTAAAGGGGCAGCGATGCAGCTACACGGTGCAGCCCAAAGGTGAAAGTCGTTCAGTCTTAGCACACGCTTCTATAATCGAGGTGGCTGAAGTGAGTGTTCTAAAATTAACGTGATGTGTTCTGTTCATTCGTTGAGCTTTGAAATTTTTTTAAATTCTGATTGCTTCCTTAAAAGTACTGCAACAGCTACTCTCATCAGCAGGAGCAGGTTTTGTACGTGTATTGCCTTGGCCACCAAGGGCGCTCGGTGTAGCCGCAACACTTTCACTGTCTCGAAATTTGAACATAAAACATAAACACCCGTACAAAAACGAAAGCCAGACACACCTTTCGTATTAGAAAAAAAAAATTTCAAACATTATTAGCTGTATATATTTTTTTATTGCTTTTACTTTTTGACTTTGGATGGCACTGCGATCACAGGTTCTCGAAGGCCGCGCCTTCGGGCTCCGAAAGTCTCGGTTGAGCGCCTTCGCCTCCAAGGCCCATAGCGGCAAGGGCGCAACATTTGTACCGTGTAGCTGCACTCCTTACGCCTTTGGATATAAGGACCTGATTCTCAAAGGCCTTTGCGGTGCCCGTGTGACAGGGGTATTAATGTGGTATGGCTGCTTGAACACCTGACCCTGGTATCTCACAAACTGAATAAGGGAGATAAAAGCCTCAGGGTGCTTGCCGACGTTTCGACAAGAGGACTTGTCTTTGCCTGGCAAAGCGTTCATCATTGGTGGGGTCTAAATAAGATTTTCACTTCGAGGAGAAAGGCCTGTTGTGTGGGACGAGGGTGCGATATGGGAAGGGCGTTACGATGGGGAGCGTGAACCTTGACCAGGCATGATGGCTGCTAAAGGACATTAACCGGTTGACGTGCAAAACTGTGAAAAGAAAAGGCCAATTCAGTAGAAAGGAATCTCAGGGTATGGAGCGTGGAGAGATAGTGGGCTTGAAAGGCTTTATGTCCAGCCGCAACAGGTGGTTTTGTATGGCTGGCTGCCTTTTCATGAAAAAAATAGGATAAAGGAATTAAGCAGCATGGCAGAATAAAATACCAGGGGGGGGGGGCAAAACAATTTCAAGGAAAGGGAGAAAATGAGGGCAGGTTCGGAGAAAAGGCAAAAACAAGGGGGGGGGGGAGGAGTGTGGGAGCCAAGGCTCCGAGAAGTGACGTCAGGAGGTGCAGGGCGTAAGGTTAAAGTATAACGATAAATTTAAAAAATCAGGAAAGGAGGGGAAAATTATGGGTTTGGAAACCTCTGACCATGTGCAAGGCCTTTTCAAATAATTACGCCAATTCAGGAATGTACAGAGCTGGCCACATTTAGTGCAAACATGTGAGCGCATGGCCGCACTCTTTAGAGGTCCACTCGGTGCGGCGCAGCCACTCATCGCTGCAAAATGGCGCAGGAGGAGATGAACCTGGATCTGGTGCTTCGTGTCATCTGCTACACTTCGATTTGCGGCAATGTCAGACGCAGTGGCCCAAAGAGCACAGCCATGTGCTCGCGTGTTCGCACTAAGAGTGGACAACCCTGTACTTGAGAGATTCTAAGTTACCTCTGTATTTGTTGACCCTAGACGAAAACAAGTCGTCTTGTCGAAACATTGGCAAGCACCCTGAGATATTTCCTTCCCTTGTTCACTTTGTGTCAAGAAACCATCTGCCTACTCTCTCTCTACCATGCACTCTACATCTTGTACGGTTATCTTTGTATGTAACACCAGTGGTAAATCATGAAGGAAATCAAGGGATTTGTATTTGTATTGCTTAACACTTACTTTAAAGCTACATCAAGAGGGTATAGTTGAAAATGTGCTACAGGGGCTTGGTTGTGTGTCGTGACTGGTTTCTCTTTATCAGGGCTACTTGACAGCCGCCATGAAACGCAGGCTTTTGAAAAGTCGTTCCTCAAATAAGAGAGCGTTTTGACTGTTACAATGGAAATGTTATTTGCTGAAACTTCAATCATTGCAGGTCAGTGATTTATATTTTTCAAATAACTAGCCTGAAGTTCAAAACCTGCAGAAGGAACTTTGTAACTTCTTTCCTGCCTTAAAAACTCAGTATTTATTTGTAAGTTTCAGCAAGCAAGGGTCTGTTTCATGGCACATACTTTCCACTACCTTGCGTGAAAATTGTGTAGTACAGGCCCACCATAAAACTAGGGGCATAGTATACAAATTGCTTGTATGCAACTACTTTGGCGTTAGATCATGCATAGCATGGTCTTGAAGTCAGTTTCTTTTCATTTGCAACTGGCTCATAAAAGGCCTATTCTGGCAAAAGGCATTTAGCAAAATTGTCTTCCTCTGAATGCTTCTAAGGATAACTTTAGTTCATTCAGGAAAATGTATATTGACAATATCTCTTAAAGGCATGATTGTTCATATTAGCTCTTGTTACCTCACAGTATTTAGTTTTGTGCCTATAGCATCACTGACTTGCATCATATGTTAAATAGAGTAGTATAATGCTCGCTGTTAGTTTAAACCACAACTCATGATGGGGCTGTGCACTTTTTGTTGTGTTGCATGAAATATACTTATGTATGAAACAATTTCTTTCAGCTGCACTTCACATGATTCAAATTCCACCAGAAGAAAGGCTGCAACACAACATTGCTCACTACCTGTTGCTTTCCCAGCATATAACATGCCATATCAGCACATAGCAGGTAAGATATGAACAAGTTCCGCACGTGCATTCTGTGTACTACCAACACTATGATATGATTAACAGATGTCATGTAAGAGAGAGCACACAAATCATTTTTTGTATATATGGCAGCATGGTTATTTCAAGTTTTAAGCTGGCCATTGAAACGACAATTGTATCACCGCTGGTTACCCGGTGGCACTGCGGATCGAACTCCGCACCTCCCGCTTGCGAGGCAGATCCTCACACCACTAGGCAACTCCTGTGGTGCTTGGGAAATGGGTCTCTGATCTCACCTTGAGTAGACAAAATTAACTTGTGCTAAGGCACTCTTTGGCCACAGATGCCCTTGTGCCGTTAAAATCCATCAAATTCATTCTGTTGCCCTAAGATACTATTGGTGATTCATTCTCTGCATTGTATGCCCTGGCCAGATCCATTTTCTTCTTTTAATTTCTGCCATAATATTACAAATTCGCTGTTCATCCCTGTTTTGGTTTCACTTGGTCAGTTATGCTATTAATATTTATAATCACTTTATTGAAAACATATTTTGGGCTAAATGGCATCAAGTTTGCCGCTCTGCACAATGATATATATGGTTGGTCTTGTATGTCTTTACTTGTGTGGTAATGTTTATTTTGTGCTCACTGTCTAAACAACATTATTTGCCTATCATATCCTAAGCCCTTCTATACCCATCTTCCTTCCCCCTGACTCTTTCTCTTTTCAGTCATTCCTCCTCTTTCCTTTACACCGGCCATTGGTCACAAGGCTGCTGTGGGTACGACAGTCAGCACTGGGCCCTTTTTTTTCATGGAACCTGCACTGCTACCATTAACACTAATAGTACGGTATCAGTATTTTTGTGATACTGCATTTATTGTTATTTATGAAGTAGTTGGCTAAGGCAGTGATAGCAGTGTTGGATATTACAATATATCATGCATATATCTTGCTTGCAATACATCAGTGTGTTCACTATTACACTACCCTCTATTTCTTTCAGTTCAGTTATTTGGCTATAGATATATTGTGCTTCTTTCCTAGTTTAGTCCTCTCAAACTAAAGCTCAGCTTCCATAGATGCCGCCACCGAATACGTTGGTTAGCGGTTAAGCGCAGGCTCTGTTAAGGCGCTTTTACACTCCTGCGTAACGCGCGCGCACGCGCTGCACGGCGACGTCACGTCGACCAAAACGCGACCCTCTATACTCCAACTGCGCTTGACCGCCGACGCGTTCGGCGTCTTCGGCGCACTCTGACCGCACTGGCGGAGACTTGGAGCATGTCTCTATTTCGCGCCGAGTGAGCCAGCTGCCGCCGGCCAGGTGAGACCGATTCGGCTCCGCGGCGAGGCGCGCTTTGTGATCTCATGTGCCTCCTCGAAGCACCACCAAGGCGAAATCGCAGGCTTGCGGCCAGTAAAGCTTTCGCTTTAAAAGAGATTTGGAACCTACGGGGACCGTGACTTCACTCTCCTCCAACTCGTTTGTTTGCGGCTCCATTCAATAGCTTCGGCAGTTGGGCGCAGCTGTTCTCTTCGAGCTGTCGGCTAATTTAATCCATTCACAGTACACATCTGAAGGTACATGAAAGTGGGCGAGAGAACCTGATCCAGTGGACACCGTACCTCCGGAAACGCGCGGAACCCGTTGAAGCGTCATGCATCGGTTTTACTTTCAAGCCGCCAACTTTAAACACGAGCTCTCTTGAGCACCCATCCGTTTTTTTGTGGCAAAACAAAAAAAAAATAACCTGGCCCTTGCAACCATAAGGAACCTCCTCGACGCCGCCTGCTGCACCGTGCAACAGCGCCTTTCAAGGAATCACAATCCATCGGCCCCAAAGCCTCGGCCAACTTCCGATGGGCGCGACGTGCCGACCTTGTCCTCGCCCCTCGCGACTCCCCGCACTGGGGTTAAGATATTTAATTAGGAACGGCTGCTCAATGAGGAAGGGGGAAACGACCCGCCGGCGCCTAACCTAACCGTGCTCCCTCAAAAGCATCGCACGCTCTGTGGGGCTGAGGTCGCTGAAATGTAGGCCGGAGTTTTTGCGAGAACTTCGTTGGCGGCTTCGTGAACGGGATCCATCGTAACGCTGGCAAGACGCCGGTGCAAACGTAATCGAAGCGACGGTAGCGACCCCGATAGATGCCTTCAACGTACGGCGGCGGTAGCTTTCATTTCTGCTGCTGTTAGGCCGCACCGCTAGCCGCCAGAAATCACTGAGTCTGCACTTACGTCACGTTTCACGTCACTCCGTCCTGTGACGTCATAAGAGGGCGCCGTGACGTCATAAGAGTGCGCCGAGTTTGAATCGAAGGGCGAGAAAAACGTCTTCAACTTCCCATCCAAATTTCTTTAAAATAAATGCATCTTTCTCTCCCGGACAAGCGGGAACAAAGCCATGAAGTGCCGAACTATCAGATTTTGCTAACAAAAAAAAATTTGATAGAGTTCTTCTCACAGTCTCTTTAAGGAAATGGGCCAAAGGACGTTCATTCCCCACTGAAGTAAACTCGAAGAAGCTTGCTGTCATTCCTTATATCTGCCGATTATCGCATGGCTTAAGAGACGTTGCGAAAAGTTATGTCGCAGCAGTCCTATCGACCCCCCGCAGATTAGGAAGACTTTGTCCTCTAGTGCAAAGAAAGGTAGAAAATGTTGATAGCGCTTCTCAATCCTGCAAAGTTAATCATCGAGTGAAATTCATGCTCTGTGAATCTGGTGTGGTATATAAGATTCATTCTCTCTCCAGAATGGCGGACATAGGCCAAACCTGGCAGTGTCTGAACATTCGCCTTAGCGAGCACAAAAATGACAGTTCTCCACGGGTGAGTCTACACCTCGGAGGCCACAATTGGTGGCCTATATTTGAGGCCACACAGCTCCTGCATCCCCACCTGCAACCAAGAACCGGGGAAGTGATGGAAGCATTCCACATGGTTTCGTGTGGAACTTGCGCGATCAAGCCGTTGCTCTCGCTATCTAGAAGGGAAGTAGGCTATCTGCTCAGGTTTTGACTAGCCGAACTTTCTGTTCTGTTTAACTCAGCGGTAGCGTAGTGTAGCCTGCAATTTTATTTCTTTAATGTAATCAGGTTTATACGCCAGTGGGAATGTAAGCTAGAAGGAAATATACAAGATGTTCTATTTATAGCTGCACTGCTTTGTGCCTGATGCACGAAACAGAGATTTATTTGCTCGATTTTTCTGTTCTGCCATATCGTATATAATGCGCTATATAGCAGCTAATTTTGAACCAGATAGCCGGATAGGATTTTGAACCAGCAAGTTTTTGGCGTTTCCGTACCTAGTCGCGGAAAACATTGGAGGCACTGACTGACTCGCAGTAATTTGCATTTATAGTCTCTTATGGCAAAAAGCACTATTGTTAGTTATATGATTATTTCTTTTGGTCATGTTAAACCAGAAAATAATCGTCCCACAGCTGTTCCTCTTATATTACCTCAAGGAGCAAAAAAACATGCTTCAGATGCTTTGTACAGTTTCGCTGAGAAGCATAGCATGTTCATGTCCTCTGAATATGAATTCACTGCGGAGAGAGGTATCCTCGTGCTTTTCGAAAGCTTGTCTGATTTTTTACATAAAACTTACCAGCCAAACCAGGATTAACTGCTCGCTTCTTGGATTACTATTTAATACTTATAATATTGATTTTAGCTCGCTTATTCACTACAAAGTGCAGATGAATCACAACAAGGTTGAACTTTGGGCTTGTTGGTATTGCATTTCACAGTAAAACAGCGTGCAAGGAAGGGACAAAAAAGACAATTCCGCACTGCTTTTCTTCGTGCATGATATTAGTATACAGCCATCTGTTGTCAGTTAGTGCTCGTACTTTCTTGCCTTTCTTCGTCGCGTCCTACCCGTCATTTAAAGAAGGAAAGTCGAACGCTTAGCTACAAGTACTAAATACCTGGTTATATTTGAATAAACCAGCTAAATACTAAGAAATCAAATTTTATTCTTTTCCGCGTCAAACATAAGCCGACTGCTTATAATATCACTCTGTTGTATGCTCCGACTACACTAGAACAAGTGGAAGACCATTCATTTCTGTGTTACTTTCCAAAGCAAATTAAGCTGATCTCATCACGTGCACAACGTTCGTGTGAAAGCAGCACGGTCTAAAGCATGATATACAGACATAGCTTTGTTCTACCCACCTGGTTCAAGAACAAATGCAGGCAGGCAGGCAGGCAGATAGATAGATAGATAGATAGATAGATAGATAGATAGATAGATAGATAGATAGATAGATAGATAGATAGATAGATAGATAGATAGATAGATAGATAGATAGATAGATAGATAGATAGATAGATAGATAGATAGATAGATAGATAGATAGATAGATAGATAGATAGATAGATAGATAGATAGATAGATAGATAGATAGATAGATAGATAGATAGATAGATAGATAGATAGATAGATAGATAGATAGATAGATAGATAGATAGATAGATAGATAGATAGATAGATAGATAGATAGATAGATAGATAGATAGATAGATAGATAGATAGATAGATAGATAGATAGATAGATAGATAGATAGATAGATAGATAGATAGATAGATAGATAGATAGATAGATAGATAGATAGATAGATAGATAGATAGATAGATAGATAGATAGATAGATAGATAGATAGATAGATAGATAGATAGATAGATAGATAGATAGATAGATAGATAGATAGATAGATAGATAGATAGATAGATAGATAGATAGATAGATAGATAGATAGATAGATAGATAGATAGATAGATAGATAGATAGATAGATAGATAGATAGATAGATAGATAGATAGATAGATAGATAGATAGATAGATAGATAGATAGATAGATAGATAGATAGATAGATAGATAGATAGATAGATAGATAGATAGATAGATAGATAGATAGATAGATAGATAGATAGATAGATAGATAGATAGATAGATAGATAGATAGATAGATAGATAGATAGATAGATAGATAGATAGATAGATAGATAGATAGATAGATAGATAGATAGATAGATAGATAGATAGATAGATAGATAGATAGATAGATAGATAGATAGATAGATAGATAGATAGATAGATAGATAGATAGATAGATAGATAGATAGATAGATAGATAGATAGATAGATAGATAGATAGATAGATAGATAGATAGATAGATAGATAGATAAAGAGGAGGCGGGTAAGGCAGGGATGTTAACCAGAAAGGGGTCCCGGTTGGCTACCCTGCAATGGGGAAGAGGGATTAGGGGACTAAAAAGAGGAAGAGAGAAGGAAAAAAAGGCATAACACGCACACACGCACAACGCTGTCACAATTTGTCACTCAGTCCAGTCGCTCTCAAGTAGGCGAAGAGTTCCTTGAATGCCTTGAGGGCTGTCGACTGCTGTGGCCACGGACCGAGGATCTTTTGCTCTGTTAATGGGCGAGGATCGAGGCGGTCCAGGGCACAACACAGTGTATATCTTGCACTCGCAAATGCAGGGCACTCACAGAGAAGATAAGCGATGGTCTCCTCACAACCACAGCTCTCACAGGCAGGGCTGTCGGCCAGGACTTTCCCCTGAGGAAGGAGAGGACGTGGACAATCGAAACTAGTCTCTTTCTCATGTCGTAGATATGTGGACTCCACGAGAGATTCCTGTCGATGATAACACCAAGGAATCTGTGGCTTCTCTCATAGGGAATGGCTTCGCCATTGATGCGAATGGTGCAATGTGACATTATTTTGCGTATGAACGCCACAAGTGAACACTTTTCGGTCGAAATGTTCAGGCCCTGCAAGCGAATATAAGATTTCAATATCGATGCCGCTTTTTGAAGTCTTGCACGAACTTGAGGACGGGTAACCCCTGATGCCCAAATACAGATGTCGTCTGCATATACCGAGATCTGAGCAGATTGTGGCAATACGTCGACCAGGCCGATGAGAGCAAGGTTGAAGAGAACTAGGCTCAGCACTCCACCCTGAGGGACTCCGCGCGAATTTAGGTGTAAGGACGTTGGTCCGTCCGCAGTCAGGACAAAAAATGGCCAGGCTTAGCTTGGTTAAGCCAAGAATGCGTTCCATATCTCGATGGAGATCCGTGCTGCTCGGTTGACTCGATAGGCTATTGACTCGATCACCATTTAAACTTCCCGTGTAGCAGCGGTCGATCGCCTTTGAGTCGATAGACTATCGATTCGAGGGCCCTCGAAATGCCCGTGTGACAGGGGTATAAGACTGTCCCGGCGAAGGAGCGCAGCTCTTTTATACATATGCCGTGACGTCAATCATAGCGCAGCGCCCCTAGCGGGAGGAGCAGGAGTCAGGTGGTGGCTGCGGCCGCGCGCGACCGCGCGAGTTGGGGCTTAGCTTTTCCTCCGTGACGTCACGCGCCGGCGCAGCACCCCTAGCGGGAGGAGCGGGAGTCAGGTGGTGGCTGCGGCCGCGCGCGACCGCGCGAGTTGGGGCCCAGCTTTTCCTCCGGCTGTCGTGACGTCACGTTACGTGGTTGCGCTAAAGGTCAATGGTCGCTGCCCGGCCGCGCCCAAGGGCTGAACTGAGTGATTGCAATATGCAACGCATAAAAACGACCTCTCTGATAAAAAGCTGCCTATCCAGCTGAACGCGCGGCCTCCGATCTCAGCAGCTTCCATTGCGTCCAAAATGGCTTGATGCGTTACATTGTCGTACGCGCCCTTGATATAAAAAAAAATGCCACGGTCAATCTTTTCAAACTTTTGCTGTGGTGCACCGACGTTACAAGGTCAATCACGTTGTCGATAGAAGAGCGGCCCCGTCGGAATCTAGATATGAAGGTTAGATAAATCTGATATCGCTCCAAGTACCATTCCACGCGTGTGAGCAGCATTCTTTCCATGACTTTGCCGACGCAGCTGGCGAGTGCAATTGGACGGTATAATGAAAGATCGAGCGGTGATTTCCCCGGCTCAAGAAGTGGAACCAGACGACTGGTCTTCCAATCATGAGGAACTATGCCAGCAGTCCATGACTTGTTATAATTGTCCAAAAGAGCCCGTCGAGCTTCTTGGCCAAGGTTGGCAAGTGCGGAGTACGTCACACCATCGGGCCCTGGTGATGATGACCTTCTACAACAAGCCAGCGCAGCATCAAGTTCTTCCATGGAGAATAGTGCATCCATCCGAGAATCCCATGAGGGTGGAACATGATTGCAGTGCAGCGTTGCGCCTGGATCGGAGGGCCTGTTATTCTTTCGCAGAAATTTTCGGCTACCTCAACCACACTGCGCCTTTGGTGGAGCGCTACGGATTTGAACGGGTAGCGCTGTTGAGGGTACGTGCGAAGACCCCGAATTACACTCCAAACGCGTGACAAAGGCTTCCGTGGATCAAGTGTTTGGTAAAATGTCCTCCACCGTTGTGTTTGCAGTGCCTGAATTCTGCACTGAATCTTCTGTATGCGCCTAGCATCTCTTAGGTCTAGGCGCGACTTTGTGCGTCGGTATCTGCGCTCTGCCCTGCGCCGTTGTGATCGCAGTCGCTGCAATTTGAAGTCAAAATCCGTGTTGTTAGCGATAGGGTGAAAGGGGCAGGTGGCGTGTTCCATGGCCTCCTTAATTTTTTGTTCAAGACCGGTAGAGAAGCCCTCTGCGCAACCAGCCTCCATAAGTAATTTAAAAACTGTCCAGTCAATGCGCTGCCTACACGTGGCTGGGGAAAATGTGGAATGGCCGGTAATAATCAGATAGGTTGGAATATGGTCGCTTCCATGAGTTTCTACATCACAAAACCACCGGACGCTGTTGTTAAGGCACTTTGAAACGAATGTCAAGTCCAACCAGCTGCTATAAGTCACCCCTCGTATATAGGTCGGGCTTCCGTCATTCAGGCACTGGAGGTCATGGTCAGAGGCGAAGGACACAAGCTGTCTTCCCCTAACGTCCATCCTAACGCCTCCCCACATGGTGTGATGAGCATTGAAGTCACCCATAATAACCCACGGAGCAGGTGTAGCTGCCATCAAACCACTCAACCTTATGGCGTCGAAACGACTTGATGGCGCCAATTAAACCGCCGGTAGCGCAAACGTCAGGTCACGGCCCTTCACTGTCAGGCAAACGTACTGATTGTCTTCGTTCAGAGGAACTGAAGGTTGCACATATGTAAGTTCACGTCGAATGTAGACGATGACTTTGCTGGATCTGTTGCACGTGGGTGATGAAAATGCCTCGTAACCGGATATTCGCAAAATTGCCGGGGTCTTCGGTTCACAAATCAAAAGAATGGGGAAGTGATTCTCGTAGACGTAGTGCCGTAAATCGGAAATCCGGGACTGGTGGAGCCCACGAGCATTCCAATGGAAAGTGAGAGAGTAGCTGCCACCGAGGCAATAGGCAGTGAGGAGCAGGCCAACCTGACACTTGAGTCAGAGGAGACCTTAAGGAAGGCGCCTGACGTTGTGGAAAAAAGCAGGAGCTTCACCGAGAAGTCAGGGTGTTGCACGCCTGATTGTTGCAGTAGCGACCATGAGGCAGAGTGGTCGAATGTCATAGAGGGCGAAAGCTCCGGCGCACTTGCCGCTGAGGAGAGCACCCTCAGTGAAGAACCGGAATCTGTTTCGAGTGAACCCTTGAGCAGCGAGGAGGCCTTTCCCGATGACGAAGGTCATGGAAATTTTGCATGTGAGAAGTCGAACGTGGAGTGCAAGGAATGAAGCACCAGTGCGCTGAAATTGACGAGCTCAAGAGAGGAGCTCAGGAAAAAAGTTCAGTGCTCGAAGGACAAAAGGGGACTGAACCAGTGGCTTCATCGCGAGAACCCATCTCGGATGATGCGAGTGAAAATGAATCAGGCGGGCCCCGTAGAAGAATTTGGAAGAAAGTAAAAAAAAAGGAGAAGCGATTCGAACTCCACCGAAACGGGTGAACCCGAACAGCAGAAGCCTTAGAGAAAATTCAGGAAGAAACTGGGAAGAAAGAGAACTAAGCTGAAGGCAGCTAAGTCGGTTGCAAGTGAGCTGCACGAACATCGCGTCAAAGTGATAAAAAACCTCAGACGAACGAGCCCAGCCTTTAGCAAGGACTCGATCTGGAGCCGCAATCGCAAACACAAGGGCGCACTGCGAGAAAGAAACAACGAGAAGCGAAGCCGCCATGAGTGAACTGGCGCAAAATCTGTTCGCAACAGACGCGCCAGCCGCAGGAAAAGAGGAAGGGCTCGAAGTCCGAGCAGAAACACACAGAGGAGTACGAGTAAAATGCGGAGTCAGAACCGCGTTCTGAAGAGAAGCCTCAGTAAAAGGCAGAAGAGCAGAGCTCGCGACTGGCAGAACGAGCAGAGTCGCGTGTGAAAGAGAATCAAGAGTGCGATCGAAGACTTGAGGAAAACCGTCCCGTCACACACTCATGCACGCCCAACGTGGAAGTACAGGCGAAAGTATACATCGTACTTGTGTGCTCCCTATGTAATGTTATGTTAATGTGCTGCCGGAGTGCGGCTTGTATTGAAGTGAATCTTGACAGTTCTTAAGTGTAATGTGCGTGCAGACATCATTGTAGCGATGTGTGTATTTTGGCATTCACCACTGACTTCGTGAGCGCACGAATTTTGTGTTTTGTGAATATTGTTGCACAATATTATTAATGGAAGGGGCAGTATCACAAAATTCAGCACATATTCAAAAAACGGCGCTGCGCGTAAGCAATCGCGCCCGCGCGCTATAAAATTAAAAGAAAAACAGCGGCGAAAGAACCCCGGAGAGCGCACAACTTTGCGTGTGCTGCTGCTCTTTCCGTTTTGCTCGCCTGCGCGGCGCCAGCGGAGACATGGCCGCGCGCGCCGTCGATTGTTCCATAATGTCGGAGTAATTTCTACTCGTTGTCGACGGAAAGGGGTAACCTTGTCCGCGCTAAAGATATACCCTCTCCCCTTCGCTCTTGCGCCGATGACTTCGCGTCGCGAGAATGACCCAGATTTTTCTAGAAAGGCGGTTTCCACGCTCGACCGATAGGGTCGCGCGCCCGGCTCGAGAGCGAGAAGGAGCTTGTGCAGTTGATACTGCGTCTATGTGCGCGCCTGCCTTAGCGCGAAGAACAAACAGACGCGGACTGCGCCTATAAATGAGGGGCTTCAACCGCTGTCTGTTAGCCCGAGCCGCTGTTTAAGCTTTTGAGAAGCGCCCCCACTCGACTCCCGGGAGAAAACCAGTCGCCCAGCCACGGGCCAGCGAGGAAACGTGCGCCATTCTGCGGATCGGCCCCGTCGTGCTCCTCTGGTCGTCGGACTGTCGCAGTGCCCTGTCAACAAATTTAGTTTTGTTTGATTGTCTCTCTCTCTCTGTTAGTGAACTTTAGGTGCAAAGATTATGCTGAATTGTAATCTCTCTCAAGTGTTACTTTGCACGAGTTGCATTGTATTTGTAAATCACTTTGTATGCGCTCGTACGAGTGATTGCGAAATCCTCTGTATCGTCTCTTCGCTGTATAAACAATGTTTTGTTTTGTGAACCTTTGGCTCCGAACCATTCTCTAGCTTGCGACCGGCGAAAGCCGGGCACAAAACGACCCTTGTCACTTGGTAGCTGGTCTCCGGCTGAGCTTGCCACGCTTAGTCGAGGGCATCTTCTTTGTGACCGAGTCCGCTACCCTCCACACGCTCTAAGGGTGCCTGGGAGCGCACACAAAAGTGCGCGAAGTGGCGACATCTACTCGTGGCAGTATTTTGTGAATTGCGTTCATTTTTCTTGTTGTTAGCCTTTCAAAAGATGGCACATGCGTTTAATTATTTCCATGCTTGCATTCATCTCCATCTTCACTCTTCCCAGTGCAAGGGCCTGGTGGCTTTTTTGCACGCGATTCGCTTTGTCGTCTTGCAAAGAAAACGAAGTAAAGAGAACAATCGCTCGCGCACTTTCTTGGCAGGAGCTTCGCTCGATCGCGTCTCTCGTATTTCGTACCAAGACCACTGAGAGCCAGCGACCGTTTGTTGAGACAGTGTGAGGCTCTATCCTGACCACCAGACATCTTTGAATCAGCCCAAGGCTCACCACCGAGGCTTCAAGCAAATTGATTCGATTACAGCACAGACTATAGCATGTGTTGCTCGCTGCCGGTGGTCAAGGAGCTCTCTTCTGCGGCGAGAGCTGCGGCCTCACCTCGACTCCTGCAACGACGTCAGCCGCACTGCCGCCGGTCGCCGAGCTCGCCAAGCGCCTCGTCGCCTGGGTCCGATGCTGCAAAAGCGGATGCGGACCCGTCGGTTCCTGTGACGGCTGCGAGCCACGCCATCGAAGTCAAGGGCCACGGAAGGTTCAGGAACAGGAAGTGCACCGTATCAGCGTTTAACCATGCATCTTGCAACCTTTAAGTTAATTTACTTTCTTAAGACTTCTCATGTCATAACTTTCCAAGATGTGCGATGACCGAACTGTCTGGACACCTGCAAAACCACAATATATCGCCTGATTGCGTAGTGGTGGTGTCATTTTATTATATATTTTTGTCTTGAAAACACCGGTTTATTTGAGAAGGCAGACGGAGGATAAAACTAAAAGGCGACTTTTAGGTTGTTTTCGCCGTGCGTTGCAAGGGAATAGCCCATAGCTACCTTGTTTTTAGTAAAATTGCTGGCATAGTCCTTGCTGTTTTGTGAGGAATGGTAAAGGTGAGCCCAGTTGACAAACTTCTTCCTCGCTTTCTCCAGTGGTCTCCGCTGAGGCTAGTTTTGCTGTTCTGTTTCGCGGAAACCTTTGCGATCGACAGCGGCACCTCATTCAATGTGTATGGCTACTGGCTCCTGACGCAAGAACAGCAGCGTTGCTGCTTCTCAGGCACAGCTCAGGAACGCAGATGGCCACTTCATCAACTAAACTGTCCTTGTTTGAAGAGAACATGAGATAATTCATTGAAATAGCTGCGGAAGCACTGATTTCAAGAGCCACGGTCGCTTACGCAAGGAACTAGCAGCCATAACGTTGGGAGCTGACAGTGTGTATGCCCGGAAACGAATGGTATTTTTGAGGAGCATATTGCCGAAGCTGCAGAGTCCTTTCCAACACTTCCTCAGGTCACTCGGCAAACTGTGACGAACCTGCAGGCGTCGACTCCGGCCGACGCGGCCACCTTCCACGTGCATCGTGTACCTGTTGGGCCTGGCGGGCCTTCGATCTTAGTGCGCTGATCGATGGAGATAGCGCTTTGGTGGGGAGCTCCTGCAGTGCATCGCAGTGTTTTGTGAGTGACTACTCCTCAAGCCTGTGTTCTTTTTCTCACTGCCGCCTTCACCATACAGAGGTATAGAAATGTGAAAGCAAACGCGCCATTACTGGCAATTACATAGATATAGGTAATGTTTCCGCATCCGATACAAGCGTCAGCGACTGCTTCCAGTTTGCGAACACTCCAAGCTGCCTTCGCTAGTTTAAGCCTGCGCTGTGAGGTTCGCTCGGCTGCGTGCTGCGTACAACTGTCATGCCCTTCCCTTTTATCTTTGGTGTGTTTTAATATGCGCAGGTGATAAGAACAGCCTTCCTGAACTTATTTTCCACCTCAAGTGGCGCACAACATAGAGGCTTCACTTAATTAGATCTGTGCAGAAGTGCATGTCTGGCTTGTGATTTAGTGGAGATGTAAACCTGGCATTAAAGGAACTGTGGATTGCGTTAATTTCCAAAAAGGCTCATAAAAACAGACACTGGTTTTATCATGATAGATGCGCAGGAGGCTGTAGAGACGCTGCAGCAGATGTCGCCTTGTGCAGCAACGGAAAACTGCGACGTCCACTTGGAGACGAAGGTGAATGTTATTGCATCCCAACAGTAATAGAGTTCTTTGAATTTGCGGCTATATTTTTAGCCGGGCCACGGCCTGTTTGCGCAATTTCCCTTTCCTTTTGATTCTTCCCATCGGAACATTCGTGGTAAAGGGCCTAGCAGTGCAGAATGCGGAGACATTGTCGTGACGCCTCTCTCATTACTAAAGCGTTTTTGCAGCGAAAGCTGCATAGGATTTCTACAAGCCACCAAGGGGGTACGACAGCAGCCGTGTAACGCATTACGTGCAACGCGTTTCTTATTCGCCGTCTAAGCGCTCTCTTGGTTTTAAGATAACGAAAGCCGTATAACTGCCTGGCTTTGCAGATGCACACCACAACCACCTCATAGCGCAATTAAGGCGGCCACTTAGTCAGTGAGCCAGTTCTGCACCTTTCCTTTCCACAAAATAAATGAAGGGCTTACGCTGCGAATAAGAACATTAGGTACTAGACAGTATGTTTCCTCTATACGAGCGGGCCCTGGAGTCCATGAACTGTGCCAGCAACGCTATCAAACCGAGGAGCGCAAGCATAAGGCCGAGTATGCGCATGAGCGTACAAACACCGAAACGGGCCTGTGAGGCGCCCAACCGTGCAGTCGGCTGTGAGACGTCAACATCGGCCTGCCACTCTAGACCTCTAGGCTGCTAATGCCAATCAGCTTTCTTTGATTCCTGAAACGTGCGGTTGGAGGCTCGTTCGTGCGACATACTAAAAACTTAAAAACTGCGCAAAGGACGGGACACAGGAAACAGAAGCACACGAGACGAGCGTCCTTTGACGAGTTTTTAAGTTTATAGAATTTATCTGATTTATGCTTGAAGCATGTAAAATTAGATCTACTAACTTTTTCTTTGAACGACCCTTAGCCATGCGCTGAAGATACATGGAGAAGACCAGCGCTGGACGTAAAATTTATTCAGGCAGTCCACATATCGATGCTCAGTGTTGGTGCTTTAGGCATCGAGGGCTCCCAAGTTCTTGGGAGATGGCCTTCACTGTAGCATAAAGTTAGCAACAGACATTTATTGCATGACCTCACAAACATGTAGCCACAGCCCAGATTTCAGTACGTGCAGAACACCGCCCTCGCATAAGCGCGCATATGGTATCCTGTCTTTTAGGGGCGATGCAACGAAGCTAGAGTCACCGTCAACTCCAGCTTAGTTAATCATCTGCTTGATTCTCGTATGGCATATGTTGAGTGGTGTGGAGGTGGCTAGCGACAGTAATTTAGTCGTACGCAGCCGGTCAAGCAGATGCAGTCATTCCCGATTTCCGGCCAACGAGCGCTGAAGCCCTTGTCTCGGTTAATCCCCAAGGAGTTGGAATCTTGGCGCTGCAGTGTCTTTCCCTGTTAATGTCTGTTTCGATTGCCGAAAAAGTTGGGAACCTACTATCGCCGTGGAAATTTCAGCGAGATGGAAAAATTCAGTGAAGGACACTGGACTGCCAAGAAGGCAACACACACGATCTAACATTTTCGAAAAAGGTGGGCTTCGCTTCAGGATTCATATCTTCTAAGCATCCAGAAGAGAACCCACCAGATTGCGTGCAGCGCTCGTCGTTAGAGTATATCTTTTCAACTTTACCCTTCCGGGCGCAGCCATAGTGCCACGGCGCTGTGTCAGCAGCGTTCCGACTGGCCGATTCAACAGTGGCAGAAACCACGTCGATAAAGTCCAGTCCAGAAAGGACGTGCGCTCAGAGAAGTTATAGACAGCGGAAAGGTCCATACCTGCTTTCCGTTTTCGAGCACACATGGTACGGTAAGTGGCGTCGAAGCTTTACGAGTTTTAAGTTCGCCTACTAGTTATGTAGAAACAGTAATTTTGCTTTCCTTAGGATCCGACGATATGTCCTCGCGTGGCGTGGACGGGGATTTGTAAGTGTATCGGCTCTACACACCCTAGGAGAGCACATGTGAATACCTACAAGGGGTGAGAGATAGCATCGATAGCCTCTCCGGAACGAATGTCGCAAGCATGACGCAAGCGTGAGGATGAACAGATTGTGCTTCCGGGTCAGTCCCAGTTTTTATACTGTTTATCTATGCTATACACTTGAAGACTCACAGGCTCTTTAGTGTTAATGCTGTTTTTGTTTTTGCAACGCGCTTATGAGTTGCTTGTTTAGAAGGAAATGACATGTAACGAAACCTTTCTTCGTATTCCATTGTGTTTGGCTCATAGAGAAATTCATTTAGGAGGTAAAAGACGTTTTGTTTAGTGAAAGCGACATGTAAATGTTCTGCTGATAGGCTGGACCCAAACTAAGGGCAACAGACTTTTTACATACACCTCAGTTGCCACACAAGTGCCTCTTATCGGTGCAGACTTAAAGCCATGTGGAGAGGAGTCGTGTCTGTAAAGCAGATTCAGCTGCTGTCATGGGTTGCTCTCTGCTACGGGTTCACGCGTGGTGTATGCACAGCTGACGCTCCAAGTGTAACCGCTCATTGGGTCAGGGCGATGTGTCTTGTGCTCACCTTAGGGAAGATATTTGCAAATGAACATAAATATTTATTTCGACTACCGGTGTAGGAAGATATTTTTGATATTTCGGTATTATATGAGTACACTGCATAACAAATAGCCCAGGTACTCTCAGATACATGTAGCAAGGCGTCTCTTATTATCCAGTAGTGACTCAGGATACGCAAATGCGTTTTTACCACTTGCAGATTTGTCGTCGCAGGACAAAAGGAGGACTTTTCGGCACACTTGGGGTTTTAATTACTTATGCGTATACATATTGAAATGAAGAAAATGAATTGAATTTGTAAAATGCTCCCGCCAGGTATTGAGCGGAGCTTCACATCACCTCGCGTGCCAGCTCCGCCAAGTAAGGTTGAGCTTCCAAGCTATTATGCGGTTCGCCAAACCCCAAGATGTCCAAGCTATATATACTCACGCAGGCTGAGCCTATTACAATGTTGAGCACCCGGAAACTAACTCATAAGGCTTTTGGATGTCGTCAGGGTTCACGCGAGTTCACACATAAAATTTCATGTTGAAGGTAATGACTTATGTGCGTAATGGGTCATTCCACGCGGAATGCCCCAGACCGCAAAGGAGACCACCGCCGATTTTTTGAAAAAAAAAAAGGGCTAGTTAGTAATTATGCGAATGGAGTTTCGTGAAGTGTTTTCCTCGAAAAAAAAATGTTCTTTTCACGTGCGCGTTCTTTGATGTTTCCGCGAAGAAGCAAATGTTGGTTGGAGTAAAACATTTGCGAAATTAGATCTCAACCAGGGTATAATGACAAACATAACTTTCGAATATTTTACTTGCGGTGTTATTTATTCTGACTTCGTTAATGAAGCTATTCAATAATTTTCTGTGTACTTGATCCAGAAGAAAAGCAAAAGCATGGCCTTTTAAGCCATTTCTTCATAAACGTCGTTAAATGTTCAGCCAAATTAATTTTTCCTGCTTTCCTTTGTCCCTGTAGCTTACGATGAAGATAAAATAAAATTGTTAAACACAGCAATTTTTTAGAAAAATGCTTCCAAACTTCGAAAAAAGTTGTTTTCTCAGAATGTGACTTAAATTAAGGATCATGGCACTCCAGATCAAAATACGTGAGATAGCACATAATAAACACCGACTTCACTGCTTGTTACTTTTTTTTTCAGATAAGAAAAACATTTGCGACTGCTAGGGACGAGTGTTATGAACACCTTCTAAAGGGGAGGGAAGGGGGTCACAGCAGAGTTCTCAAAGCAATTCTTGTCCACTGTCATCGTTTTTTTTTACCATGCCATGCCAATCTTTGCTTAGTGATCTATTTCGTGTTCATCGAAATGCGCCAACATCAGCCAGGAATCGAGCCTGGGACTTTCAGTGCAGAAGAGTACAATCATCGCCACTGACTCATCCACGAGGGCGCAAGCATGGTTTAACGCTGTCAGCAATGCGGAATGCTGAGAAGCTAGTCTTCCGACGGCAACTGACACATATGGCGAATATCTCCGTCGCGTTCCGTGATACTCACCAGCTGTCTGGTGCCATGGAAGATAAGTGGTTGGAAAGGCATTTTTGGCCTAATTGGAATGCAAAATGCAGGCTTTGGTTTTGCTGCCTTGTTCCTTACTCTTTTTCTTAACGCAGTCGCTGTAGGCCGAGCAACTGGCCACTCTTGGGAGTGTGGATATGTCCTGAAGGGGAGAGCAGTTGGACCCAGGAAGCCTTGGAGTCGCCGCAAGATGAAATTTCCTTCACTATTGAATTTCATCCGCGCGTGCGTTGATAGTGTCAATTGCGAAATGTGAATTAAACAGATATTGGAGGTGTTTGGACCTTTTAATGTTTTATGTTCCTAGAATCGTTATTTACTACTAGGCAAACAGCTACCCAGCTCAAAATGAGAGCGTGTAGATGAGCTTGCGTTCTTGACCCTTTATTACCTAGAACTGAAGTACCAGTTCGTGTGCGGGACTCATTTATTGATTGCCAATGGAACACTTTAGCAATGAATGCGGTACTAATGAAAGTCTCACTAAAAAATGAGGTGTTAGCATCATATTGTAGAATACTTTTCACGTGCTTCACTAAGCGTGAGTAGAAAGTTCGTTCATCAAGTAAAATATGACAAATTATCCTAAAGTTATAGTTGTAATCCTAACGTGCCACATTTCCCCCCGGTTCCTTATTGCCACGCTACAGTGCGTCTGAGTGAATCCGTGAGTGAAAGAGATGCAACTGGCACTATTCAATTGAGTTTTATTTCTGAAGATTTATACAGAGCATGTTTGAAACAACATCTGCATCCCTAGATAAAAGCTAGTTGGGATCCATGCAAATCATATCTAGTGAAACTAAGGGCAGGCATAAGGGCAAACTATTTACATTACACGTGCGAAAGTCTCTTGCATTGAAATATAAGGTTGAAATCTACTTATCTAATGAAGCTATAAACTAAAACACACACACACACGCACACACACACACACACACACACACACACACACACACACACACACACACACACACACACACACACATATATATATATATATATATATATATATATATATATATATATTAGCAGACAAGTTAAAAGAAATGAGAGGTCCGTTTGACAAATTTATGAACGGAGCCAACAGTCACCGAAACCAAGGTGCATAGGGGAACGTTAATTTTTTTTTAATGTGTTATGCTTATCAGTGGGATAATAATACTTAGATTAATAAATCGCTTAAAGAAAACTACTTATAAAGCAGCAGAAAAAACAACCATGCCGCAGGTGGGGTCCGAACCCACGACCTCCGAATATCGCGTCCGGTGCTCTTACCAACTGAGCTACAGCGACGGCTGTCCAATCTGCTGCTCTCGTGGGTATTTCTGTTTACTGGGTGTAAGCGAGCCTTGAGTGTTCACCAGCGCCACCCTCGACCATAGCGGCGGACGTAGCACGTCCTGTAATACCGCGAGCGTGACGTAGAACGTCATCTAACGGTGAGGGTGAAAACTGTGCGACCGCCCTCTTATGCTACCTATCGCGTCAAGACTGCCAGAACCGAGACCCTCGTTAAGCTATTAGCAGTCAAGTTAAAGGAAATGAGGGGTCCGTTTGACAAATTTATGAAGGGAGCCAACAGTCACCGAAACCAAGGTGCATAGGGGAACGTTCATTTTTTTTAATGTGTTATGCTTATCAGTGGGATAATAATACTTAGATTAATAAATCGCTTAAAGAAAATTACTTATAAAGCAGCAGAAAAAACAGCCATGCCGCCGGTGCGATCCGAACCCGGGATATTCGGAGGTCGTGGACAGGAGGTCGTGGAGGTTGGACAGCCGTCGCCGTAGCTCAGTTGGTAAGAGCACCGGACGCGATATTCAGAGGTCGTGGGTTCGGATCCCACCGGCGGCATGGTTGTTTTTTCTGCTGCTTTATAAGTAATTTTCTTTAAGCGATTTATTAATTTAAGTATTATTATCCCACTGATAAGCATAACACATTAAAAAAAAAATTAACGTTCCCCTATTCACCTTGGTTTCGGTGACTGCTGGCTCCCTTCACACACACACACACACACACACATATATATATATATATATATATATATATATATATATATATATATATATATATATATATATATATATATATATATATATATATATATATATATATATATATATATATATATATATATATATATATATATATTCTCTGGGGACTCTGCTCCGCCGTCCCATTTGTTTGTCTTTCCCGTGATGCACCCTTGCAGCAACAGCTTCCCCTCGATGCGGGGCGCGCCATGTGAATCTCGCTGGTTAACTTAACTAACAAGAGAGGGCGATGGCGTCGCAGAGGGAGAGTGCTTGCTGCGCGCGCGCGGGTACAGCACTGTTCTGGGCTGGGGAAGATCGTTGCGAGCGCACGTTTCGCTTGCGGCGCCCCGCTCTCGGCCAGCGGGGCGAGACCTCCCGGGGAGGACCGTTCTCACGAATTTCGTCCCGTCCGGCTGCGGAGTCTCCCCTGCGTCTAGCGAGGGTTAACATTCGCTGGTAACCTTGCTGGTGAGTCGGACAATCTCGATTCCTTAGTGTGTCTTGTTGCTAGCTGGCGTTATTGTTGTTGCAGCAATAAATGCCTGTCTGTGTCAGCGAGTGTGTCGTTCCTTTGTTTCCTCAGAGAAAGGCCCACCGTGGTCTTTGTATGTACATATACATATACAAATACGAGGTGTCTACAGAATCCGGCATACAAAGAAAAACAAATTACACAGAAAGTACAATCTCATCACTTTGATTTATAATGTTTTTTTTACAGGACTGGAAAATTACTGCTTTGCTTCACGTCATCTGTAAGGGCATTGCACAGCTTTGTCCCCACAAGAGCTATGGTCCTTCCTTCGTACATATTTTCGTCTTCGGAAAAAGGAAACTCCCATGTATAGCATTACGAGTGCGATGTTATGGCAGAGTGAAAATGGATGAGTGTAACGGGTAATTCTCCACAAGACATGCATGTACCGTCAGTAGAGTCCTATATTCAATAAGTGGTTTTAGTGGTAGAATATTCATTGTTTGAAAAGAGGAGCAGTGTACGCGTTGTAGTTCCGACTGTATGATGAAAGAAATTGCCCTTTTCGGCAAAACCCTGGGCGGCTCCAAATAAGACTGGTAGGGGTGACCCTAGGATTCAGTGGAATATGACAATTGGCTTTGAAAAATAGCAAAACAAATAGTTCTGACGGTGTGTTTGTCCAAGTACTCACGGCATTCATACAGTAAAAAGCATTCAGCACCAAAGTTTCTAGAAATTAACTGCCTGAATTTAGGCCTTCCAGTGCAAGTTTTCGTTGACAAGTAGTCCGAGATAGGTGACTATTGAGTGGTTCAATAGGATTACCCAGCCATTGCACTGCAATCCAATGTTTTAAACAATGATTTTTGTTGGGCTCTTATATATAGTTTTTTTGCTTTTATTAAGATTTAAAAACAAGTATGTTGGATGTCAACCAATTACTCTAAATTTCTAAATTCCGGTTATCTAAACTAAGTATTTCAGATGCACACTCATGTGCACACAAAAGACCTGTGTCGTCAGCATGCATGACAGCAAAACTCTTTGGTGAAGTGTGGTAGGTCATTTATATACAATAAGAAAGGAATCAGACCAAGGACTGAACCGTGAGGCACGGCTACAGTAACTGCTTCAAAAGTAGACCTTGTACCACCCAGTTAGACCATTTGGCGCCAGTTATTAAGAAAACTTCTAAAGAATGCTATGCTGATCCCTCTAAATCCATAATGCATTAGCTTCCTCAGTAAAATTTCATGATCGGTCGACAGTGTCCAATGCTTTCTTGAGATCCAAAAAATTCCTAGGACTATTTTATTACCATTTAAAAAGGAGTTGATTGTATATTTTAGAGATAGTACTGCTGTTCCGGTATATCAACTAGGTCTAAATCCGTGAGCGAAAAATCAGCATACTTGTAATTGCGAAACTAATCACCTCAGAATAAATTCATTGAGTGATCGCTCGGTGTATTTTTGAAAAAGTCATAGATGTTCAATAATTTTCGAGGCCAAGATATGAGACTGTTTAATGCGTAGAGAAGGTAAGCAAACATGCTTCACCACTCACATTTTGACACTTTGCAACTAATAAAAATTCTAAGCGCTATAAAAGGCAGGCTGATGAAGAGTGCAGGTAGGGGGCTAGTTTGTGATATTTAATAGACTTAAAAACTGCGTTAAGGACAGGAAATAAGAAGCACACGTGACGAGCGCTCATTCTGTGTGCTGCTTCTCTTTCTTCTCGTTCTTTGCGCAGTTTTTAAGTTTATGGAAGCTGATGATTGCGTCATCTATTGGAATTAGTTCACAAGCAGACCTGGAAAACACTGTTTGCCTTTTTTTCTGTGAACTATCAGATTTTTGCTCATTAAAAACAGTATTTGGATGCAACTCATGGACCAAAGGTTCTCAATTGTGAGTGTTAATATTTCATGTCTGCCTAAATACTGGGAAGAGTATGTTTCTAGGTCGGTCTGCTGCGGGCTTTAAGACGTTTTAGTACTAACATATATCAATGTTTCGCAGTCTTGCCTTGATTCATTTTCATGACAGGGCTTTTCCGCCCAGTTTGTTACACAGAGTGGGCGCTGTGGCGGAGGTATTGCTCACTTTGTAAACCACGACTGTGAAGTTTCAACACTGATGCACCTATTGTGCATGCTGAATAGCTGATAGTCGAGTTTTATTAGGTGTCGTTTTTGTGAATTTGTTGTCACATTATTTACCAGCCTCTTGCAGCCTTTCATGGTTTCTCGTAGAGTCTGAAGAAATTTTTCGGCGTGGGAGGTCAGTGAACCAATTTTGTTTTGATTTTGGACCTTTATATTAGCATTTTAAGCTCTTCAAAAGTATCTGACTGTGACTACCTATCAATGCGCTCCGCTTATAGTCCACAATGTAGAATCGGAGCTCCTACTAGGTTGGAATTAGTTAATTACAGACTAGTGCAATCGTGCTTAGATCGTAAAGCGGTCAGACCTCCCAAATGTTCATTTAAGTCATGCACTATTTAACAAAGGTTGGCTGACCACTACTTCGTAGCTGTCTCGTATCACCAAATACGTCTGTAACTCCGTCTGTCGAAATTGTTTTTGGACTGAGCAAATGCCTTCTCCCCCTTAATTAATGAATACAATCTAGATAACCTTATCTTTTTTTATTCAGCACCATTTGACCAATAAACATTCTGCGGGCAGAGCGTATGACGGGATATTTATGCAAGTGAAAAATTTTGACTTACTTTGCGACAAGTTAGTAGCTAAACCGCAAGAGAAATGGTCACTGCTGGATGAACACGGAGATTCTTAGTTCAAGTTAGTATAGATATAGTTTGTGGAAACGTAGCAGAAGTACGAAAAACCAATACTGCGATCAGAATACAAGTCTGCAAGAAATAGGGCTGTCATCCTTTTGCTTGGCTCCATACGCCCTTACGGTTGTTTTTTTTTTTTGCAAACTGCAGCAACCTTGAAATAATATATCCCCAACGTAGTCTTTGTTAAAACATTTCAGAGGGTTTAGTTTTAGTAAAAGCTCTCTTATTTATTCTTTTCGACTGCATCAGCCAACAGTGGCAGGTGCTTTCAATACGCACTTTTTAAGGGCGCCTATCACCAAGTAAACTGGTGGCGTGTGCTCGCAGACACCATTAGAGCCTGTGGGGTTACCGCTTCCGATCTCTCATAAGATGCCCTCGAGTCCACGTGCCAAGCTCTGTAAGAAACCAATCACCAAATCACAAATGGGAGTGGTGGTTTGGTGCCAAGCTTTCGTCGGTCATAAGACAGAGAATGGGTAACAGTCAAAGGTTCCAAAATAAAACAAGCTTAATGTAGCAAAGAAATGATACAGAGGACTTACACGCTCGTAGTGCTCATAAAACATGCGCAGCCTTTCCTGAAACAATGCAACAAATGCGACACAATATTCAACAGAGGCTGCAATACTATAGAGCTCTTACAGCAACAGCCTTGTAATACATGAGAGAGGCAAGCACATAAAAGTAATTTGTTCACCATGCTCTACGTCAGTCCGACGACCAGAGGATCACGATGTTGTCGTACCCAAGAGGGGGGTGCGTCCCTCGCTGGTCCGTGGCTGGACGGCAGAGGCGTAGACCAAGGCACAGGCTGACCGACGTCGCTAAACTTCCTGCATATGTGGTCCACAGTAGAATCCCTCTCTCACCCCCTCGCCGTGTATCGCGTCTCTACTGGTCAAGTGTGGAGAGAGGCTTCCAGAAAGCTTGAGTCACTTCTCTGACTCGGCGCAGCTGCGTTCAAGCGAAGTTGAGCTGGTATCACTCAGCACGCTCAATGTTTTTCACTCTCAGTCGACAATCTGGGATTGTTTCTCCAAGCTTCTCAAATCGTCCACGGCGCGCACGGGCAAGATACCTTCCGTGCCGCGCCGACTTTTGTGTCGGCATCCCAAGGTGTTGTTTCTCCAACGCGCGATTCATGTCTGCGGCAGCTTTTTTTCCAAGAATTTCAAAGTGTGAAGTGGCAAAATTTTATTCTCTTTGCGTCCGAACAAACCCATAGGTGTGATGGAATATCATTACACATCCTCGGAAGCAATTTTAATGCTTAGTCAGATATTATCCTTTGCATACTTAATAGTTTTATGGAGGGTGATGAAGCTTCTGAATGCCTAAAAACTGCGGCCGTTTTACGACTACAAAATGCAGGAAAGAAAAGTAAGATCAAGAACTACGGGCCAATTTTTATCTTACCTTGAATTGCTCAGGTCTTAGAAAATTTTTTTTACTACACAATGTCTTCAGTTCATAACAAATTTTCAATCCTGACAAGTCGCAATTTTGGCTTTGTTTCTGGGCGTGGCACTGTTGTACACACTAAACACGATTGACACGATATGAGAGGTTTTTCGGTGTTCGTCCGCATTGAAACTGCGCATCTCCACACGCGAACACCGGTAAAACGGCGCACATGATACCATAAACACCAAAGTAACAGCAGCTTGAACGGACGGCGTGCTAACGAGGTCCGCAGTCGTTCATCAGCCGTCTCTCACGGAGGGTTATCAGGCATTCCGAACCTTCCGAACGGTGTAGAAAAAAAAGACACCCTACGGCAACTGAGACGGAGCGAGGTAGAATTGCTGCTGCTGTTCAAAAGTACGCGCCAGTGGAACTGTGTACTTTTATCTGTTTCGCTTAGTTCCGGATCGAAGCAGCAAGTTTTGGTTTCGGTCGAGATGCAATCAACAGCAGGCGGCGCAAACGATCAGAAGATGGAGAGACAGTCGTGAGTGCAGACGCTGCGACTGTGAGCGGCGTAGGCGCTAGGCCTAAGAGCACCAGTGGGGCCGTCTCGGATTGCGTCTCAGAATTGAGCACGGCGGGTTGTATGGAGCCTCTCTCGGAACATATATCGTGAGCGGCGACTGCGCGTTGGCCGCTGCTGCTTTTCGATGTGGGACGGAGAAAGGAAAGACGCCTACTTAACCGAGTTCACTGGAGTGGATATCTTAAGCGACGGCTGAGCTTGTCCCTCGGTCTGGTTTGCGAATGGCGGTATGGCGCCGTTGTGAGGGAATCGAGACAAGCGCTGGCTTTGCCGCTTCCTTGGCCAGCGGGAGAGAAATTTCTACCTGGACACTTCTGCCCGGAAGGATATTCTTGAATGCCTGCCGTCTCACATCCGTCTCGCTGTCATTGTAAGTGATTCTGCGTCTTAAATATTGTTGTACGATAAAGACGTGAGCAGGCTTGTGTGGAACGCTGGAACAACGTGCTGCGCAATGGAGCAAAATATTAGCGCATTTTCATTAACGACGCGTTGCTAGTGTATGGGTCGTTTTATATGACTATGCGCCAGCGTTTGAGCGCCTGCATTGTCAGTCAATCCCACTGCCTGCGTTATAAGTTCGCCTTCATTCCGCAAAGCACCGCACGAGCGCTCTGTACAAGTCTGCTTACGTCTGCAGTGAAGTGCACCTTGCAAGTGGATGTAGCTTTTCGGCATTTTTATTTTAGTGCTCTCCGAAGATTTTGTCTCATTTTAGTTCGGATATGCGCAGCATTTTTCGCCACTGTTATTTTCGTGCGTGTTCGCAGAACGAGGTATGCGGCATCGCTATTAACACAAAAAAAATCAGGTAGCTTTTTCTAAAATGCCACGGTTCCCCGCAGAAACCATAATTTTGCTCATCGTGCGCGTCGCAGCAAATGAATGTGCCAATCGGCCGCCACATTTAGAATTCCAATCTGATTACTTCTTGCTTTTAGCACTATGGTGCAATCAATTTGTGACTGGAACACGAGTGAAAGCGAGAAAGAAACGGCTGTCAGTTCTTGCCTCATGTTCTGCGGTTTGTTGCGGCATAAGTTCGAAGGGTGCAGTATAAACATGTTGTCACTATTTGTGAAAATATACCAGCTGCTTTAATTTCAAACCATCACATACTTCATTGCCTTGTTCACCTATCACTGTTGGAGTCAGTCATTCGAACGACATACATTTTATTCATAATCAATTGTTTGGTATCAAACCTGACTGGGCATAGTTATATCCAGGTTCTAATCTATGAAGAACTCCAAGGTACCATCAGTTTAATCTACTAGCAGTACCAAACAGTTCATAGTTAAGTCGCAAAGAAAGATGCTCCCTGCAATACTTGTAGGTATTTTTGTGCAAATTGTTGGTGGGCATAGCCAGGAACTGAAATTTTTTTACGAAAATAGCAGCTCAGTATTTATCTGAGCATCTTATGACTGCATATTTGGCGCAAACATTACTGAAATTTAAATATTGATGTCAAAAATTTCAGCAAAGTTTTGGTTTTGTGATTATTTATTTATGAATGAGGCTGGCACAAACCCCTGGTGTTTCGTTGTCTTGCAAAAAGGCGGATTGTAAACAGCAACAGTAAGGAGTTGCTGACTCCAAAGAGATTTTTTTTAAAATTTAGCCGAAGTTACTTGTGCAATTAAAAAAAGGAAATAGTAGGAACAAGGAGCCAGTGTAACTGCTGCAACTATGCACAGTTCTGAAAATAGAGTACTATTGATGACTAAGCCAGATACAGCATACTGACAGGCTGCAATTTTGGGATTTGCATTGCTACTGTCTCATTTTCAAGCGTGTTCACTATCACTCTTTTCAAATAACCAATAATCCAATGTTGAGACACATGTCGTTTCTTTAGACTTGCACGAAACTATGGAGAGGGGGTCACCATGAATTGCTTTTGCGACTGTGGTTTTGTCATTTTAATGAGGAATGGTAATCGGGTCTATATACGGTGCACCTATTTTTTATTTTCATTTGGTGAAGAGTGCTTTGTGTTGTAGTCTTCGATGGCATCCAATCCTTGTGGAGTGCTTTTTCACAAGCTCTGTATAATGGCGATGCACATTTTGAACAATACCATACCACTTTTGTATTTTTAGGTCTTCATTTTACGCAAGCAAACATGATTCATGGCCTCTACTGATCGTTGCTTCCCGGGCTGTTATAGCTGCTCTAAATGTGATTCCCTAGAGAACATTTGCTTCTTCGATGCTCAGAGAAAATTCCTGTAGTTGCCATATGTATGAAATGTCAGAGAAAAAGCAAGAGTGGTATCTTTATCGTGTGCAGCTGTACCTTTCGAATACGCACTTTGTATCACGCTCCCCAGTTGGCAGTGGCTCAACTTTGTTTCTTTAGCCTCTAGTTCGATTACAGTTAGGCTGTTGCTCCACTGGTTGCAATTAAATGAGATTGAGCAGCTCAGTTGTCTTGCAGCTAGATCATAGTTTTCAAATCTTTGGCAGGGAGGCCATTGCAGCATTTTGTTTAACTTTTGGATAGTTGTGGTGGCCCACTAAATGTGATCATGGCTCTCATGGATATATCTTATGTACAGTCGCGCCTCTGTAATATGGACACATTGGTTTTCAAGCAAAATTGCCACAAAGGGATTCATTCATAATAATGAATCATGAATGGAAAAATTTTGATATAAAACTTGTCGCCAAGATCTCCTGCACATAGTGGTGGGCAACGAAGTAGAAGCTAGACAGTGTTGATAGCTCCGAGTACATTAGCCTGGTCGCCATTGTCTTTAAATATCGGTAATTGATATGTTTGCACCTTGCATTTCTATGACTTTATTCATGAAAAAATTGGGTTGAGCATGGTTTTTTAATGTAAAATTTGTCACTTTGAGGAGGGGAGACCACCCCCTTATGAATTCATCTCTAGGATAGTGTAGTCATAATATGCATGTGAAATGCTACTGTATTTCTTTTGCACTTCTACAAGTGTTAGTAAATGTTAGTTTTTAATGTTGCAGGACCAAGTACTCACAGCATGCATTTTCACCTATCAAGGCGCAGTTTTCCTGTTCATTGGCCAGCACCTTGCAGTGAAAACTTCATCCCTTCTGTGGGGTTTCTGCGGTTGCTGCCTTCTGGGTGTTCCATTTATGAAATCTAAAGAAGGCACTCCGTCTGTCGACCTTTCTTGAGAGTGCTTTTATAGGCTTGGTTGCTAGCATTTATACACATCCCGCAATTTGAAAAAAAAAATGAATAGTGATTAAGGATTTGGTGAACAACCAAGTTTTCATGGAAAAATCTGCTTAGACACAGGTTTTAAGAAATTCAATTACTTATTTAATCACAAGGTAATTACTTGCCTTTAGTCTTATCAGTTCCCATGGGAACTTTTCTGGAATTTTACTTCACTTCGTCCTGAAGTGAATGGGATGAATGCCTTTCTCCTGATCAAACAGAATGCCTGTGCCCTTATCGCTTTGACCTTTGGCCATGTGTATTTGCTTTGTTTGTAGTTCCCACTGTCAAAGTAATACCAGGTTGACTACTTCCTTGCGTTACAGCATTAGTCAGCCCTTGTTAGCTAGACTGAAATTCATGTGTGCATGTGTTTGTGTATTCTAATTTTTTTCAAATAAGTTATGAGTGCTGCACTTTATTTGCGACAGGCTGCTTGAAATGGTTGGTTAACATAATTTTCGGGGCACATAAACTTTCGCTAGAGCTTAGGCCTCCATATATTGAGTGTAAAGTTTCGTTTTATGGTGTTTTATATGATTTTGTGTTAAATTGAATGTATTTTTATATATTTTCTAAGTATTTGTTCGTCCTATGTGTTTCTCAAGAACAAACGCAAAAGTTAGAGGTCGGATACTTGTGATAATTTACACTAGGTTTCGTGGGCTGCTTTGGGATGTCTGTTCAGTATTCCTTTTACTGTAGTTTGTAGATTATGCACTTTGAAGTTAGACACTTGGAATTAGCCACTAATAATTTTGTGGTGCCTGAAATATTTGTAGCTAATCTTTTCTGAGTGCACCAGTTAACTTGAAATGTAGGGAAGAAGTTCTGAAGTCATCTCTGCATGATTTTTCAAGATTTGCTATTCTATCGTTTTGGTTAATTTTAGGGGCTGATTTCAAGTTCGTCCCTATCTCTGATACCTGTCCAAGAATTGTTGTTGCAAATGTTGTTTATTGTCCTCCATTTAAGAAAATGAAATTGTAATCTACAGGTCTTCGTGACCTTTTGTTTACTTTACGCAGGCTCTTCAATTTCGTTTCAATTGAAAAAAATTTACATGCCATAGTTAAGCAGCCTTTTAATGCTTCAGGTGTCCATATTTCAGGTATATATGTAGGTTAGTAAATGACATTTGTGATAATCCAGTGCTATTTGAAACAGTGGTCTGGCTTATCCAGTGTTTTCTAACATCCAATGGAATGAATATATGTCGCATGCACAAGTGAAATTTTGAACAGTGTTTTGAGGGCGTGCTAGTAGCGAAGTTTTGTAAAGTGCTTAAAACTGCAGTCTCGGAGAAAAAAATGTCTAACAAACTTACAGAGATACCTTGCACTATGAAGGTAAATTCCAACAACTATATTTTTGTTCGAAAATAAAAGCACGGAACACAAGCTATATGCCATGTTTTTGTGTGATCCTTACTGCAAATGCTTGTGCTTTTATATTTTTATTTTTTTAAAGAGGTCCATTAAGGACTGCAAAAATAAGTGACAGTAATGAACGGATTTTGCACATAAAATATACAACAGTATTCTTTTATAAACTCCTAAGGGCAGAGAGATAGCAAACATTTTTTGTCCAATGGGGAGATGCCCGCAAGTGGCTTCCTTGTGAACCGTTAAGGATCTTTAACATCAGAGATTCGGTTTTTGCACCACAGTGAAGAGAGGTTAGACTTTTCAGAGAAGAAAAAAGAATGTGTTGCAGGCATTTGGTACGTAGATCCGTTAAGACGGCCTTGTTTTCAGTTTCATTGCATGCCGTCTCCCCCCTCTGCTTTTCTTGCCCATTGCGGACCACCCCGTCAAAATTCTTTCGGCTAGCGCAGAGCAGTGGTTTGTGTATTTTTTACGGTAGTGCCGTATACGCAGCCGAGTGAGATTAAAGACGCTTCCTTGCCGTCGCCCCTCGTCTCGTTTTGTTTCCGCGATGTCCGGCAATACGCTGCGACGCGACTGCGACGTCGTGTGTATGCTTGGCTCCACGATCGTGCAAAGCAGGCATACAGGGGAAGGAGGTGAAGACAGCGGTCCGATGCACTTTCTATTCAGCATTTTTGCCCTGTTCCTTACAGTATTACTTCGTAACGGCATGGACGGAACGGGGTTAGTTGGTATATCTCACTATTGAGGTTCGATTGGGCTTTGTTCTGGATTACAAAACGCACTCGAACCTGATTAGTGTGATCAACGTACTAGCACCGTTCTGCCTATGTCGCTAGCAGTTCTAGTAGCGCTGTAGAAAAGAGCAAAAATGGAATACAGAAAAACGGACCGCTGTCATCACCTCCTCCTCCTGGATGCCGGCGTTGCGAAATCTCGGC
This sequence comes from Amblyomma americanum, assembly GCF_052857255.1. Lineage (NCBI taxonomy): Eukaryota > Metazoa > Arthropoda > Arachnida > Ixodida > Ixodidae > Amblyomma > Amblyomma americanum. The sequence continues at coordinate 385,732,479 of NC_135497.1, read as the reverse complement.
GCCTGCATACACACAACGCCGCACCCACCACTCAGTGTATATCCGCTGTTGAAACCTCTCATTGTTAACCCCAAGTGCTTCGTATTTTTTGGTGTAAAAATAGACACCAAATCTGCTCTCTTCGCCAACCGCAAGTGCTCCGTATTTCTTCGGGGTGGAAGTCTACACGAAATCTAACGGTGTATTTCGAAACTCGATTAGGGGGGTCGCTAGAGGACAAGCTCACAACGCTGTGTTGCTGGCAAAACATCTTTCTTATAAAAAGACCACGAATATGTTGCAACATGACGTGCACAATGCAATACGTTGGTTCTCTGCGAAAGGAATTGTTGTCAATGCCCGCCAAAAACAACCTTTCTGTTTCAGCTCGCCGCTCAAGACTACCATAATTAAAATGCCTCTCTTCTTACACATTATTTTTGTGACTGTGCGCTTATTGCATACATGAATTTTTGTTAATAACTTGTGGCACCTTTTGATAGTAGCTGGTCCTGGTAACACCAGTTATTGTATGTTTGTTCAGAAGTCAGATCAGTGGCATGATTGTTGTTGAAGATCAAAACTTGTGTGCCGCTGTCTGTAAGAAAATGATTGCCCATGCTTTTTCTTAGAGTGTGTTGAGATATGACTTTACTGTCTTTGGTTTCTGTTCCGGGCGTTGCAGATCCAGGGTCGACAGCATTATAAAAAAAAACTTTCTGAAAATTGTTGTCCGAAATTCTCCGGTATTAACACTTTAAATATTTTGGACGAACTTGGTCGCGAATTTCCAATCCTTGAGCATCGACACTGTAGTCGTTAAACGTTGTCGGAACTCAGTTTCAAACCCGAAAACACCAGTGCACACGAACTTAGAAAACACTGCCAGTATGTTGTTCCCAGTTCAGCGACAGGGTATGGCGCTGTCAGACGCTCTATTTTTATCACGGATATTTTCAAGAAGCTACGAAATGAAACCTTTTCTGCCACTTGTAATAGCATTTTGAAATATCTGTTAAAGAATGAAGGTTGAAATGACTGTTAACGCGTACAGAAAATTTTCAGCGTGGTTATATAGTGTTTTTCAGGTTTTAATTTGTGTAGGTCTACCCATTTCTATCGTGTTCTCCATTTCTTGTAGTTTGTATTTTTTGCTCGGTCCATACACTGATGGGTCGCTATTTAAGATCACCATCTGTACAGTACACACAAAGATGCTGATTTGCTATTGTGGTATTGTACAGCCTTTGTGAGAAATTTAGAGCCCACGGCGTTTCCCTCTGAGTCATGCAGTGGGGCTGTTGCTGCATTCATGGCATTTCTACCCATTGCAGGGGGCAGGACCATAAATCTCCCTACCTTCAGGCGACTCGGAACTCTGGGGTACATAACCAGCCACACGGTCTGGCTCGGAAGCAGGCCACCTGGGCTCTAAAGTTTTGACAAAGGGTGTACACACAGATAAAAGAAAACTGAAACTTTAGGCCGGCCTGTTTCTGTTGTGGTGCCCTTGTTGGTGGAAATAAAAGTTATTATTTTAAACAATATCTATATTATCAATATTTTTATTAATGTAACTTATTATCACACATGATAACAATAACTGCTACAACTACACGACGTTAAAAAGAGCCTACAATGTTTACCAGCGATTCATATGAAGGTTGATTCGCTGCTGCTTTTGAGAACCAAAGTGGCCACATTACAGAAACAGTTCATGAATTGGGGAGCTCGGTGAGCTTCATATAAGAAGAGTACGATTCTGTTCTTGAAGAAATTAAAGCAGCTATGAAACAAGCGACTTCTCGAGATGGGGAAGTATACGGCCTAAGAACAACTGTCCAGATGCACACCGAACTGCTAGAATGGATACGAGCTGAACTAAATGGCAGTGAACAACGCAGCGGAAACATAAACATGTAAATATACGGTCTCAATGAAGAAACTGACGGAGGTTCAAGCAATCCATCGGCTGCCTTGGAAACATGGTTCTATTCGTAGGGTTTCTCTGCCCTTCACTTCCATTGCTTCCAGATAAAGGTCATTCGAAGCCCGCAGGAAGCCTAGAATTCTTCGCTAACCTGGAAAGAGCCGAACCACATTTCTCAACTACATATTGACAAGACTGAAACAAGATATTTTCTGGTGTGCAAGGAAAAAGGCAAAACAAAATGAGTAGACGTGCGCGTCGGTTAAACGTGGCAAGATTAATGTGAAAAAGATCGAAAGCCCGTCCCTTCTGTGAATTATTAGACCAGCACACTTTAATCAAATTCTCTAATTGCGATGGCCAACACGTGCTGCCAGCTCCCGAACTTCAAATCTTTCAAAGATACATTTGGTCAGAGTTTAGAGAATTAATTCACTATCATAAGCACAATTGTACGAAGCTTCTGAAAATACTTGGAGGAATTTATGCTCGATGACAAACCAGGAATCGAATTTCCTGACGTTTATGGTTTATGGTTTATGGGGGCTTAACGTCTCAAAGCGACTGATTCTATGGGGTACGCCTTATTGAAAGGCTCCGGAAATTTCGACCACTTGAAGTTCTTCAACACACACCGACATCGTACATTACACGGGCCTCTAGCATATCGCCTCCATAGAAATTGTACCGGCGCGGTCCAGATCGAACCTGCGTCTTGCGGGCCAGCAGCCGAAGGCCATAGCTACTGATCCACCACGGCGAACGTATTCGTCTTGAGAGAAATTAATGTTACAGGCGCTTATTTGCGCATGGTTTAACAACCGGCTATCACTGTCGCTATGTGACGCGGCCTCATCGATGAGGGGGCGGAATCGCTGTGTAGGAGACACGTTTGATATTGCACTCATTGACGAGAACTTTGCTAATGCGGGACGCGCTGAGCAAAGCACTGAGGATAACTTGGCGCGCTCGGTGTTTATGTTTGGTAGCTTTATATCGGCCACCTTGCATTATTGTTACTCTTTTTCTGTTGAAACTCTAGGAAACGTTGAACTCGTGGAATTCTACGGAACAAAAGTGTTTAGTAGAAGACTTGAATATTGTGGCCTACACTGGGCTCCTTATCCGATTATTCGTCCCTCTTGTACTCGTATGGTGTTGCAAATAGAATAAGAACTCCTGCCTGTGAAGAAATAGTGATCATTCACCAAAGTCTTTTCTAGACCACATCGCTTTACGTGCTCTTAACTACTTCTCTGCTTTTGTGGACCACTATCTTTTCGTCTGTCCTTTATCACGATCTTCTCCTTTGCCAACCGCCCTTCGAACCACCACACTCAATAATTTGGTCACTGTAACTGACCAAAGAGTCTCAGATAGCATGACCAGCAGTTTTAATTGAATGGCTATAACTTATTCTTATTCACCAGATAAGCTTTGCAGTATCTTCTTCGAGCAAATACAGAAGTTCGATAATATTTCTCACCACGTCGTAATAAAGAGGCATAGAAAGGATGATAACTGGCTGGCCACGGACATAATGCGTGCTGGCTCATATAGAGACATACTTTGCAACGATGTATACATATCCCAAATTATAAAAGCTTAGGTCTCACAAGAGATAGGGTAGCCACTTTGATAAGGTCCACGAAGCGCCAAGACGTTTTCCAAAAATTTCCCCATTGGTCGAGGATCGCAGCAAAAACAAGGTCACTGTTAAATTACCTTCGCTTCAAGGACCCTGGAAACATTTCACGGATTTCTTTTTTTTTTCAGGCAATTTCGTTGAGGTTGAAAATAAGTTCAACCATTTGTTTGCACGGGCTTTTGTGTCAGGCGTTCTAATACATTGTTAAAGAATCGCACGCAACGTCCGCTCTACTACCAGAGATTAAAGAAAATGAGCTCCATCAAATTATTTTCAGCTTCAAGTGAAATATGCCACTGCGCATTAATTGTTTACCAGCGAACCTGCTGCAAAGAAACTTTGCGGCCTTGTCCAGTAATCTGCGCTTCACGTTAAACAATTTTCTTGATGCAGCGCTTAACACTAAAATACTTGAAACTCCGTGAGTTTAGCCGTTTTTCAAAGGAGGGCAAAGGGATGATATTAAAAACTACCAACCTATTTCGATATTACCTATACTTCCCATAGTATTGAAAAATTTCTTTTGAAATCCAAGTTGTGCAGTTTGTCGACTTAACAGTTTCCTTTAGTTACCCTTCGTTGTACGCCAAACCTTCTAATGGAGGTCTCTGATTAACTGTTTTCAGCTTTTGATCAAAATTTATTTACCGTTGCTTTAATTTAGGACACAGCAACGGCTCACCAGAAAGTTCATCACGAGATTCTGTTACAAAACTATATTCTAGCGGCTCTAGGGATCCATTTTACGATGTCCCCAAGAACTATTTTTCCGAACGATGTGAATATATCATTTCAGACGAAATGATATACGCGAGAAGTGAACTGCCACTGACGCCCGGAGTTCATCAGGATTCCACACTATCACTTCTACTTTTAATACGCTTATTGATATTTCATGTCAAGTAATTTTAAAATGTTTCACAGATCAATTCGCTGATCACACTATTGTCCTCTCGGAACGTTTTTTCGCATGGCCATCTCTAATCTACAGAATAATTTACATGAAACAATTACTTGGTCCGCTGATAACTGTTCAAAGGTTAATGACTGAAAAACCCACCTTGTTTCCTTCAGATCTATTTCAAAAAATTAATATACGCGCCAATATTTCTGCACAATTGTCATTGTGTCGGCGCGTGCAGGTAACCCCACGAAGCTCATTGCATTATGCCATCACCAACCTTCATTCGCTTTTTCCCTGTCTTCCTCTTCCCCTTTCTCCAGTGTGGACTTTGCTGGCCAGGGTCATGTTTCCACCGGCCGACCTCTCCTCCATTCCTATCATTAAATTTCCCCCATCTCTCTCTCTCTAGCAGTATTCTTTGACAGTATTATTTCGTAGCATAGCCAGGTATCACATTTGAGGTAAGCCGAGTAGCGCTGCACTGCTATTTTTTACATTAAATCTATTGTTCCTTTGGAATTAAACTATTGCGCATGGCTTGGTTTATGCCCTCTTCTATATGAATAACGTTTTTGCTTTTTGTCCCACCCGATGGCAAAACAATTTTGATTCATTGATAAAGAAGACACTAATTAAGGAGTATGAGCTACAACAATTCCTCAATTACAAATCAAAACATCTTCCCAGAACGTGGCCTGCCATGTTTCTGGGCTCTGTACAAACTGTAGTACTATGGCATATCTGGTTTAATGATTTCAAAATATGTCACATAGGCCCCCGAAATCTTCGTTATTTTGGCGAAGCAAGACGTTATGTTTATGTGCCGAGAATTTTGAATGACTTAGCAATTGATGCATTCGATTACATCAAAACCGACATTAAAAAACATGATTTGGTAGTTGCTATAATATTTAATGTATTGCTCATCAATTCTAGAATGTGCGCTTTTTAAATCCTTAATGTTGATTCTTACTTCGTGATTCCCTCTTTGTTGGTGTTAAGCTTCCTAAATATTAGTCGTCCTTCATTACCTTGCTCTGAAAGTAAATATTGCACGCGCGTCCGCTGACTCGGTCGTGCTAAGTCCCTCGAGCCATTGGGGACTTTGAAAGGCTTGTTTCTGTATTTTGCACTTTTTTGGTGCAGTAGAATATTATTAATATTTTTAATATTATCATTACCAAAACGCTTAATTTTTCAATTTGTTTATTTTAGAAAGATTCAATTGTGAACATTAATTTGGTTTAGCAAGCTATTGCATTACTGAACGAAACAGCTGCAGAGAACGAAGCATTGGGCTGTCGAAACTCAGCGTGAGCGGGCATAGCGCAAAATAATCATAGCGCCAGGTACAACAGATTCCTTTCGGAACCTTCCTGGGCAAGCCGACTTTTCTTTTTGGCGAGTGAACTTTCATACAGCCTAAACATCATCCAGCGCCAAGCCATAACAAGGAGAGTAGCGTGTAGGCTGCACGCACTGTAGACTACCTAGAGGGGAACGGCCACACTCCTCTCCCCGATTACCCTGCCTTCGAGCGATTGCCTTAGCTTGATAATCCCCGCCACGTGTTCGAATTAAGAGACCATATTTGGCGCTACAGCATTCAGTATGCGCTCGACAGTCGGCATCATTATGGCTACGAAGTACGTGTTAACAGAAAACGAGACCACATCCGTGTCGCTTGCTTTTTGTCTTCTAGCGCTATTAAAATGAGTTACGAAATCGCCTCAAAATGACAGAAACGACGAAACTTTCTCTTTGACAATTTCTTGGGCACCTTCTTTGTCGCTTTATTTATGGCTCCATGCTTTAACCAAAGAGAGCCGGCTTTAACCAAAGAGAGCTTCTTATAGACTTTTTCGTAGCAGCTGTTATGGAAAAAGTCCGCATGCAATTTTTAAGACAAAAATGACGAGGCGACTGCAAACAACGCATTTTGTCTTTACAAGTGTCTCTTAGGTTAGACATAGACGTGGATTACTTGGCCAAACTTAAGATTGGTAATGACGTTTGCGCGGAAACAAAAATATCAGCGAAACAAAAAGCACTCGGATGGGCAAGTGTGTGTTTAGGTACGCTTCTTTAAACGTACTCTTTTGCTTAATTACGTTTGCTTAAGCCTGGTTTTGCCGCACAACAGCCTTAACCAAATTTCCGCCCCAAAACTCTATACTACACAAAACGGGGCTTCCTGTGCCTCAGTAGTTGAACACATAAAACCAACCATATGGCCTGCAGGCGTTAAACAAACCAAATATCGTCATAATCATCAACCTATCTACGACCAGTGCAACATAAAAGCGTTTCCAATATTCCTCCAGTTACCATTGTTCTGCGCCAACTGTTGTCATCTTATCCCCGCATACTTCCTAATCACGTTTGCCGACGTGAGATTGTGCCGCTAAATACTAAGCTTGCTTTCCATTGTAATCAAGCCCATTACCCTTAACGGCCGTGGGTTATCTTGACTTTGCATTCCATGTCGTCCCCACGCCCAATTATTCTTGATTTCGACTACATCTCATTAACTTGCGTCTGCTCCTTGAACCATTTTGCTCTGG